>NC_080743.1:29200681-29503712 GCF_020826845.1 Diceros bicornis minor
ATAGCAGTTAAAGTTTTTAAAAAATTTTATTTTAAAAAGCTAGAACTGCATCTTCACTTGAAAATCTCATTCTGCAAGGGATATTGTTGTACTAGTGGTTTAAGAATCTTACATCATGTCGTGACAATCTTGACCAATACTTTGTGTGATGTAAAGTTTTTTTTAATGGCTTGTGGAGACAGTTCTCATATTTTGAATGGATAGAAATGAATAAGGACTTAATGAGTATATACTTCCAAATGTTGCCTAAGATGAGGGTTTAAAAATTAGGGGAACAGGGCAATGTGAGGGATCCTTGTGATGATGGAAATAATGGTATCTTGACTATATTGACGTTAATATTTTGGTTGTGATATTATTCTGTAGTTTTCAAAGATGCTGCCATTTGGGGAAACTGGGTAAAAGTGACACGGAATCTATTATTTCTTACAGCTGTGTATGAATCTGCAGTTATCTCAAACTAAAATGTTCAATTAAAAAATAAAAACGAAGAGAACAAGTGGTCCCAAGCAGGCATAGCAAGAATGGGTTGAATTTGTTTGGTTTCAGTCAGCCAGGTGCTAAAAACAAACTAAAGATGAACTTTTGTTTTTCTCTACCCTTGCCAGTGAAGTTTCTATGCATTGTAGAAAAAGCTCCCACAACTTTTTTATTTGTGTTGGAGAACGAAGTAGGAAGATACAGTTGTCTAGTGGAAAGTACTGACTATATACTCAGAAGATTTAGGTTTGTGATTAATCTGCTAGTTCTAGCTCTGCAGCACTTTTAGTTTCTTTACCTATAAAATGGAGATATTACCTGCCTGTGTTATTCACAGGATTGCTGGAAGGGTCAAGAAGGAAAATATAGGAGAAAGCACTTTATAAACTCTTAAGTACAATATAATTGTATAGTATTAATTTACAAAATATTTTTCCAGAAGAGCTGTTAGAACAAGAGAGCCATGTATACCTATGGTGAAGCCTGTGCACTAAAAACACCCTGTACAGCCTTCCTCCCCGGGTAATGAGTATGTCTAATAATGAATAATTTATTTTGCTCTATTCATAATTATGATTTCAAACTTGTTAACTAAACTACCATGTACCCTGTTGAGTATAATATATTTAGAAGTGTCACTGAACCAAATGTTAAGTGTTTTAAAAACCATATTTAGTTAAAGTCTGAAAAATACTGGCCCTTGGTATTTTGGGGTGTTTTATAAATTGCTGACCAGCCCCAATAGTTCTAATTGACATTAGATAAGTACCAGAATCACCTGTAGAGCTAAAAAACCAAAAACCCAAAGAACTCATAACCCATAACCTAGAGATTCCAAACCCTTGGTTTGGTGTAGAATTTTGTATATTTTTGTGTTTTTAAAATTTTTCCCACTTGATTTTTGCAGCTAGCGTTAAGAGTACTCGATTTTGTTCTAGGGTCAAGGTTAGAAACTTACCAGTTCTTATTAAAACATTGCTAAGAGCTGTACAAAGGAAAGACTAATAATAGGCATGTTTTTCGTACTTGAAATGATAAAGAAAAACATTTTAGTACTGTTTCCATCACACTCATATTTAAAATATTTTAAATCAGTGGTTAATAAAGTAGTTAATGGAACTTTGTAGTCTAGGAACCTTGTGAACTGTTAAATGTTTTATAAAATTGCATTTATAAGTGTTGTGAGATAGAGAATTCTTTCACGGAAATGTTTAAACTGAGGCTAGCTGATCATCTTATTTAGGGGGTATTATAAGGAGGGATTTTTTTTATTAGCTAGGATGTAAATGACTTTCCAGTTACTTTCTAAGACTAAAATAAGAGTCTAGATTATAATGAAAACAATGGACACTGTTTTTCCTTTAGGTTAATGATGAGAATTATCAGGAAGGATAGAATCCTTCCCAAAATCAAGTTTCTCCTGAGTATATTTTTTCTATTGTCCTTTAGGTCTCACAGTCTTTTCCACTTTTGACAGTTGTCTAAATTCATCTTTTAGATTTGTTTTTCTTAAAAACAGGCTGAAGAATATGATATTATCATCTCAATTTTTTGTTTTATTGCTGCTCATTAGAGAGACAAACAAAAGTGGAACCTTCTTATAGTATTCCTTAGTGCAGTGATTCTCAAACTTTTTGGTCTCAGGACCCCTTTACACTCTCAATTATTGAGGACCCCAAGAACTTTTGTGTGGGTTATCTCTATCAATATTTACTGTATTAGAAATAAAACTGAGAAAATTTAAAAACAAGAATATATATGTGTACATACCATTAATCTTAAGAGTGAAATCATCACGTATTTAGCCTCTGGAAAATTCCTCTCTACACTGTGGGAGAAAGAGTGAAAAAGGCAAATAATGTCTTAATATTAGTTTGAAACTAGCTATTACCTTGTAGACCATGTAGATTCTCAGGTACCATCCCTTGAGACCTGCTACTCTCGTCCACTGTTTCTTTAGGGAGTGAAGTTAGGATTGTTTCATGCATTGCAGGGTGTTTAGCAATCTTCGTCTCTCTGTAAGCAGATTTTTTGTCTCTTCATAGAAAAAATTTGAGGCTCTCAGACATGGACTGCTCCTGTGTCCTGTCTTCACGTCTACCAACTTAATTATAAGTGCATTCATCTTCACATCAGAAGAAATGTCCCTTCTCTCATTGAAGGCTTGTCTTCCCCTTATACTTAGATTCTATTTCTCTGACTTGTGTTTTCAGTTATCTTTTGATACCTTCCTTTCATATTAGAAACATAGTCAAGACTTTTCATATTTAAAAACATAGAAAAAGCTATTCACCTTAGACCATGTATCCTCATTTATATGTATGTAGCCTTATCTTCCTTTACATAGCCAAGCCATTTGAAAAAGTAGTTTCAATTTCTTCAGCTCCCATCCAAAGTTTTATTAATAAAGATATATTTTTTATGTACACATAGGCTCATTGTAGAAAATTTAAATATTAAAGAACTTTAGAAAGTAATCTGTACCACACAGACAGCTACCAAAAATGCCTTTGTCTTGCCTCATTGTCTTACTTCTTAGCATATTTTTCATTTATGTTAAATAGTTTAAAATTTCCTTTAATGGAATAATGCATGTATTTGACTAAAAATATCAGAGTACAGAAGGGGAAGTGTTTAAAATGAAAAGCTACAGTCTTCAGGCCTCCTGAGTCCTGCTTTGAGAGGGAATCACTGAAATTTTTAAGTGTTATATTCCTTTCTTTTGGTCATTACCTCCATAATGCTAGATAATACTTCTACACTACTATTTGATTCATTCACTTCAGACGTCCTGCTGTATAAAGACTTTCCTGCTGTGATAAATATTCAGTTCACGTATGCCCTACCTCTCTTCTCCCCTTTCCAAATTTTGGGTTTTCTTTTAGTTAGTTCTGTAACTTTAAACTTAAACCTTTTTTGTTATTCCATCAACTCTAGACTTTATTTCTCCACTTTTTAAGGTATTATTAAAGTCCTTACCTTTACCTTCGTTTCTCTTCCTCCTTCCATCTCTCAATTTTTGTCATCTTTACTTTACTTTTATATATATACATTTTTTTATGAGGAAGATCAGCCCTGAGCTAACATCCATGCCAATTGTCCTCTTTCTGAGGAAGACTGGCCCTGGGCTAACATCTGTGCCTATCTTCCTCCACTTTATATGGGACGCCATTGCAGCATGCCTGACAAACGGTGCATCGGTGCGCGCCCAGGATCTGAACCCTGGGCCGCCAGCAGTGGAGCGCGTGCACTTAACCGCTACGCCATGGGGCCGGCCCCACTTTAATATTTTTAATTTGATAACATTTAATATTCTGTTCTTGACCATAATTATCTCTGCTTTGTTTATAGGTTGCTTCTAAAGGTTGAAAATTAATAAATCGCTTTTATATTATTTTGATGAAGTAATATTCTCTGCAGAGCCAGATAGTACCATGATTGCAGTTTCTTTCTTATAACATTTTTTCCCCTTAAAATTTCTAACACTTTTTCATGTTTTCTCTGTCTTTGTTTTCTCTGTAAATTTTTCTAGGGTCTTATACTGTCTAGTTTGTTAAATCCTCCTGTTTCCTTAAACACCTCTCTGGGAGCCCTCTTTCCTTTTGCTCTAATCCAGACTGGTTGCTCTCTAGGTCTTTTTCATGGCTTGCGTTCTGGGACTTCGATATGTTGCTCTCTTGGGTTGGATGCACTATTTCCTGCATCTCGTGTTTTTTCTTTCTTGGGGGATACTTCCAAATCCTGAAGTTTTGGCCCAAGATCTTAAAATTTATTTTATATGCCTTCATTTTTAAAAATTTAGTTTTGTTGATATAGGATTCTAGTTTGAATATTACTTTTTTTCACAATTTTGAGGCATTGCTCCATTGTTTTCTAGAATCTAGTGTTGCTCTTAAGTCACATTCTAAGTCTGATGCTTATTCTTTTGTAGGTAACTTGATTTTTCTCTTTGCAGGCTTTTGGGGTCTTCTGTTTTCAGTGTTATGCAATTTCATGTGAATTTAGGGTTTTTAAAAATCAGTACTTTGAAAGTCCTGTTGTTTTGAAGATTCCTATCTCCTTTCAGCCCTGGGAAATTTTCCTTTATTATTATTTAAAAGATAATTTTCCCTCACACCTGTTAGAATGGCTATTATCAAAAAGATAAAAAATAACAAGTGTTGGTGAGGATGTGGAGAAAAGGGAATTCTTGTGCACTGTTGGTGGGCATGTGAATTGGTGCAACTACTATGGAAAACAGTATGGAGGCTCCTCAAAAAATTAAAAAAAGAACTACCATGTGATCCATCCATTCCTTCTGGGTATTTATCCAAAGAAAACAAAAACACTAACTTGAAAAGATACATGCACCCTCATGTTCATTGCAGCATTATTTACAATAGCCAAGATATGGAAACAACCTAAGCGTCCGTCCGTGGGTGAATGGATAAATAAGGTGTTGTGGTATATGTATACAATGGAATATTATTCAGCCATAAAAAAGAATAAAATCTTGCTGTTTACAATAACATGGATGGACGTTGAAGGCATTATGCTAAGTGAAATAAGTCAGACAGAGAAAGACAAATACTGTGTGATCTCACTTAGGTATAGAATCTAAAACAACATCAACAAAAAACCGAGCTCATAGATATGGAAAACAGATTGGTGGTTGCCAGAGGTGGGGGTGGTGTAGTGGGGGTGGGTGAAATGGATGAAGGGGGTCAAAAGGTACAAACTTCCAGTTATAAAATTAATGTCATGACTGTATCGCATATTTGAAAGTTGCTAAGAGAGTAAATCTTAAAAGTTCTCATCATAAGAAAAAAATTTTGTAACTGTGGTGATGGGCATTAACAAGACATTGTGGCGATCATTTCACAATATATACAAATATTAATCATTATATTGTACACCTGAAACTGTGTCAATTATATCTCAAAAATAATATTAACTAGCAAAAATAAATAAATAAAAGGATGCTGTGGAAATATATTTGTAGATGTGGAAGGATGTTCCTAATATATTGTTAAATAAAAAAAAGGGCGTGTTACAGAGCAATATGTAAAGTAGACCTAATTCCCCCCCCCCAAAGCCCCAGTAGACAGTTATATGTCATAGCTGCACATCCCTCTAGTTGCTGTTATGTGGGACTTGGCCTCAGCGTGGCCGGAGAAGCCGTGCGTCGGTGCGGGCCTGGGATCCGAACCTGGGCTGCCAGCAGCGGAGCGCGCACTTAACCGCTAAGCCATGGGGCCGGCCCTAGACCTAATTTTTGTAAATGAAAATATACACATGGATGGCGCCGGCCCTGTGGCATAGCAGTTAAGTGCGTGTGCTCCACTGCTGGCGGCCCAGGTTTGGATACCGGGCGAGCACTGATGCACCGCTTGTCAGGCCATGCTGTGGTGGCATCCCGTATAAAGTGGAGGAAGATGGGCACAGATGTTAGCCCAGGGCCAATCTTCCTCAGCTAAAAGAGGAGGATTGGTATGGATGTTACCTCAGGGCTGATCTTCTTCACACACACACAAAAAAACTTAAAAAAAAATACACGTGGATGGATCAAAAAAATAATTTTCTCCTTTACATTATCTCTTTGTTGAAGTCTTCTTTTCTTTTATATTTTCCATCTCCTTGATCTTCATGCCCACCCCTATAATTGGGGGACTGTTTCATTGACTTATTTTTCCAGTTCAATTAAAATTTTTTTTTCATGTTTTTAATTTCCAGGAGCTCATTTTTGGGCTCTGATTGGTCCTTCTTCACACCATCATGTTTTTAACTTGTGAGTGCAATAGATCCTTGATTTTCTTTATGTATATTAATTGGACTTAATTTTTAAAATTCTGTTCTGTTCCCTGTATTATTTCCTTTGGAGACTGTTTCCTTGGGCTTTGTCTTTTATACTGTAGTTTTTCAATTTTTATTAAATCAGGGGGCAATACGTGCTTGGGTACATGGACTAGCTCCCTTCTGTTTCCTATGATGCCAAAATGTGAAAGGCTTTACTTTGGGATACCAGCACTCATTCACTCTTCCCACTCACTTGTCTGCTCAGGGATGGTGGCATCTCAGGAACATGGGGAGATACATTTAAAAATAGCCCCCACCTCAAAAAAAGGGAGAAGAGGAGGAAATGAAAGAGAACTAATGCTGTGGCAAGTTGCTGTTGTAAATGGGGATTTTCAGGAGCATTGGGCCAAGGTGGAAAAAAAGATTGAGAAATACTTGTTTTTAAGTTCCACACATGACAGATAAAGCCCTGTATGGTCTGTTTCTTGACAACCTCATCTCACAGGATAGTAAGGAATAATGAAGTAATTGTAATTGAAATATTGGGGAGTAGGAATGAGGATTTTATGAGGGAGGCTAGCTTTTGAAAGCATTTTATATTTTAGACTTTATTCTTTTGACTGCTGTGTTTCCTAAACTTAAGAATTTTGTTGCCAGCGCTATTTCTTGCCATATCTGAGTATCATCACTATTATTATTTACTTAATGTTTTTCTTTATATTAACTTGCATTAATTTAGCTTTATTTTAAGCTATAACTGTCAGTTTAGGATTAAATATATTTTTAATACACATTAAAATAATTACATAAAATGAAAAATGTCTTTTCCTGCTAAGTTACAGGTTACAGCTCTCTAGGAAACACTGTATTTCATCCAATATAAGATGCTATCAGTTGCAAAATGTACCATTATTTGATGTATCATCAAGAAAGAAAAAGCCCTATTAATTAAGCTGGAACACGATGCTTAACATGTAGAAGTTTTATTTTATGTTGATTGAAAGACAGCTTTTTATTATCTGTCGTTCTTGTATAAACATAAAAAGGAAAGTATAAATGAAGTACATTGGGTTAAGGTTCTCCCAGGACTTCTTCCTGTTAAAAGTCTGCTTCTTTTGAATCACTTAAAAAAACAAACAGCTTTATTGAGCTATTTCGTGTGCCATTATAATTCACCTTTTTAAAGTATACAGTTAAGTGGGCTTTTTTTTTATTGGTAGAGTGTGTAATCATCACCACTGTCTAATTTTAGAACATCTTATTACCCCCAAAAGAAACCCCATACCACCTAGCATTCACTCCCCATTTCCCTCTCCTTTCCTCTCGCCTTTGAAAACCTCTAATCTATTTTCTGTGTTTATATTTTGCCTATGCTGGACATTTCATATAAGTGGAATCATACAATTTTGTGGCTTTCACTTAGCATGATGTTTTCAAGGTATGTCCATGTTGTGGCATATATCAGTACTTCATTTCTTTTTTATGGCCAAAATATATTTCATCATATGGATATATACTACATTTTGTTCATCCATTCATCTATTGATGGACGTTTGGGTTGTTTCCACGTTTTGGCTGTTGTAAGTAATGCTACTATGGACATTCATGTACAGGGTTTGTGTGGACATGTATTTCCATTTCTTTTGGGTACATATCTAGCAGTGGAATTGCTAGGTCAGATGATATCTCTATGTTTAACATTTTGAGGAACTGCCACACCATTTTCCAAAGAGCCTGCACCCTTTTACAGTCTCACCGCAACTATGAGGGTTCCAGTTTCTCCACATCCTTGCCAATACGTGTCTGTCTTTGATTATAACCATCCTAGTGGATGTGCAGTGGAATCTCATTATGGTTTTGATTTGCATTACCCTGATGGCTAATATTGTTGAGCATCTTTTCTGTGTAGTTATTGGCCTTTTGTATACTTTCTTTGGAGAACTGTCTATTCGGTGCTTTGCCCATTTTAAAAATTGGGTAATTTATCTTTTTATTGTTGAGTTGTAAGTGTTCTTTATATGTTTTGGGTACAAGTCTCTTATCAGGTGTATGATTTGGAATTATTTTCTCTTGTTTTGTGGGTCTTTTCACTTGATGGTGTCCTTTGAAGCACAAAAGTTTTTAATTTTGATACAGTCCAATTTATCCCTTTTTCTTTTCTTTCTTTCTTTCTTTTTTTTTTTTTTTTGGTGAGGAAGATTAGCCCTGAGCTAACATCTGTTGACAATCCTCCTCTTCTTGCTGAGGAAGATTGTCCCTGGGCTAACACCTGTGCCCATCCTCCTCTACTTTATATGTGGGACGCCTGCCACAGCATGGCTTGACAAGCGGTGCATAGATCTGTGCCCGGGATCCGAACCCGCAGACCCTGAGCCGTTCAAGTGGAGCGCGCAAACTCAACCACTGCACCACCGGGCCGGCCCCCTCCTTTTTGTTTTTTTTGCTTGTGCTTTTGATGTCATATCTAAGAAAACATTGTCTAACATAGGGTCACAAAGGTTTACTCCTATGCTTTTTTCTAGGAATTATATAGTTTTAGCTCTTACATTTAGTCTATGATTCATTGTGAGTTAATTTTTGTATGGGGTATGAGGTTAAGTGTCCACCTTCATTCTTTTGTGTGTGCATACCATTTTCCCAGAACCTGTTGTTAAAAAACAACTCTTCTTTCCCATTGAATTGTTCTGACCATCTTTTCAAAGATCAGTTGGCCGTAAATGTAAGTTTGTTTCTGGATTCTGAATTTTATTCCATTGATTTATGTGTCCTTATATCTGCATCATAGTGTCTTTTTTTGTGTGTGTGTGTGTGAGGAAGATCAACCCTGAGCTAACATCCGTGCTAATCCTCCTCTTTTTGCTGAGGAAGACTGGCTCTGAGCTAACATCTATTGCCAATCCTCCTCCTTTGTTTTTTCCCAAAGCCCCAGTAGATAGTTGTATGTCATAGTTGCACAGCCTTCTAGTTGCTGTATCTGGGACGCGGCCTCAGCATGGCCGGAAAAGCGGTGCGTCGGTGTGCGCCCGGAATCCGAACCCAGGCCACTGGTAGTGGAGCGCGCGCACTTAACGGCTAAGCCACAGGGCGGCCCAATAATGTCTTGATTATTGTTGATTTGTATTAAGTTTTGAAATCGAGAATTGTGAGTCCTCCGGTTTTCTTCTACTTTTTCGAAATTATTTGGGTATTTTGGGTTCCTGTTTTTCTGTATGAATTTTAGGATTGGTCTGTCATTTTCTGCAAAAGAGGCAGCTAGGATTTTGATAGATACTGCATTAAATCTGTAGATCGATTTGGGAAATACTGCTATGTTAACAGTGTTAGTATCCATGAACATGGGATGTCTTTTCAATCTGAGAGGTCTTATTTAATTTTTTTCTCTGTTATGTAGTTCTTGTTATACAAGCCTTACACTTTTTGTTAAATTTATTCCTAAATATTTTGTTGTTTTTGTTGCTATTGCAAACGGAATTTTTTCCCTTAATTTCATTTTCAGATTTTCATTGCTAGTGTATGGAAATACAGTTGATTTTTGTATATTAATCTTGTATTCTGCGACTTTGCAGAACTTGTTTATTGTTTATTAGTTCTAATAGGTTTTTTTGTGTGTGTGGATTCTAAATTACTTTTTGAGTTTTATAGCACAGTTTTTCCTCACGGTATCAATTTTTATGCCATCATGAGTATTGGTGACAGTATTTCTTAAACTAATCTATATAAGAATTAAAATAATTATATAAAAATTGATGCTGGTCTCTGTTGCAGGTTTATAATTAAATAGAGCAGGTATACTCTTGATTCTTATTTGGGAAACCAGCTGAACATGTTTGATTTACTATGTACTCCACCTTCGCCTGCAATCATTTGGTTTCTGGAGGGATAAAAGATGCCTCAGTATTTTCTCCCCAATGGCTGCTGACACCCATTCTCTATGTTTTGATGCAGATGCTCTTAGTGTATGTGTATGCATTGGCAATGAGGACTGCTTTGCTACTACTGCCTGGCCAGTTAGTGATTATAAGATACCATTGGTTGTAACACATCTACATTTCATAGGGTTAAATGTGAAAATTATGTGTCCCTTACTTAATGACTTTTCTAGGTACTAGGACCCATTGGAGCTCTGTAAGCAAAGGAGTGAGTGATTAAAACAGGTTTTCCTTACTGCAGATTGAAAGTGCATTAAATGAGCAATGGGCTTGGTGGCAGGAAGATCAGTTAGTCCATGGTAATAGTGCAGGCAAGAGCTAATAATGACCTGAAATAAGAAAGTGGTTGTAGGAGATATTTGAGACGTGATTGTTAAGGAAGAATCAGCAGAATTTGGTGAATATTTGGAGGGTTAGGGAAGAGGGAGGAATCAAGGATAACACATTTCTAGATTGAGAGCTGGTCAGATAGTAATGGCATTAAGTGAGATACAGAATACTAGAGAAAGGGAAGGAATTTGAAAAGAATGTCAGTTTTGTTGAGTTAAAGGTGCTGAGGGAATCCAGGTTGAGATGTCTAATGGGCAATTGGAAATAAGAGTCTGAAGCTTTCGAGAGAGGATGGGGCTGGAGATAAGAGATTTAGAAATTGTCAACAGATAAAAATTAGGCGAAGCATTAGGAGAACATGACTACTTAGGACAAGCAGAACACACAGGACAGGAGGAGGGAAACCTAGGCAACTTGAACATTTAAAGGGTTGGCAGAGGAGAAAGAATCAGTACAGGAAACATCACAGAGGTGGGAGAAGAGTGACAGGTATCTCAGAAACCAAGGGAAGTGAATTTTAAGAAATAGGTCACGAGTATCAATTATTATACAAAGATAGGGTACAGTGAGAACTGAAATTAGAGTGTTGTCTGGTATTTGGTCATTTGGAGGTCTTTTGATGCAATTGTTAACAGTAATCAGGACAGTCAGCAGTAAATTAAGTGGAATGTGCTTTTTTAAGTTCACTGGTGAAAAGAATGAGAAAAATGAAGGAATAACTTGTAAGGACTTTTGTTGTTGTTTTTAATTTAATTTTGGTTATGGCAGATTTGCACCAGGCAGAGTTGGAGATTTAAAATAAAGGAAAGGAGGTAACTGAAAGTGAAATTCTTGATGTGAGATCTCTCTCTGATACTGGAGAGAAGAGGCATGTCTTCCTTAGGGAAGTGAATCAGGTACGTGCTTTTGTGGATAGGTTTAGGGAAAAAGGGATGAGGGAAAGTTGAGGAATTTCATGTGTCCATGGGTTCTGTTTTCTCTGAAATATGACCCTACCTTGTGAGTGAAGGAGTTGAGTGCACCAATAGACCTTCAGCCAAGTTCTTCTTTCAGAAGGTGTGTGCATAGCAGAAATGATTATTATTTTTTTAAAAAAGTTCTTTGTGCATTAATTGCTGTGCATATATGTATATTTATAGTACCTAAGCTTTTTGAAAAATAAATAATTATTATTTTCTCCTCATTTCAAGTTACCTGAGGCCAGGAGACTAGGTCTTTTATTTTTTGGTGAGGAAGATTGGCCCTAACTTCTGTTACCAATCTTCTTCTTTTTGCTGAGGAAGATTAGCCCTGAGCTAACATCTGTGCCCATCTTCCTCTATTTAGTGCATGGGACGCCACCACAGCATGGTTTGATGAGCAGTGCGTAGGTCCGCACCCAGGATCCGAACCTGCAAACCCAGGGCTGCCGAAGTGGTGCAGGCAAACTTAACCACTGTGCCACCGGGCCAGTCCCCAGGAGACTAGGTCTTACTCATCTTGGACTTGCAGCTCTTTGAGGAGTGAGTGTCTGGCACGTAAACCACTTTACTATTCCTAAGAGAATCTTTCTGTTTTTGTTTTTTTAGAATAACAGTTTTATAATATTCAGATGCTTTAAACATATAGAAACAAAATAAACCAATTTTCAATGAGAAGAGAGAGCATTATTTCCTTCTGTCCTCACATTACTTTAAGGTTCCTTTATGGGTACTTGAACCCCTTATTGCCAGTCAGGACTTTTTGATAGTAGTTCATGAATTCTCTGTTAGATAGATAGAAGAGTAGTTTATGCAATGCCGGTTAAGAGCAGCTACCTAGTACCAAAAATACATTTATACTAAATTTCAAAACATTCTCATCATAATATAGTTTTGGAGCCTAATGACATTGCCTCTTAATCATGAATTAGCATCAACAAATATCTGTTGGTTGTGAAGTCAGTACTGTATTTTGGTACTGTATGCTGTGGAGAATTCATTTTCTTATTCAACAAATATTATTGAGGACCTTCTATGTGGGATATATAGTCTTAGATGCTAGAGGTACGTGGAATATGCAGTATTTTGGAGAAGGGAGAAACACACATACGCACACACACACACGAAACATGTAAACACACAGCATCACCTATGTAGTTTTTGCTAAAACTGTTTAACTTGACTTTAATCATGAGGAAACAATAAGACAAATCCAGAATGTGTAGCATGCTACCAAGATAGCCAACTTCAAAACATGTCGAGTGTTAAAAAAAAAAAAAAAAAAAACAAAACCCAAGGATACAGTTGAGATTAAAGGACACGAAAGAAACATGACAAATGCAAGTGCGAACCTTGACTGGATCCTAGATTTTGAAAGAACATTTTTGTGTCAGGTGGGAGAATTTGAACTGTACATTAGGCGATAATATTAATGTTAAATTTGCTGGGTATGATAATGGCCTTGTGGCTATATAGAAGAAAGTTTATTGTTTTAAGGGATACGTACTGATACTTACAGGTGAAGTGTCATGATGTCTGCAACTTTCAAATGGATCAGCAAAAAAGTATATGTGGGAGAGAGAGAAAGAAATACGAAGTATTAATTGGTGAATCTAGCTGAAGAGTATACTGATTATTATATTCTTTTGATTATACTTGGCAATTTTCAAAATAAAGAACTGGGAAAAAATATAATTATAGGTCATCATAAGTGCTTTAAAGAACAAGAGTTCTCTGATAGAGAATATTATAGAGTACAACTACTTTGATAGAATTACTTAGAAGGATCAGCTATGAATGAAGGAGTAGGGAGGGCAGTTTTGGTAGTAGGTACAATATGTATGAATGTCTTGGGTGGGAAAGATTTTGGTTTTTGAAAAATTGAAAGGAGGCCTATATAGCTAGATCTTGAGATGCATACTCCTATGGGAGAAGAAAACTAACATGTGATACTTTATGCATAGCATTTTCAGCCTAATAAATATCCTAATGTCCCAGTTTTGTTGGTTTTTGAACTATTTATAAAGTCCTTTTGTATTTATCTGTATGAGACTTTTAAATGCAGAGCTTTGGAAAAGTAAACTAGAGACACTTGTTCTTGAGCTTTTTATTGTGTCAAAATCAGGGGCAGCCAGCTATTCCTATCCCAGGAAACTTAACAACCAAGTTGACCCATCTCTAGAAATGCATTTCATCACTGGTAGACTTAAATTAGGCCTATAAAAGCCTGAGAGGATGATGCAAAAAAAAAGACCAGCCAGAGTTCTGCTCTGCTGTACACCGGGTCACTAGGAGTCGGAATTGACTCTAGGGCACTAACAACAAATAAAACCCTTGCGGCTAAATGTACTATGGACAAGAGGCTTGATAGTAGCAGTGAATGACCTGAGCTCACCACTTGTTAAGTCTGGAAAGATTCTTGGCCTTCCCACTGTATTTTGTGACTTCGGTTCATAATTGGGATCCAGAATGAAAATATCTAGAGTAAGTTAGTCTTTCTCAGAGACAATGTGATCTACTAGAGTTTACCATTTTAAGAGTCAGGAGTTTTGTGATGTAGTCCAGCATTACCTGACTTTGTTTAGAACTCTAAGGAAGTGATTTTACTTCTGAGTTACAGATTTCTTATTTGTTAAAGGGATTAGTAGTCTCCCCATTCTATCTTATGGCATTGTTATTAGGAGAAAATGAGATGTGAATGCTCTTGAGAAAGTTGAACACTATAGTAAGGTGAAGGTATTTTCAAGCCCTTTTAATCTATCTGCTCTACTACCGAAGATCCAGTTCATACTTTTCTATTAGGAATTGGAACTTTTTAATTCTAGGGCAGAGTTAGTGGCTTGAAGCAAGGATATCTCATTTCTAATATTTCTTTCTCCCTGATCTTAGGGCCAAATTCTGTAGTATTATAATGAAAGTTCTGAACTTTCCATTCAGTTCATTTTTTGCCCAAATTGTTAGTGGAGTTTCGTTTATGTATTGTAATCAACCTTACCACTTGTGAACTTGCACATGACTGTGTACTTAACTCATGGTTATCCATGGTTTTTGTGTATATTATTAGCATTATTGGTTTTAGTGTTTTAAATGTGTAGTTAACCTGCTGTCTATTGCATATGCAAGATAACTAATCATCTCACAACTAATATATCATGAGTGGTCTGCAAACTAATATTATTAGCTAGCGTTAAAATGTCATTGTGGAGATATTCTGTTTTCCATTTGCACAAATAGTTTAGATGACTGTGGGTATTGTGATGAAACTGCTTAACCAGTCATTTTTTTAATCTGATATATTCTTGAAGTTTCATACTGTCTGTAAATGTTTGGTATTTCTTTGCCATCCTGGAAACACTTGATATATTTAACAGTGTCATTTATAATTTTTTAAAAAGTTATAATCTTTTTTAATAGTTTATAAAAATATTTTTGTGATCACAAAACTGTACACTTGTTGCAAAAGCCTAAACATACAGCAATGTTCTATAAAACTGCTATTTTATCCTAAATTTTTAGATATTTAAACATATTTCCTATAATTTCATGAAGAGAGCCAAAGCCACACTTAAGTGAAACTGTAAACACCTCTGTCATTGCCTGATCTGTTAGGTGGCTAAGCTATTTTTAATTCTAGAGGGCTCAGGCTGAACCTGACTCAGGTCAGGGTGGAGAATTTGCCTGTTTTTAGTTTCAATCTTCAAGTGAGGTGAAATTAAGTACAATTTTAGAAGAGTTTTTGGTTTTTTAATTCTACATTTAAATACATGAACAAATTTGGAGTTGTGTGTAGTAGAATATGTGTATTCATAGGATAGTGATGCTTGATAGATGGAGGATTTATTTACTAGTGTATGTATTGGTAAGTATAGGCTTTCATTAATTTATTCAAGAAATAATTATTAAGTACCTACTTTGTGCCAGGCACTATGAAAAGTTTAAAATGCAAATTCCATTGTTTACTTGGAGTTATTTAGGTCATAAATTTCTAGAAAAGTATTTGATTCTGCTTTTAATATATGTTTTACACAGAAGATTCAGATTCAGTCATCAGTGTATGGGAACAAGAGAGTAGATTTGTTAGAATGTGAATATTTATGGCTAAATTATTCTTCCTCTAGTTTCAACAACTTTTGCATTCTTGTAACCAATAGCTTATATTAATGCTTAAGTTTTTCCCAACCCAAAACACCTCCTTTGATCTCTTTGAGCTAAGCTTTCAGAAAGAGCAAGCTAAACTCAATCTGTTATTCTTCACTTCTAAACTCCACATAGTCTGGCATTTGAATTTAGCGATTGTAGGTGACTTCGGAATTGTTACCTTCAATACACAGTTATTTATTCTTTTTCCTGAGGAAGATTCGCCTTGAGCCATCTGTTGCCAATCTGCCTCTTCTTTTGCTTGAGGAAGATTAGCCCTGAGCTAACATCTGTGCCAGTCTTGCTGTATTTCGTATGTGGGTCGCTGCCAAAGCATGGCTGACGAGTGGTGTAGGTCTGCTTCTGGGACCCGAACCCGCAAACCTGGGCCACCAAAGCCCAGCTCTGAACCCAACTACTACACCGCAGGGCTGGCCCAATAAACAGTTTTTATTACTCATTTTACCTAACCTGTTAGATACACTACTGTCTCCTTTTTCTTAGTTGTCTTTCCTTGTTTTTTATGATATTCTTCTGCCTGGGTTATCTTTCTGTTTCTCTTGTGACTTCTTTCCTCAGAGGATTCTTTTGTCCATCGTTTGAATAAGACTTTTCCAAAGATTCCCAGATTTGACTTTCACGAACGATTAACTTTTTTTGGTGGGATGGGGGTAGTGTACTGACATAGGGTTGCCAGCTTTTTATTTTGGAAAGTAAGAATGCTTTTAAAAACTGCCACTTATCACCATCATTTCATAAAAGAAAAGATATTTTAACTCTTAAGAAGGATATACTCTGAAAATACAGAATGCTCTGTTTAGTTGATTAATTTTAACTTAGTTAAAAGCTCAGTACATTGTCCTTGCTATTCTCACTTTGCTATAGATTGACACTAGTCTGTGGACTTACATTTGAGAACCATTGCCTTAAAACAGTAGTTTTTTGAGCCGATGCAAGGGGAGGGACTGGGCAGTTCTTGTGGTCTAATGTTAGGGAAAAACTATGAAGTTTGTCTTAACATATTAAAGGCTCCAACGTAATCCTTCTGTGAAAAAACCCTCCAGTTTACTTGGTATTGGAACCCCTTTTTCATATAGCAACTATTAATATTCTGTAGAACTGTTATTCCAGAGGATACCCTTTGGGAACTACTGCTATGGATGTTGGTGTTACCAAGGATTTGTCTTGACTTTTATCGTTTTCTATCTTTTTAAAAGTTAATTTTTGATATTTATCACAATATTACTTTCTAAGAGGATAACATCAAGTAGTTGTAAAATTAAAAGACTTTTAACCCAAAACATGCAGTTTCTTATCTGTTCCTTGTACCCTTCTTAGACGCAACTACTTTTAACTCAGCTATTTCTTCTTTATATTTCTAAATAAGATGTTGCTGTGTCTTGATTCATCAGTTTTAGACATTTTCTTCCTATAATGTTAGATGAGGAATTTCTCTCATAGCCTCTTCCCCTGTTCTTATACAAAAAATTTCAAACCCTGTTTTCCTTTGTATGATTATATAAAATGTTTTTACATATGAGCCGCATAGAATATGACATGGGCAAAGTAATGGTGAAGGTTAAATGAGTTAATACATGCAAAGTACTTATTACAGTGTCAGACATTTGTTAGCTGCTTTTAGCTGTTATTTCTGGGATTGCATTTCTTTCTTATACAACTGGGTTTAAATATTACCTCATTAAAAAAATAAAATTTGCTTAGTTTTCTTTGAACATTGAAATCTTCACACATCTTTCCACTGAAAATGTCTTGCAGTATAGTTTCCCACACTGTCAATCTATCAAATAATTTATCAGTTACATTTATTTTTGTTAGAGATACTCTCCTGGAGCTCTTCTCTAATCTGGACTTGTTCTTTAGAGTTCCTGCACTAATGTTGTCTTGGGGGCTGCCTTCACAGTCATCCTGGGAATTCCCTTTGCCTCTCTGCCATGTTGACTCCCTTGCATGCCTTGTCTGCCTTTTATTTGGTTTACTTCCTCTCTGGTATCTTCTATCAGGCCTCCCAAAAACGTGCTTGAGTGATAAATCTTTATGGACTTTATATGCCTGAAAATGTACTTCTTTTACCCTCACTCTTCATTGATAATTTGGCTGGTTGTAAAGTTGGTTTTCACTCAGTTTAATTTTAACTCAGAATTTTAAATGAGTAGTTGCACTGTCTTCTAGCTTTTAATGTTGCTGTAATAATAATGTCATTATGTTACCGCACAAAGGGCACAATCTACTTGCTGCGAGACAAAAGCCAGTTGTCAAGAGGCAAAATGGTGGCAGAGAGAAAGGGCAGTTTATTACAATTTGCTAGCAAGGGGGAAGATGGCCAACTAATGTCCGAAAGAACCATCTTACAGAACAAAGATTACAGGCCAGTTATATAGGGGGCTGGTCTCTGGGTGGAGTGGCATCTGATCTCAGAGTGGGGGCAGACATCTAGTCTCAGGGTAGAGGCATCCATCTGTTCTTACTTCCTGATAGTCTTTTGTTTTACTGGATATGCATCAGAGACCAGAGCAACACCCTATACCCTGATCTTTCAGTTGTCATTGATGATGACAACATAGACTTTCTATCTGGGGGTCATCACATTCCTAAGGAACTCAAGAGAACAAAGTTATCAACTTATAGCAGCTGGGAGGGGCCATAAAATCCACAGAGCATGTCTGGGTTAGTTAGAGGTCATTCAAAGTTACAATATGGTTTCTTTTCTATCATATGGCTTCCCTTATGTCAACCTTGTGTTGAATTGGTATCCATTCTCCCCTTTTGTTTTCTTTCCTCAATCTTGAGGGACATCCTGTTGATGAGGGGCATAGGTTGTTCCATCTTATTGAACCAGTCTCTTAGTAAGACAGTGATGCAGGTGGGCTCCAGAAGTTAGGCTTGTATTGTGTAAACAAGTAACCAGGTATTTAATAAGAAGCATTTCTAGAGACAAAAAGAAAAACAAGGTTAATGAGGAAAGCAAATCATAAACCAGTTTTTAAGCCAAGTGGGGCAGCCAGTCAAAAAGATTTCTAGGTGTCAGAGTTGAAGCATCCTTTGCAGTTTGAAATGTCTCTGATAATGTCTTCGGGTATTCAGGTATCTTTCTGAGTGACTTACAGAGCAATAGACATGAATCTCTCTTAAGTTTATCTTAAGTCTTCCAGTTTCAGTTTGCAAGGCTTCAGGAAAAAGGGCAAGTTCAGTTCTCAGTGATTCCAAATGAAAATGATGGAAAAAATTGAAAATGTTAGTTTGGAGATTTGTAACCAGGTATTTCAGGAGACTAGGAGAATTCAGGATTGTTATGAGAGGTTCGGGGATTCGATCGGAGACGTAAAAGACACTTTCCACTCCAAACAAATGGACCGAAGGTATATTTTATTATATAGAGGATAGTAAAGGCGACAGTCTGCAAACAGATCCAAATAGGTTAAATATTAAGAGGGAAAAAACATCAGCCCGACTGGAAAGGGAAAACACCCACATCGGCTGAAGAGAAATGACACAAATCAACCGGAAAGAGAAACACCAGGTTGACCGAAAAGAGAACACATCAAATCAATTACTTCATATCAAATCAATTACTTCACATCAAATCAGTTACTCACAACATCCACGCCCCACTGCCGGGAGAGCCCTGTCAATCGACGCGGCTGGGCAAGGATCACACGTCCTGGGCAAGGTGTCCCTTCCACAGGTGGAACTCTCACCAGGTCTCAGCTTCCAGCAGTTTATATAAGCAGTTACAGAGTTTACAGAGCAAGCATCTAGTGTTCCCATGCACAAAATAGTTATCAGTGGCGTACGTGCACTGAGCCCCTTGGCTAACGTTCCAGCCCAGTAGTTGTGTACGTGCATTGTTCTCTTTGGTTATCGTCTTAGCCCGGCACAGATGGCCAGTCCATCCCGTGCTACGACGCTCCAAGAGCCTTGAAATGTTACAACTTGCAACTCTCTCCGTGGGAGAAAGGCCAGTTCCCAGGAAAAGGCCAGTTCCCACCACACAGAAAGCAGCTTTGTATTTCTTTTTTGTGCTGGTGCCTGTAGGTCAATGGAGCAGCCAAACATGGCTGTACTCATGTCAAGACAAGGATCCAGTCCAGTTAACAGCTATAAAGCAAAAACCTCAAAGACGATTAACAGAAGTAGAATCTAATATCCGTGAATGTGTACTATAGTTCTACAGAAACATAATTTTTCTCTCTAAAATCACCCTCATTTTTACCAAAGATAGCCAAGTTAAGACTAACCAGTTTGTAAAATAAATCGTTTCAGTAAATTTGGCCCAATTATTTACATAAGTACAGCAAGAATAGCAGCTGATCATATAGGCTCTTTTAAATTTGCTTTGCTGGAATTTTTTTTTTTTAATGATGTCTTACTAGTTTATAACATTGTGAAATTTTAGTTGTATGTTATTGTTTGTCAGTCACCGTATAAATGCCTCCCTTCACTCTTTCTGCCGACCCCCCAACCCCCTTGCCCCTGGTAACCGCCAAACAGTTCTCTCTGTCCGTGGGTTAATTTATATTCCACATATGAGTGAAATCATGAGGTGTTTGTTTTTCTCTCTCTGGCTTATTTTACTTTACATAATACCCTCCAGGTCCATCCATGTTGTTGCAAGTGGGGCAATTTTGTCTTTATTATGGCTAAGTAGTATTCTATTGTATATATATACCACATCTTCTTTATCCAGTTATCAGTCAGGGGACACTTGGGTTGCTTCCACTTCTTGGCTATAGTGAATAATGCTACAGTGAATATAGGGGTGCATAAGCCTCTTTGGATTGTTGATTTCAGGTTTGTTGGATAGATACCCAGTAGTGGGATAGCTGAATCATAAGGTATTTCTATTTTTAATTTTTTGAGGAATCTTCACACTGTTTTCCATAGAGGCTGCACCAGTTGCATTCTCACCAGCAGTGCAAGAGGGTTCCTGTTTCTCTACAACCTCTGCAACATTTGTTGTTTTTTGTCTTGGTGATTATAGCCTAATGGGTGTGAGGTGATATTTTAATGTAGTTTTGATTTGCATTTCCTTGATGATTAGTGATGTTGAACATCTTTTCATATGCCTATTGGCCGTCTGTATATCTTCCTTGGGAAAGTATCTGTTCATATACTCTGCCCACTTTTTGATTGGGTTTTTTTTTTTTTTCCTTCAGTTTTGTGAGTTCTTTATGTATTATGGAGATTAACCCCTTGTTGGATATATGATTTGCAAATATTTTCTCCCAGCTGGTGGGTTGTCTATTCACTTTGATCCTGGTTTCATTTGCCTTGTAGAAGCTGTTTAATCTGATGAAGTCCCACTTGTTTATTATTTCTTTAGTTTCCCTTGTCCGAGTAGACATGGAATCTGAAAAGATCCCTTTATGACCAATGTCAAAGAATGTACTGCCTATATTTTCTTGTAGGAATTTTATAGTTTCAGGTCTCA
This sequence comes from Diceros bicornis minor, assembly GCF_020826845.1. Classification (NCBI taxonomy): domain Eukaryota; kingdom Metazoa; phylum Chordata; class Mammalia; order Perissodactyla; family Rhinocerotidae; genus Diceros; species Diceros bicornis. The sequence goes on from NC_080743.1 coordinate 29,221,741, forward strand.
TCTTCAGGTCTTTGATCCATTTTGAGTTAATATTGTGTATGGTGAAAGAAGATGGTCTATTTTCATTCTTTTGCATGTGGCTGTCCAGTTTTCCCAGCACCATTTATTGAAGAGACTTTCTTTTCTCCATTGTATGTTCTTAGCTCCTTTGTTGAAGATTAGCTGTCCATAGATGTGTGGTTTTTATATCCGGGCTTTCAGTTCTCTTCCATTGATCTGTGTGTCTGTTTTTGTACCAGTACCATGCTGTTTTGATTACTATCGCTTTGTAAAAGTATATTTTGAAGTCAGGGATTGTGATGCCTCCAGCTTTGTTCTTTTTTCTCAGGAATGCTTCAGCTATTTGGGGTCTTTTGTTGCCCCATATGAATTTTAGTATTCTTTGTTCTATTTCTGTGAAGAGTGTCCTTGGGATTCTGATTGGGGTTGTTTGAATCTATAGATTGCTTTAGGTAATATGGACATTTTTTACTATGTTTTCCAATCAATTCTTTAGGGTTTTCTATATATAAAGTCATGTCATCTGCAAATAGTGAGAGTTTCACATCTTCATTGCCTATCTGGATTCCTTTTATTCCTTTTTCTTGCCTAATTTCTCTGGACAAAACCTCCAGTTCTGTGTTGAATAGGAGTGGCGAGAGGGGGCACCCTTGTCTTGTTCCTGTTCTCAGAGGAATGGCTTTCAGTTTTTCCCTGTTGAGTATGATGTTGGCTATGGGCTTGTCATATATGGCCTTTATTATGTTAAGTTACTTTCTTTCTATACCCCCCCCTTTTTTTTTGTGAGGAAGATTGGTCCTGAGCTGACATCTGCCAATCATCCTCTTTTTGCTGAGGAAGACTGGCTCTGGGCTAACATCCATGCCCATCTTCCTCCACTTTATATGGGACGCCACCACAGCATAGCCTGACAAGCGGTGCGTTGGTGCGTGCCTGGGATCCAAACCGGTGAACCCCGGCTGCCGCAGCGGAGCGCGCGCACTTAATCGCTTGCGCCACCGGGCTGGCCCCTCCTTCTATACCCATTTTGTTGAGAGTTTTTATCATAAATGGATGTTGGATTTTGTCAGACGCCTTCTCTGCATCTATGAGATGATCATGTGGTTTTTATTCCTGGTATTGTTAATGTGGGCTATCACGTTGATTGATTTGCGGGTGTTGAACCATCCCTGTGTCCCTGGAATAAATCCCACTTGATCATGGAATATGATCTTTCTAATGTATTGCTGTATTTGATTTGCCAATATTTTTTGGAGGATTTTTGCATCTATATTCATCAGCGATATTGGCCTGTAGTTTTCCTTGTTTGTATTGTGCTTGTCTGGCTTTGCTATCAGGGCGATGTTGGCCTGGTAGAATGTGTTAGGAAGTGTTCCATCTTATTCTACTTTTTGGAATAGTTTGAGAAGGATAGGTGTTAAATCTTTGAATGTTTGCTAAAATTCTCCAGAGAAGCCATCTGGTCCTGGACTTTTATTTTTTTGGAAGTTTTTGATTACTGTTTCAGTCTCTTTACTTGTGATTGGTCTATTCAGATTCTCTATTTTTTTTTGGTTTAGTTTTGAGAGGTTGTGTGAGTGTAAGAATTCATCCACTTCTTCTAGATTGTCCATTTTGTTGGCATATAATTTTTCATAATATTCTCTTATAATGCTTTGTATTTCTGTGGTATCCATTGTCATTTCTCCTCTTTCATTTCTAATTTTATTTATTTGAACCTTCTCTCTTTTTTTCTTAGTGAGTCTGGCTAAAGGTTTGTCAATTTTGTTTATCTTCTCCAAGAACCAACTCTTTGTTTCATTGATCCTTTCTACTGTTTTCTTTGTTTCAATTTCATTTATTTCTGCTCTAATTTTTGTTATTTCTCTCCTTCTGCTGACTTTGGGCTTTGTTTGTTCTTCTTTTTCTAGTTCTGTTAGGTGTAGTTTAAGCTTGCTTCTTTGGGCTTTTTCTTGTTTGTGAAGGTGGGCCTGTGTTGCTATGAGTTTCCCTCTCAGGACTGCTTTTGCTGCATCCCATATGAGTTGGTATGCTGTATATTCATTTTCATTTGTCTCCAGATATTTTTTGATTTCTCCTTTAATTTTATCAATGATCCATTGGTGGTTCAGTAGCATTTTGTTTAATCTCCACATCTTGGTCACTTTCTCAGTTATTTTCTTGTAGTTGATTTCTAGTTTCATAGTATTATGGTTGGAAAAGATGCTTGTTATGATTTCAGTCTTCTTAAATTTATAGAGGCTTGCCTTGTTTCCCAACATATGGTCTATCCTTGAGAACATTTCATGTGTGCTTGAGAAGAATGTTTAGTCTGCTGTTTTTGGATGGTGTGCTCTGTATATGTCTATTAAGTCTATCTTGTCTAGTTTTTTATTTAAGTCCACTATTTCTTTATTGACTTTTTGTTTGGATGATATATCCATTGATGTAAGTGGGGTGTTAAGATCCCATACTGTTATTGTATTGTTTTTAATATCTCTTTTTAGGTTTGTTAATAGTTGGCTTTATCTATTTTGGTGCTTCTCTGTTGGGTGCATGTATATTTATAATTGATATGTCTTCTTGGTGGAGTGTGCTTTTTATCATTATATATTGCCCCTCTTTGTCTCTCATTACTTGTTTTATATTGAAGTCTGCTTTGTCTGATATAAGTATGGCAACACCTGCTTTCTTTTGTTTGCCATTAGCTTGTAGTATTGTCTTCCATCCTTTCACTCTGAGCCTGTGTTTGTCTTTAGAGCTGAGATGTGTTTCCTGGAGGCAGAATATTGTTGGGTTTTGCTTTTATCCATGCTGCCACTCTGTGTCTTTCTTTGGAGAATTCAATCCATTTACATTTAGAGTGATTATTTGCTATATGAGGGCTTACTGTTGCTATTTTTTCGCTCATTTTCCAGTTCTTTTGCATTTGCTTTGTTTCTCATCCTGTGTGTTTTAGACTGTCAGTTCAGTTTGGTAGTTCTGTATGATGACTCTTTTAGTTCTCTCTTTATTTGTCTCATGTGACTCTGTTCTGAATATTTGTTTTGTGGTTACCTTGAGGTTTGTATAAAAAATCTCGTGGGTGAGATAGTCCATTATCTGATAACCTCTTATTTCCTTAGGCTAAGTCTGTTTGATCCCTTACCTGTTCCCCTTCTAAGTTATTATTGTCACAACTTATACCATCTTGTGTTTTGAGTGTGTGTTTAAAGTGATGAAGTTATATTTATTTTTGGTGTTTTCCTTTCCTTAATATTTGATTTTTATAATTTTTTGCTAACCTATTCTGATAAAAAGCTGAAATTTTTCTGATTTTGTCTACCTATTTTTCTCCTTGCTCAAAGCTTGGTCTCCCCTTTCTCTTTTTTTTTTTTCCAGGCATGTGGGCCTTCTTCAGTATTTCTTGTAGTGGGGGTCTCGTGACCTTGAACACCCTTAGCTTTTGTTTATCTGGGAAAGTTATTTTGTCTCCATCATATTGGAAGGATATTTTCACTGGATAGAGTATTCTTGACTGAAAGTTTTTGTCTTTCAGAATTTTGAATATATCATTCCAGTCTCTCCTAGCCTGTAAAGTTTCTATTGAGAAATCTGCTGAGAGCCTGATGAGAATTCCTTTGTATGTTATTTATTTATTTATTTATTTAGTCTAGTTGCCCTTAATATTGTTTGTTTGTCATTGACTTTTGCCAGCTTTACTACCGTATGCCTTGGAGAGGGTCTTTTCATGTTAATATATTTAGGTGATCTACTGGCTTCATTCACTGATATTTCCAGCCTTTTCCCCAGATTTGGAAAGTTTTCACCTGTTATTTCCTTGAACAAGCTCTCTGTTCCTCTTTCCCTCTCTTCTCCCTCAGGAATATCTATAATCATTATGTTCCATTTCCTAACTGAGTCAGATATTTCTTGGAGAATTTCTTCATTTATTTTTACTCTTAGTTCTCTCTCTTCCTCTATATGGAGCATTTCTGCATTCCTATCCTCAATAATGCTAATTCTTTCCTCCATATTGTCAGCTCTGTTCTTTAAAGATTTCAGATTTTCCCTTATCTCCTCCATTGTGTTTTTTGTGTCCAACATTACTGATTGGTTTTTCTTTATGGTTTCAATCTCTTTTGTGAGGAAACTCCTGATTTCCTTGAATTATCTATCTGTGTTTTCTTATAATTCGTTGAGTTTTTTTATGATAGTTATTTTGAATTCTCTGTCGTTTAGGTTATAAATTTCTGTGCCTTCAGGGTTGATTTCTGGGTGCTTGTCATTTTCCTCCAGGTCTGGAGATTTAATATATTTTTGTATCGTGCCTGCTAATGTTCGCTTGTTTTTCCTCATTCTGAAAATATCTGATCTCAGTTTCCACCTGCTGCCAGTGGGTGGGGGTCAAGGGCTGTATATTCTGAGCCCGCTGTGATCTGTGGGTGCTTTGGCCGGCCAGTTGTGCTGAAGTGCTGGCTGGGCAGCAGGGCTATCTCTCTCGCCTGCCTGATCCTGGGGGCTTCTTGTTCTTCCCTTGCTTTCTTCTCTCCTGGAGTGCTCAGATGTTGAGGATACCCCTGCAACAGTTCCGTCTCCTCCAGGTGGGAATTTCCCACAGGCCGTGAGAGAACTTGGAGAGTGACAGTTTTCCTGCATAGGGCCACCTCCCCACTCCCCCCCCCGGAGCCGTGCTGACCTGGAGTTGCCGATCGAATGGGGAGGGGGGAGGATTTCTCCTCATCTCTCCCCATTTCCTCCAGGGGTTCCAGCACCTTCACCTTCAGATGTATGTCTGGGGGGGTCTCTCATACGTTTTTGTGTTGTGTGTCCTTTGTTGTTATGTGAATGTCATTTTTGTTGTTTCTTATTGGGGGAGAGTTTACAGGGAAAGCTCACTCTGCCATGATGCTGACATCACTTGCTGGAACTTTTTATAAGGAATCTCAGATTGAACTTTAAAGGCCTCTCGAGGCCAGAAAAGCCAAGCCAAGGATTTTGTCATCAGACTTGCCTGTAATACCTACAAATTTGTGTGAATTCCTCTTTTCAAGCTTCCCCAAAGTATTTTGAGGTTCCTTGCACTTGTCAGATAAGTGACATTCCTTACTCACCTGGGTAAGATTGCTGGGAACGTTGTAAATAAGGTATCAGGCCAGTGTTTCCAAGTGTCTTTATTCCAGAAAGTCAACCTTTATTCCTCAGAAGCTGTCTTGTCATATCTGAGTCTGCCTGTTTCTCTCAAATATGACATTCCAGTCAAAACCTTGGTACTATAACCAATGTTTCCGGTTGTGTCATGTTATAAGGAGAACAGATTCTTGTTGAACTTATACAAATAGTTATATTGCTGTGAAAATGACAATATTCATTTACTAAGAGTTTCCAAATTCTGGAGGGATCAGGTAGAGAGAAAAAGATAAATGTTTCATTTCTGTTTACAAAAGTATAATTTACCAAATTGCCGTAAGTCATAGCTTAAGAGAAAAGAGAAGAAGTTTTCCTTAAATCTGAAAAAAATAAAACATAAAAAAATCAGCAATATTTCAAGCAAAAGTGATAAAAATTGTAATCGTCCTCATCAGTTTATTCAGTCCTTTGTAATTGATTCTTGATCTTAATCTTGTTAGCAGTTTCATGAAGTTGGTTTCTCCATTAGAGTTCTGTAATTTGTTACCCAGTTCAGTGTTATGATCTGCAAGTTTGTCAGAAACCTATATTCCAGAGTATATGTCAGAGTCCTTTCCATGAATCTCTCTGGAGATGAAAACATTTGCAAAAACATCAGAGTGAGACGGTAACTGTCTGTAAATGCCAAAAGACTTAAAAATGACAATTGACAAAGAAACGTGGTTAATTTTGTGACATGCAACCCTTTAAAGTAATAAGCAGAATTATGACTGATAACCAGGACAGATCAGAATTCTAGGAATGTTATATAATTTTTAAAACACTGGCATCAGTAACATTTATTCACAATACCATCTAAGGTTTATCATCTCTTATTTGACAATGCTTCCCATGGAATTTAACATACCAAATAAGCCTAATAAGTTTAGTATCTTTCTCCTTATAGGAAGAGAGCAAATTTCTTTGAGAAGTCCCAGGGGCCCTCTGAAAATTCTGAAAGGAAAAAAAAAATTTTTTTCTTCTTCTCCCAGGTCAAATGAAAGACTTCATTCAGGATTTGAATAATTTTTTCGTTGTGGGGAAGCTTGTCAAAAATATCAAAAGGTTTTAAAACACTTGATCAAGTAGGAAACAATGCTCACTGTGAAACAATGCTCAGTTATCCATTCAATCAGAGTGACAACAGAAACAGTCAAGGACAAACAGAGTTAAACCAGTCCAAAAAATCTTAATAGATAGACCTCAGTCTTTTTGAACACAGGAAAATATATATATTTTTTCCCCCAAAGCCCCAGTAGATAGTTGTATGTCATAGCTGCACATCCTTCTAGTTGCTGTACGTGGGACGCGGCCTCAGCATGGCCGGAGAAGCGGTGTGTCAGTGTGCACCTGGGATCCGAAGCTGGGCCGCCAGCAGCGGAGCGCGTGCGCCTAACCGCTAAGCCACGGGGCCGGCCCAGGAAAATATTTTAACAAAACAGTTTTTTTGTCTTTTAGGTAGACTTACTCAGACCTAAAGAAAAACCTTTTGTCTCTTTATCAAGAGCAAACAAAAAGTTCACGAAAATTATCCTTTTAAGAGAAAGAAGACCAAATTTTAATTTCACATCAGCTTACTTTTGATATTAAAACTCATTTACTTAATTGGATTTGGTTTAATCTTAGCAAACTTGACCATGCATAAAACTCCTCAGGGTTTTACTTTAACAAATTTTATGTCACTTACTTTTTTACATTCAGAATTTGTCCCATGCCTTCCTTTCTTCCCTTCCAGTACTGTAGGACAAATTTATCTTTCTTAACAAAATAAACAAAAATATTTCCAGTCTTTATACCTTCTTTACTGAAAACATATATCTTACTTTCCCTGAATACAAATATGTTTTCCTCATTAACTTTTAGTAGCTTTAGTCACGTACTAGAATTTTTAACCCTTAGAAACCTTAATTTTTTTAAGTAAAAACTAAGTCGGCAATTATAAACTGTTTTTTTACATTAGCATTTTAAACACTTCAGAATTTTTTTAGGAACGTGTTACTTCATAGTACAATTATTTTAATAAAACAGAAAACATGTACTAATAAACCCAAATGCTTTTAAGTTTTTCTGTAAAGGAAGCCAAAAGTAGATATGTTCAGATATGTTTAGCAATAATGTTTCAGTATTTTATCTTATTTGAAAATGACCCTGATACTCAACAAATTTTTATCATTTAACTTAATTTAGCAAAACTCTAAAGTTTTAAGTCACCCAAAAGAATTTAGAAGCTGTTTTTTCCCAAGTATAAAGACCATAAAACATAATTATTGTACCCAAACACTCTTACCCATTTCCATCTGTCTAGATGATTTGTTTCCAACAATTGTGTTTCGATTACCCACGAAAACTTCACAAGACATTAGCCAAAGTTGGCTATTATTTAAAGCTACTTTTGCTGACAGATTTGTAAGAGGGATAATGTGAGCTTATTTAACTAGTAAACCCAGGCTGCGGGTCTGCATCATATCCAGTAGTGATAACTCTGAGAATGTGTCTATTTTAATCAAACCAACAAACTTAAACCAGCTTTCATTTACCAAAGATTGAAACACTTACTTTAAGCTCCTGATTTTGGCTATACCATCCGGATGTAAAATATCACACACATATAGACACACATACACAGAGATTCCACAGCTGTTGTTTTAAAATTACTGTCATGAATCAGGTATAGTAACACCAGGCTCCCTGGTTATGAATCCAAATTTTGTTTTAAGCCTTTTTTTTTACTATTGTTTGTGGGGAAGACACTCAAGGTGCTAGGTTTTTGGCAAGGGCCCTCTTATGGCTTTTTTTTTTCTAGCCTTTTTACTTTTTTGTCTTAAGTCCTAGAAATTAGTGATAGACTAGATAGCAGTTCCTGGAGAGGCGAGATGATAGTCCTTTTTGAGATAAAGGAACTGGATGGAATCTGAACTGCCTCTAGAGCTGCTTTTCCAGTCTTGCAAGGAATTTTTTTAAGGACAATTGCTCTTTTCCTCAGAAATTGGATAGGGGCCGGCCCGGTGGCGCAAGTGGTTAAGTGCGTGCGCTCTGCTGCGGCGGCCTGGGGTTCACCAGTTCAGATCCCGGGCGTGCACTGACGCACTGCTTGGCAAGCCATGCTGTGGCAGTGTCCCATATAAAGTGGAGGAAGATGGGCACGGGTGTTAGCCCAGGGCCAGTCTTCCTCTGCAAAAAAAAGAAGAGGATTGGCAGATGTTAGCACAAGGCTGATCTTCCTTACACAAAAAAAGAAAAAGAAATTGGGTAGTAACTCAAATGACATTATATGTTGATCTACCTGTCCAACTACATCACAAAGGCATAGGGAAACCACTCAATTTTTCTCCAAGGTGGAGTTCCTGAGGCATATCTGCCTTATCTGTTTCTAATGTCTCAATCTTTTGTCTCAATCAATATCTAGGAGCATTTTGAGGAAGAGGGGAGGCTTTGGAATTGACAAAAGACAGGTGAACTTTGAACTACTTGCTAAAGCCATACCTCTGGCCTTGCAGAGATTTGTAAGACAAAGATGGTTGCTTCCAGTTCCCACAAAGAACTAGATTACATTTTGAATGACAAAAGAGGTTGATCCACCCTTCCAGCTACATTTTTTTTTCAATTGCATTTTTTTTATATCAGGGAAATCTTTAACTGAAGAGGTGAATCAAAAGATTTGTATGTTCTAAAACATCAGGACAATGTATCACACCTTTAAAAGTCTGCACAAAGCGTTTAACAAAGGCCTTTTTTCTAAGTGTCAAAAAAGAGATACAATCACTTCACACAAAGCCTGTAAATATATCAGTTTTTCTACAAAATTTCATCTGAATTCCATCACCTCTTATACCTCTAATCATAGTTTTCATTAGGACTTTATCAATAGGTTTTGGTCTCATAATTTTGGATGGGGGAAGCATTCCCAGTCAGACATTTTAAAACATACTCAGGCAAAGTTACTATAACCTCTTAATATAAAATTAGCTCAAGCATTTCAACCTTTGTAATCTTATCAACGCTTACATTTTTACATTTTCTCAATTTAGTTGTAACCTGAGTCAGGGTCTTAAGGTTGTCATTATTTTTTTTCTTTTTTTTAATTTGGCCTTTTCATAGGTACCAATAAAACAATTATAATGAGAGCTCTCACAAAGAAATTTTTTTTCCCTCCCAGTTTAAAAGTTTTCCCAATTTAAATGATCCATCATCTGGCCATATTGATGAGTAGGATCTTAACAACAACTCATACCAAAGCTTAACCATGGATGCAAGAGAGGTCCCAAAAGAGATCCAGAGAATTCACTTCGAAAAATAACAAAGCACAGCAAGCAACGAAGTTTGAGATGACAAAGGCCCCCTATGAAAGTAACTGGGACCCATTATCACAAACTTCCTGAGAGCAGGCACAGCCAGAGAAAGAGAGTGTCCCGCGGAACTGCAGTCTATTCAACTGGCCGCCAAGATGTGTGCTGGTACACGCATCCTCCGGATAGCGGAGGCCAGAAAGGTCATAAGGCCAAGCTCTCAAAACATAGAACAAGACAAAAGAAAAAAACCTCATCTGATACACACATTAACCGCTTTAGCTAAGCCTTGGGTCTCTCAGAGCCAGAGTAATACATAGCGGGGTGGTGCCATGGGGTTGGGGATTGTGTGTGCTTTACGGAGTGCCTCGTCGTTGCATGAACATATTCTCGAAGTTGGCAGGAGATGTGTCATCCACCCCATTCCATGACCCAACTGATCCTCTCTTGGGAGACTTCTTGAGGTAGCAGGCACCCTAATGGCTGTTAACTGCTCGACCCGCGCCCATCAATATTGCGGTTCTCTTGGCTTCCAAGATGCCTTAGCAATAGCTTCCACCTTATGCACGTACTCCATAGGCTGGCCTGGAGAAGGGTGCAGAGCCTGGCTGTGGGCATCAATATAGTTATAAGACTTAGTAAAAACCCACTTAGCCTGGGCACTTTGCCTCTGAGCAAGCACAAGGCAAGCCAGGGAGGCAAGAGGCAAAGGCCGGGAGCGGGCCGGGCACCAGGGCTCCCAACACTGGGGTTAAAAGTTAAGTCCCTGGCACGAGTTTTTCAAATTTTTGATTTTACAGAATGTCCAGGTTCTGCTCAGGTCCAGCCTGAACTTAACCCCGACTTGGTGACAACAGAGGAAGTGACGAACAAGACAGACGAAGGAAAAGAGGGGATCAGGTCTCGGCCTCATGGCCACTTCCCAAGGGTTATCAAGATAAGGTTGACAGAAACAACAGTTCGTATGCGGGGGCACACAACCCCAGCAGGACAGTTTACAGGATAAATTACAGGTCTCCTGTCCCCATAACTGACTCAGTAGGCACCTAAAACACTCAGCGGGTTGTTGACAGGAGACAAAACAGGATTCCAAATTCTCAGTCAAATGACTGACTCAGGGGCCAACCTGGAATCACCACGGGTCCCTAAACAGATTAACAGAAACCAGAACCACCAAGAGAGGGCACCCCACCTGTGGTCGCTGGGGTGATCAGCGACCAGAGGAGAGCTCCCAGGGGTGGAGCCTTTAAGTCTTTAACGATTTCTTTGTTTCTCAGTTCGAAAGCTCAAAAGGAGCCCAAAGTGGCCACTGTAACTTTAAATTATCCCGGGTTATCTTGCCAGCTGTTTACAGTTTTCTCCATTTTAGGGAAATTTTCCCAAGGTGGCCATAACAAACAAGGTAATTTCTAAAGAGAGTTTGTTACAATCACCAAGAAACTAGGTCTGCAAACAGCCAATTTTAACAGATAAAACAGGCAGACATAGACAAACATGAATAGATACCAAAATCCAGTACTCTGGGACTCTAACCCAGGGTGCTCTGGGACTCTAACCCAGAGCTTGGTTCTCTAACCCGATCCTTTTGAGTGCCCCAGCGGCTGTAACCCTTTTATGTTGTCTCCGACAATCCTAGTCTTGGGACTTTTTCCTAGCAACCAAATCTCACCAGTGGGGCCTCTAACCCATCATCCTGATGAGATAGTAGACAATTTTAGGCACAGGCTCATTTCAGCGAGGTCACTGACCCAAACTCAAAAGACATCTGATCCTGGAGCTCTTTACAGACACAGACACAGACAAACCAGACACCATTGAACCACTTCCTAGATTCTTGGTGAAGTGCTATTCCTCTTCCCACTTTGGCAGGGCACGCTGTTAACCAGATGGTCCCCTTTCTCAAAGAGGGGACCCCACCATCTTGCCTCTTGACAATTGGCTTTTGTCTCACAGTAAGCAGATCGTGCCCTTTGTGCGGTAACAGAAATCTGGCAACTCTGGCAGGACTTTAAGGTCACTGCTCGTGGCCAGGCGACCTTGGCCAGGCGTCCTGTCAGGTAAGTCCCTAGCGGCTGCCGAGGCTCTGTTTGTCTCAGGGATCTGCCCTACCTACTCTCCTGTGCCAACACTGTCTGCCTCCTAATGCTCTCTATAGTGGAAAAAGAAACGGCTATTTCTGGTGGGTCGACAGGCTCACATCTGGAGTAGGGTAAGCTGCCTCGGGGGTATACCACCAAGAACTTTCCTTCCCCTCCATCGTGGCAGAGAGAAAGGACAGTTTATTATAGCTTGCTAGCAAGGGGGATGATGGCTGACTAATGTCCCAAAGAACCATCTTACAGAACAAAGATTACAGGCCAGTTATATATGGGGCTGGTCTCCGGGTGGTGTGGCATCTGGTCTCAGGGTCGGGGCAGACATCTAGTCTCAGGGTGGTGGCATCTATCTGTTCTTAGTTCCTGATAGTCTTTTGTTTTACTGGGTATACATCAGAGACCAGAGCAACACCCTATACCCTGATCTTTCAGTTATCATTGATGATGGCTATCAGCATAGACTTTCTGTGTGGGGGTCATCACATTCCTAAGGAACTGAAGAGAACAAAGTTATAGCAGCTGGGAGCGGGTGATAAAATCCACAGAGCACATCTGGGTTAGTTAGTCAGACGTCATTTACAGTTACAATATGGTTTCTTTTCTACCATATGTCAACCTTCCCTTATGTCAACCTTGTGTTGAGCCAGTATTTCTTTGTTTCCTTGATTTTCTTGGCACGGGTATTTTTTATTCAATTTGCTGGATGCTAGCCCTTTTTCATCTGGTGACTCTTGTTCTTCAGTTCTGGGATGTTTTCTTCCATTATTTTTCTCTGTACCTTTTTTCTGTTTACTCTTTATTGTACTTTTACTAGTTAGATTTCTTAGACTGATCCTCTGATTTTCTTATCTGTTTTCTATCTTTGGTTTTTGTTTTACTGAATTTTTAATTTTGGTTATAATTTTATTTCTTAGAGCTTGTTATTGTTCTCTTTCTCTTGTAAGTATCTTCAGTGATGCAATAGTTTTTCAGATCTGAGAATATTATAGGTGGTTTTTTTTTTTTTTTGGTGAGGAAGATTGGCCCTGAGCTAATACCTGTTGCCAGTCTTCCTCTTTTTGCCTGAGGAAGAATGGCCTTGAGCCAACGTCTGTGCCCATCTTTCTCTATTTTGTATGTGGGATGCTGCCACAGCATGGCCCGATGAGTGATGTAGGTCTGTGCCCAGGATCTGAACCTGTGGACCGTGGGCCGCTGAAGCAGAGCGTGTCGAACTCAACCACTGTGCCATGGGGCTGGCCCCAGTCTTTTTTTTTTTTTTTTAAATACCATTTTAAATGTAAGACAAAGCACAGATGTAGACTGCATAAGATAAATTTATAGGTTAATAAATTATAAGATGAAGGCCTTTGTAACCAACCCAGGCTCAAAAAATAGAACATTGCCAGCCAACCCAGAAACCCAAATTTTGCACAGATGTAGACTGCATAAGATAAATTTATAGGTTAATAAATTGTAAGGTGAAAGCCTTTGTAACCAACCCAGGCTCAAAAAATAGAACATTGCCAGCCAACCCAGAAACCCAAATTTCAATCCTTCTGTCCCCCAAAGGGGGACTGCCATTCTGACTTTTATGGTGATTACTTTTTTTTGTCTATAGTCTTATTATGCAAGTTTGCATCTTAAAGATTATAGTTTAATTTTGCCAGTTTTTAAATATATGTTTTAAATCTTTTTCACTTACAGGTTCCAGCTTGCATATTGCCTCTTATTGTGTGTGTGTGGTTTATTTGCAGAAGAAACCAGACCATTTGACATGTAGATTTCGCATCCTGGGTTTTGCTGATTACATCCCCATTGTGCAGTTGAACATTATTTCTCTGCATTTTCTATAAGTTGGTGGCTACATCTAGAGGCATATTGGATTTAAGTTTGCTTTTTTTTTTTTTTTTTTTTTTTTTGGCAAGACTGCTTCATGGGTCTGGTGGGTTCTCCCTTCAAGAAGCTTGTAATATCTGGTTGTTTCTCCTGTGCTATTAGAAGCCACTGATGCTCAATGCATAGATCCATTTATTCATTAGGTGTTGCAAAATGATGATTTTAAAAATTCATTTATTTTTCATTTATTGGCTTGAATATATTTATAAAGAAAACTTACCCCTATTTTCAGTAGGCACTTCACCTATTCCCCTCTCTGTGCCTTGTGTTTCCCTTGATTCAGTTTGTTGAAAGAATAAACTTTTTATCTTCTGATGGAATATGCAAGGTAGAAGATGTGACTTGGGAATCTAACTGTCCTTTTATACAGTCTTCTACATATTACTCTATTCTTCGTGCCTTACCTAATCTCTGCCTTTTGAATCTGGTGCCATCAGTTCTTCAGTCTTTTGGCATTCTGTGGGACAAATGGGTTTTTTCTCATTGTTCTTTCTGCTGGACACTTAAGTTTAGTCTTCTTCCTCATTTTACCAGTGTTTATTATTATTTCAACTGTTTTCCATTTTCATATATTGTGGTTTGGAGTTTCACATGTACTCTAGTATGATTGAAGATGGAGTGTGCTTTAATTTTTTCTTTTCTCGTTGCTTTAGGGTGAGAAGGAACAGAGAAATCTTTAGTCTGCTATCTTAAAATGGTAAAGTCCTCCTCATTACATTTCTCTTCTCATTTCTATCCAGGGCTCCAAATACCATCAGTATTTTCATGACTTCCAGATCTTTACTTCCAAACCTGATTTTCTTTCTCAGCTGTGCATCTTTTTATCCAGCTACTTCCTACATTTCCTGATTAATCTTCTCCAGATGTTTGTCAGTTTTATTAGTCTTTTCAAAGGACTAATTTTTGATGCCATTGGTTCTCTCTATTCTATCTTTTTTATTCTTTCTTTAATTCCTCTTTTTAAATTTTTCTTGGGTTTATTTTCCTTTTTTCCCCCCTTCAACATGAGATGGATACTTAATTTATTAATTTTCAGTCTTTTTGCTTTTCTTTTTTTTTTTTTGCCCAGGATCTTTGCTCCACTTTTTACTAGTTGAAAACTTACTCTAACTGGTGAAATAAAAATGACAACTAGGACTTTCCTCATTTCAGTCCCTGGTGTGACCCTGTATCCACACTCTGCTTTTTTTTTTTTCCTTTTTTTCAATTGAGGTATAATTGACATATAACATTATATTAGTTTCAGATGTATAACATAATGATTCGATATTTGTATATATTGCAAAGTGATCATCACAATAAGTCAGTATGTGTCACCATACGTAGTTACAACATTTCTTTTTCTTGTGATGAGAACTTGTAAGATTTACTCTCTTAGCTACTTTTTTTTTTTTAATTTTATTTATTTTATTTTTTCCCCCCAAAGCCCCAGTAGATAGTCGTATGTCATAGCTGCACATTATTCTAGTTGCTGTATGTGGGACGCGGCCTCAGCATGGCCAGACAAGTGATGTGTCAGTGCGCGCCTGGGATCCGAACCTGGGATGCCAGCAGCAGAACGCGTGGACTTAACCGCTAAGCCACGGGGCTGGCCCTCTTAGCAACTTTTAAATATGCTGTACAGTGTTAACTATAGTCACCATGCTGTATATTACATCCCCATGATTTATTTATTTTATAATTTGAAGTTTATACTTTTTTTTTTTTTTTTTTTGGCGAGGAGATCAGCCCTGTGCTAACATCTGCCAATCCTCCTCTTTTTTTTTTTGCTGAGGAAGACTGGCCCTGGGCTAACATCCGTGCCCATCTTCCTCCACTTTATATGCGATGCTGCCGCAGCATGGCTTGACAAGCAGTGCATCGGTGTGCACCCAGGATCCGAACTGGCGAACCCCGGGCCGCCGCAGCGGAGCGCGCCCACTTAACCGCTTGCGCCACCGGGCCGGCCCTAAAGTTTATACGTTTTGACCCCCTTCACCCATTTCACCCACCCCTCTACTTCCCCCCCACCTCTGGCAATCACCAATCTGTTTTCTGTATCTATGAGCTCAGGTTTTTTTCTTCTTGTTTTAGATTCCACATATAAGTGAGGTTACACAGTTTTTGTCTTTCTCTGTCTGACATTTCACTTAGCATAATGCCTTCAAGATCCATCCATGTTGCGGTGGTGAGATTTCATTTTTTTTTATGGCTGAATAATATTTCATTGTGTGTGTGTGTATATATTTTATTTTCATAAAATTCTATATCTAGGAAATTGTTAGTCATGAGGGTAGGATTGAGATAGTTTTAGATATATAAAGGCTCAGAAAATTTACATGCATACATCCTTTTATTGCAAGCCACTGCTCCAGCAAAAGAAAACAGAATGATAAGGGAAACTATAAAGATGACAAGGCCTAGAAGGTAATCAATCCAGATTGGTGCAGTAACATGGAGAGCTCTAGAAGCAAGAGTTACCTGTGGAAAAAAGAGAGATTTGAAATTATCCTTGACAGTTTGAAACAAGGAGGCAGTAAAGGGACACATTAATAAGCAATTCCAGGATGAATAAAAAGTAAATAAGAAAGAATATTTAATAAGAATATGCCATTTAGTTTTGCAGTATTAATATTTACGGTTTTAAGTAAGTAAAACATTTTATTGATTTAATGAAAATGAATCCAGTAAGATTTGTAGAGGATGGGAGTTGGTGATCATTTTTTTATAATGAGTCCAATATGAAATTGATCAATTAAAAAAGAAATATAAACACATTATTTAGAAAACTGGAGATACCTTCCACAAGAAATAGCTGAAAGCGTTAAAAAAGCACCAGCCTCGAGAGAGCAGGTCTGGGATGTTGGAAGTGATGAGTGGGGGACTATTGCATTTCATTTTAATCCTTTCTATAGTACTTGATTTAAAAATAAATGCATGCATTATTATTTTTTATTATTTCTAAAACTAAGGACTAGAGTAGAGCCAACCATTAAGCTGCCTGCTTTATGCTTTCTATTCTCTAGGTCCTACCTTGGTTTCCTTTGATGTTCTGCTTTCAAGGAAACCTCAACCAGAAAGAAGGTCCCAGGCTTCATTTTACTCTACCTGCCTCAAGAGATAAAAGAGAATTCCTTCCCCATAGCTTTAATTCAGGGCCAAGCTTCAGTAGATTGCCTTCTGCTTCCCTTGTATCTGGGATCCATATTTTGGCCCTTCTTGGCCTCATGAATTTGACCGTATCTTTGTGAAAGTTCCCACTAAAAGTGGCATCATTGTTAGGTTACATTATACACTTCACGTGGGATTCACCCACACATGTGTTATTTTTTCCAGGGGAGAGAAGAAATTGTGGGAAAGAGCCTGGAAAAGATGGCAGCTTTCGCTTTTTAAGAGATGAGATTGGTCAAGACCTGTGATGCTTTGGGTTAGCATAACAGCAGAATAGGTTTTTTCTTCCCTTTCTCTCTTAGCAGTGCTGATCTTTTCCTGCTATTGCATAGTCTTCTGACTTTGTGGATTGAAGTGAGTCAGAGGAAGACGAGTGCTCTAGTGGGATGTGGCAGTGCGAAGTGGAACTAGATTTTTTCCTTCCTTTCCTCCCTTTGCTGCCAAGTAGTACTTTGTGGGCTGAAGAATAGCGGCAAGAGAACTAGGTATGTGGCTATGGTGGATCTATCATGGCTGATTGGGGTTATCAGAGAAGAGGAGGGAAACCCTCAGCAGCACGGTAGAGGGATGAAAATTCCTCCTGGGGAGTTGAGTTGAGTTACTGCTGGTAATTTACTGATTGTTTATTGTGTTCCTACTATATTCTAGGCACTGTGCTAGGTACTGGAGAAGTAATGGTAAACAAAATGGGACAGTCTTTTACCATCTCAGTACAAACAGTTTAGGGAGCAGGGAGTAGATAAAGACAGGTTGGTAGGCAAATGGAGCACAGTGTGAGAAGTATGCTGATGGAAGAACTAGAGCACACCCCAGCATCTAACCTGAACTTGGTGGGTGGAACTTGAATCAGGAAAGGAGCCTTAAGAAGGAAGATCTGGCTGAGTCGTTCTTACCAAAATCTTGAGCCCTGAAGATAGGGACCTTGACTGTCTCCAGGCCTAGAACAGGTACTCATTAAATATTTATTGAAAGAAAAATAATTAACCTGAAAATGAGTTGGATTTGTTGATATTTCTTCCACCATTTATTGAGAAATTATATTTTACTGTCAAGTTCTTTTTTTTTTTTTTTAATAATTTTATTTATTTATTTATTTTCCCCCAAAGCCCCAGTAGATAGTTGTATGTCATAGCTGCACATCCTTCTAGTTGCTGTATGTGGGACGCGGCCTCAGCATGGCCGGAGAAGCGGTGCTTTGGTGCACGCCTAGGATCTGAACCCGGGCCGCCAGCAGCGGAGCGCGCGCATTTAACCGCTAAGCCACGGGGCCAGCCCGTATGTCAAGTTCTTAACTCATGTTTTTTAACGTCAGCCTCGTAGTAGTCTGCAGAGTTTATCTCAGACAGAAGAAATAAATGGTCTTACAAGTAATACTCAGATAGTTTCTTTGGTAACTGGGGGAATAAATTGGGGAATGAGTGAGGAAGAAAAAAAGCTACACTGTTTGAATTATGCATCCAATTCCCAAGTTCCTGAGTCAGGGTCTTATTTACTATGAGAGTAGTAAACCAAGAAGGAAGAAGTGGCTTGAACCCTTGGTCTCCACTTGGTTTCAAGGGAGGAAACTTCTTTGTCCAGGCGGTCTCTTTCAAGATGAATATCAGTAGTAATGATGGAAAAAATGCTTCTCTAATAATAATATTACTATAGATAGGAATAGTCTCTGTGTGTGTTGCCAGATAGTAAAAGCAGGTAGCAAATAGTGATAGTGATGGTGACTATTCTTGAACTATGACTTAACTCCTGCTACTCTTTCCCCTGTATTGTATATTATGAGCAGTCTGATGTGTTGTAATAGTGGAAAAAGTATACTACATCTTCCCAAGTCTGTGGTCAGCATATGTCCAGTTTCCTCAGTCCTCAGTCAGATCCCTGCTCTCATTTACAATCGTCTTAACATAGCCACTTGAATAGATTTAATACGTGTCCTTGCATATATATGTGTCCTTATAAAACAGATGGTATTTTTGGTTTGCGTAAATGATAATTGTGCTGTAAATTTTGTTCTGCTTCTGTTTTCATCAGTACATTTGCAAGATCCTTCCATGTTGTTGAATGTATGTTCCACTTCCAAGATACAACAATATTCTACGTTTTCTAGTTAGATTTCATGTTTTACATTTTAGTTTTATGCCTTTAATTCATATAGAGTTCACCATTTTGTGTATTGTGAATTAGAGATACAACTTTTTTTCCATTTAAGTGAGCCAGTTTCCACAATACTATTTACTAAATAACAATACATCCTTTCTGAACTGATTTGTGATGTCACTTTTATCATTTATCAACTTCCCATAAATGAATCTGTTTTAGAGATATGTATTCTGTCGCATTGGTTCCTTACCAGTACAGAACAGTTTTTCTCTGGAATATGTCACAGTATCTGATAGGGCAAGTCTTCCCCACTTAGTTCTTCCTTTTAAAAGTTGACTTAGCTGTTCTATGGACTTCTAGTTTTTCTTATTAATTTTATAAAATGTTTGGCCTCAAAAAATCTTGCTGAGATTAATTGGAATTGCATTGAATTTATAGGCTCAAGATTATCTGCCAAATACAATGAAATTTAACTTGCGTCAATTCCATTTGGGAGAAGCAAGCATATTCTAGACATTATTAACATCCTGTATAATGAAAAGGTATGGACTGGAGGTTTAATGGGTGTCGGGAAGAGCAGGGAGTACCTTACATAACCCACCAGCAGAGATAGGGAATACAGAGCTTAAGTCTAAGGCACATGGGCCAACTTCTTTATTTGTTTTGGTTTTCTGTTCAGATTTTCTCTGGTCTGACTACTTTAACAGGAGAGGCAGCCTAGCCTGGATTCAAGATGAGAGATCCAGCCTTGTAGCTACTGATCAGAGTCACATAAGCCCCTAGAAGTACTGATTCTCCCCTATCAAAAAGTCTATTTATCATGGCTTTTTTACAGTGTATGAACTGGGAAAAATATTTCCAACATGTATAACAAAGTGTCATTTATCATATATAATATGCTCTTGAAAATCATTATGAAAAGGATTAACGTTTCAATTTAAAAAACGGGTAAAGGACATCAACTGCAGTTTCCAGAAGCGATATAAATTGTTAAAAAACCTGTGAAAAAAATGCTTCTCTAATAATAATAGAAATGTAGATATAAATTGTGTGTCTGTTGTCAAATAGCAAAAGGATAATACTCCCTGTTGGTGAAGGTGTGGGCCATCAAGTACTGCTCTGATAGTGTCAGTGAGAATGTTAATTGGTACCTTTTTTGGAGATTCATTTGACAATATCTATCACATTAAAATACATACATAATATGGGTCGGGGGGAAATGGCATGTTTAAGAAACAAATTGGCCAGGAGATGATAATTGAAACTGGGTGGTGAGTACCTGATAGTTCATTATACTTGTTTTGTCTACTTTTGTATATGTTTGTAATTTCCTATAAAAAGGAAACGTGCATATTCTTTGATACAGTAATTATTTTTTTATTGAATTTATCCTATATGGTAGTTGGAACACTTAAAAAATGAAATGTAGGGGCCAGCCCGGTGGCATAGTAGTTAAGTTTGCACGCTCTACTTCGGCGGCCTGGGGTTCGTGGATTTGGATCCCGAGTGTGGACCTACGCACCACTTATCAAGCCATGCTGTGGCAGGCCGTCCCACATATAAAGTAGAGGAAGATGGGCACGGATGTTAGCCTAGGGCCAATCTTCCTCAGCAAAAAGAGGAGGATTGGCAACAGATGTTAGCTCAGAGCCAGTCTTCCTCAGCAAAAAGAGGAAGATTGGCAACAGATGATAGCTCAGGGCTAATCTTTCTCACTGAAAAAAAAAAAGAAGAAAATATAAAAAAGATGAGCTTTATATTATTGCTTGTAATAGTAAAACATTGGAAATATCCTAAATGTTCCTCAGTTGAGTAATAGTTGGAAAGTAGCTTAGCAGTTGATGAAAAGATTATTTTACACTTATACAGATGGATATTGTATTGTCCAAGATACATTCTTATGTGAGAAAAGTTATAGAAGAGTATATTTTAAAATATTCTACTTTTTGTTGAAACATTTATGTGAATTATATCTATATATGTAGTATAAACATAAGAAAAATCAGGAGATTAATAGTTTTCTTTTGTGGGAGGAGGTAGCATGGGGAATTTTTACTTTTGACTATGTATTTCTATATTATTTATTTTACCATGCATGTTTACCTTTATAATCAGAAAGGAAATAATAAATTCTAAAATTAGAAAAATTAATTTGGCTTCTAATAAAGGTCACATTCCAAAGAAGAGGGAAGTAATCAGTGACAATGAGGGAAAAAACCTTAGGGGAGGGGAATGTACAATGTTTATCCTAGTTATGTGTGAGTTCTGGTATTATTATAGGTCATTTACCCTTTTCTTTCTTGCTTTGTTTTCTGTGAAATTTCTTTGGGCAGAGAAATTTTAAAATAGGATAATACTTTTAAAAATATCTGTTTATTAATGCAGTTTTATATATGATTTATATTCTTCATGTTTATGTGGGTAAAAGATTAGTGTGTATTTGATTTGGATGTGAATTAGTCTATTGTTTACTCAGAGCAGAACTGAGATTATTTGTGTATATAGTCATTTAAAGAATTTTTAACTCTTTAAATAGAGATTTTTCCTGAATTGAACTTGAACTTTTTTTTTTGCTGAGGAAGATATGCCCTGAGCTAACATCTGTTGCCAATCTTCCTCTTTTTTGCTTGTGGAAGATTAGCCCTGGGCGGGCCCTGTGGCTTAGCGGTTAAGTGTGCGCGCTCCGCTGTTGGCGGCCCGGGTTTGGATCCCAGGCGCGCACCGTCGCACTGCTTCTCCGGCCACGCTGCGGCCGCGTCCCACATATAGCAACTAGAACGATGTGCAGCAATGACATACAACTATCTACTGGGGCTTTGGGGGCGGGGAAGATTAGTCCTGAGCTAACATCTGTGCCAGTCTTCCCTTATTTTGTATCTGGGTCACCGCCACAGCATGGCTGACAAGTGTTGTAGGTCTGCGCCTGGGATCCAAACCAGCAAACCCGGGCCGCTGAAGTGGAGAGTGCTGAACTTAACCACCATGCCACAGAGCCAGCCCTGAACTTGAACTTTATAAATTCCATATAACTTTTCTGCCTTTTATGTACCATGCCCTATGCAGAGCGCTGAGGATGCAACTGTGAATAAGAGTAAGACAGACACATCCCCTGTGTTTGGTGGAGTGTTTGGGTGGAGGATTGGTGGTGTGTCTTTGTCTTTCAGAATTTTTACTATGGTGTGTCTGGGTATAGATCTCTTTGCATTTATCCTACTTGGAGTTTGTTGACTTTCTTCGAAGTGTAGATTAATGTTTTTCAGCAAATTTGGGAAGATATTAGTCATTATTCCTTTGTATATCTTTAAAATGCAGTATATCTTTCAAGTTGAAACATTATTTCCTTTAAACACTAACTCCTCATGCCTTCTGCCTCCTATCCTCTGATGACCCCCATTCTGCTTTCCATCTCTATGAATTTGACTACTGTCATTACATCATACAAGTGGAATTCTACAGTATTTGTCCTTTTTGTCTGGCTTATTTTGCTTAGCATAATGTCTTCAAGGTTCATTCATGTTGTAGCTTATGACAGAATTTCCCAGAATGCATGTATTCTTAGGTATTGAAATTAGGTATTCCCAATTCCTAGGTATTGAAACATTTTTTTTCTTCCTTAACTTGTTTTATTGTTACTTAGATTTTAAGCTGTTTATTTTTGAATTATTGTCTGTCTAGTTTTACATGTTGTTGTATGTTGAATTTGTGAAAAATATCTAAATTGGGAAAGTGAAACCAAACACTGCTTTGTTACCTTTATGAAAGTTGATGGTAGTATGCTGTGCTGTTTATGGAATAACTGATATATAAGTTATAATGTAATTTTGGAGTATGTAATTTTGGGGTCTTTTGCTTAAAAAAAAGTAAGTGACCTTACAATGTACTTCTCATTTGAGTATGATTTTGTGAAATTGGTGGTTCTCAATTTTTTTTTAAACTCCCAGTCTGCGTATTTGATGGACTGTGACGCCTTCCTATCAATAAACAAGACTCAATTCAGTAGTGATTCCCTGGAGGGAGGTCATGACACTCCCCATGAATATACTCAGCTACCCCAGAGTCACTGGTTAGTGTGTTATATGTGGCATAATCACTTTTATTCTGTATCAGGTGCTTATGAAATTGTGCCACGTAACTTCTTTTAGTTTATCTAAATCCAGTCATGAGATTCAAGACTTTCTTTGCTCATGACCACAGCCTACCCACTTCAACTTAGAGCTGTTATTTTGATGATAGCTGCCCTGAATATGTTATCTTGGAGTGGTTGCTGACTCCTGACCTCACTTAGGGTAGGCAGTGAATGAATATTGAGAACTTCTGTTGTTTTGTTTTAAACTTCTTTGTTTCTGGAGAGTATTAGTGATTTGAGGTACTTGTTATATTTTCCCTCAATTTAAAGTTTTTAATAAGTCAAAATTTTTGATTAATGTATGAAATAGGTCATTGGTATAAAATAAGCTCTACAAGTAAGTATAGTAATATATAATTAATCTTATATATGGTCTTTTATTTCCTAAACAGAGACTCTACAGGGGCAGGTAATTCACTGGTCCACAAGCGGTCTCCTTTACGTCGAAACCAAAAGACCCCAACATCCTTGACCAAGCTGTCTTTACAGGATGGACATAAAGTCAAAAAGCCAGCATGTAAATTTGAAGAGGGTCAGGATGTCCTAGCTAGATGGTCAGATGGCTTGTTTTATCTTGGAACTATCAAAAAGGTAAGTTACCTTAATATAAGATATCTTTTACTGTTGTGTTTTGTTTTTTTTTTCTTTGGCATCCCTGCGTGGGCATGAATCTTTTGCTGTTTTTGTTGTAAACTTTTAAAAATCTTGAATTTAAATTTAACTTTGTGTTTTTAATTTTAAAAGAAATCACCATAAGTATTTCTCTGTATTTCAGATAAACATATTGAAACAGAGCTGCTTCATCATATTTGAAGACAGTTCTAAATCCTGGGTTCTCTGGAAGGACATTCAAACAGGCAGGTGCTACTGTTTCTCTTGAACATGATTTATACTAAAATTTGATTTTCTTCAGCTTGTCATGTTTTAGTGTTGTCTGTTGAGTACAGTGTGTTAATATAACTCAGACACTTCTGAGGAGGGGCTAAAAAATTAATGTATTCATAGTCTTCAAGGAGTCTTAATTTATATTATAGACCATAGAAGAACAAGAATTACTCTGTTACAGTACAGGTAGACTAGAGGACAGATGCATCACTGGTACATACTTATAAACCGGTGGTAGGACCTTTCTAAGAACTTTGAAAAAAAATTTTTAGCCACTAATATGAGTAATACTTTGGGCTTCAACTTAACTGTTACGTGCTTATATTGGTACAAATAATGTAGAGAGGTAATATTTATTGTGAACATAATACTTGCCAGATATTTTGGGGATTTGGGACATATTAAACAGGTTTAGAGTACTAGAAATATTCATTACTAAGAATGGTTTGAAATTACTGTTTAATTATGGTTTTTTATGTTTAGATGGGAAAATGAGGCTATATTTGGGTGCAAGTAAAAATGAATACAGGCATGCCTTGGTTTGGTTATAGGTACGTTTCTTGTAATGCTTTCAATGTTTACAGACTGTAATTGCTATATGCCCTTTGAATCTGCTGAATAAAGGTTTTTTTCCAGGTATCTCTTTCATGGAAAGTGCTTTATTTATAAAAAGTATGAATATTAAAAATCTGAGTATTGTAGCTGCACACTAAAGCTCCACTTTTGGTTATCTTTTTACTGGGTTAATAGGCCTGCACTAAGATCTGTGTTTTATGTCTCCTCATGTATAAATTCTCTTTCCGTAAAGGGTGGATACCTTCTAAAGTATTTAGCGATTGGGTTTTGTATTGGAATCCCAAGTGCAACGTTATGGTTGGCCACTGCTGTGTTCTGTTTCTTGATTTCACTCTTAATTTTTCTTAAAGAATAAAAAAATTTTGGTACAGGAATTGGACTGTTCTAATTACCATCTGTATAGTTGGTACTCAGGGCTTAGGTGAGGAACTCAATAACTGTTACTCTAGTAAAATGTCTTTCTTGAGAAACTTTTTACAGTTCTTGGGACTGATCAATTTAAGGGTTAAAATTATGTTTTGAATCTGAAATTGAGGAGTCAATGAGAAAAGGGGTAGGAGATCTCCAACAGTAGTGATATTGAGCAGATCTTACCCTGCATACAGAATTATCCTTTCTTTCTTAGTTTGTAAACATGAGTCTCTCTATGGTGGGATTGAAACATGTTATACAACTGCTGCTCCCCTTCTATAAGCTATGTGTCCCTTTGGACTTTTCTGCTTTTTCAAGGTTCCTGTGAAACCTTGGTCTGTCTTTCTGTCTCCTTGTTCCCCTACTCCGTTCCTCCCTTCCTTCTTTCTGTTCAGGAAGGAAGAAGAAAACCAGTAGTACATAGAGATAGAAAGTTGTGAAAGTGAGGGGTCCTGTCCAACATGTGCCCTACCCACTATATCAGTTTAGTGGTCTTTGTTCTTTCCTCACCACCTCCTTTTACTATCCTTAGAATTAAAGAGGATTGCTCCTTGGCTGTTTAACTCTTTGTAACACCCAGAAATTAGCATATATGTAACTTGGAGTTGCTATAGAATGAGCAAGTGAACCTGAAATCTGTATTATGACAGATTTCAGAGTGTAGAATAGCTTTAGTAGTTTTCTTCCTGTAAGAAACCTGCTGATAATAAATATATATCAAAATAACTTGATAAATTAATTTCACTCATCTAAGAAGATTCTTTTAAAAAGTTTACATAAAA
Organism: Diceros bicornis minor; assembly: GCF_020826845.1. NCBI lineage: Eukaryota > Metazoa > Chordata > Mammalia > Perissodactyla > Rhinocerotidae > Diceros > Diceros bicornis. The sequence continues at coordinate 29,247,152 of NC_080743.1, forward strand.
AAGGAAAAATGTATAGTCGTGTTAGTAGTCAAATATACATTACAACAGGAAGATATCATGTCAAAACCATTAAATAAATTTAAAAGGATTTTTAATTTTGATACCTAATACTATTATGGTTTCTGTGAAAATGATACACTGCTGGTGGCAGTGTAAATTTCTATTTTGGATATTACTTTAACAGTTGCATTAAATGCATAAAAATGTTTTATACTCTTTAGTCTATACAGCAGACTGACTTCTAGCAGTTTATTCTGAAGAAATATTGCAAAAGTAAAAAAGCTAGATGAAAAAATATTTACTATAGCTTTATTTTAACAACACAAAAAGTTTGGTATATCTAAGATGCAATGGCTTGGACTTTATAGTCAGTTGGATTTAGCATAAGGGAACTATAGAAGGCCTCTAAGCTACACAGAAAGTTCATGTAAACTTGGTGGTAAAAAAGATAATACTTGGATTTCACAAGTAAAAGCAATTTCCTGCTTTCTCAGGGTTGTTTTCTGAGGTGAACACATATTGTTTGTTGCATCAGCACCCCCTTTTCTGAGGAACTGCCTCTCCGGACACCAGTCTCATGGTTAGCATGGGAGTCAGATCAGGCACCTACCCCAGGATGGGGGTATCGGTCCTTTTCCAGGGAATTGCAGATTTGGACTTAGAGATCCCAGGCTCAGTCTGCTTGCTCTCCTGACTGGAGCCATAAACTCAGAAGCTCTGGGAGGCCTTGTCCAGCCAAGTGTATAGAGAAATAAACAACGCCTGGGAGAGGAGGGGAGAGAGGACAAGAGACCAAAACAAAAAAGGAAAAATGCAAAAAATGAACAAACGAAAAGTTTGGTAACTTGTATGTCTAAGAAAAGAGGCGTAAATAAAGTAAATTTGGTTCTTTCCACTGGATGGAATATTATGCAGCTATTTGAAGTTATACTTTTGAAAACTGCAGTGTGAAAAATGCTTTTGGTAGAAGAAATATTACATAGTATTGATAAAGGCAGCATTTCCCAGTTGAGAGAATATGGACTCTGGCATATCTGGGTTTTAATCCCAGCCCTGTTTCTTTCTTTCTTTCTTTTTTTTTTGGTGAGGAAGATTAGCCCTGAGCTAACATCCATGCCAATCCTCTTTTTGCTGAGGAAGACCGGCTCTGAGCTAACATCTATTGCCAGTCCTCCTCCTTTTTTTCCCCCAAAGCCCCAGCAGATAGTTGTATGTCATAGTTGCACATCCTTCTAGTTGCTGTATGTGGGACGCCGCCTCAGCATGGCCGGAGAAGCGGTGCGTCAGTGTGCGCCCGGGATCCGAACCCAGGCCGCCAGTAATGGAGCACGTGCACTTAACTGCTAAGCCACGGGGCTGGCCCCAGCCCTAATACTTTCTGATTGAGGGTTTTTGGGTTAGTTACTTTATCTTTCTGAGCCTCAATTCTTCTCTATAAGTAGGATGTTTATCTAAGTTGTAGAATTAAACGAAATAATATATGTCAAGAACCTAACAATGATTAGCTGACAGCACAGAATTGTAAATTTTTATTATTGTTGGTGTGTGAATAAAGCGTATGTATTAGTATTTTAACTAGGTATGTTGAAATTGATGAGAAGATAATATTGGAAATAATTGTGTTAGAGTGATAAAATTGTATTCTAAATTTGCTAGAATAAAATTGTTTTTAGAATAAAAATGTTTGGGCTGGCCCCATGGCTTAGCGGTTAAGTGCGCGCACTCCGCTGCTGGCGGCCTGGGTTCGGATCCCGGGCGCCCACCGACGTACAGCTTCTCTGGCCATGCTGAGGCCGCATCCCACATACAGCAACTAGAAGGATGTGCAAGTGTGACATCAACTATCTACTGGGGCTTTGGGGGAAAAATAAATAAATAAAATTATAAAAAAAAAAAAAAGAATAAAAATGTTTAAGGAATAAATAATTTACCTATTCAAGTAAGAAATGTAACTAATAACTGTGGAACTCCTGACTTTTGTTGCAATGGAATTTTGTTAAGGTACATTATTGGACACCATATTTCCGGATTTCAGAAGCTGGAGATTAAATAATTGGTGTTTAACCTCTTGCATAAATTAGTAAATAAAAGGAAATGTTTTGGGGGCTGGCCCGGTGGCGTAGCGGTTAAGTGCGTGTGCTCTACTTTGGCGGCCTGCGGTTCGCAGGTTCGGATCCCGGGTGTGCACTGATGCACCGCTAGTCAAGCCATGCTGTGGCGGCGTCCCATATAAAGTAGGGGAAGATGGACACAGGTGTTAGCCCAGGGCCAGTCTTCCTCAGCAAAAAGAGGAGGATTGGCAACGGACATTAGCTCAGGGCTAATCTTTCTCACAAACAAAAAAAAAAAAAAAAAGGAAGAGAAATGTTCTGAGTCTAAAGAGAAAGGGGTCATTGACATCTTCCTTGCTCTTTTTCTTTAGTCTCATATGTTAGGCAGTGTAAGGTGAGTGAATACATGTACCTGGGTAGATGTGTATTCTGGAGAGTAGTTCTGGTGTTCATAAAACATCATTCCCCTTGCCTGCCACAGGAGAGTGGGAATATTGGAAGTGAATGATAAGGAATCCTACCTGAGAGCAGTTTAAATTATGCCTTCTGCCAAAAAACAGGTTAAGTTATGAATGTAGACACTCAGCATCTTACATTAAGGATGAGAAGAACACAAATAGGGAGCAGAGAGGTAGCATTTTGTGTATAGTACTTTGCCTTGAGAGAAATCATTATGCTCTAGTGAACAAACATTGCCATTATGGGCTGTTCACTGAGTCAAAAAAGTAGTTTTGTTATATGGAACACTTCTTTATTATGACTGTCTTTTTAATGTATATTTTAAATATTTCAGGAGCCACTGGAAGTGGGGAAATGGTCTGTACAATATGTCAAGAAGAGTATTCAGAAGCTCCCAATGAAATGGTTATATGTGATAAGTGTGGCCAAGGTAAATGTTGATATCTTTTAATCTTATAGATATAAAGTTTTGTTACATACTTAATATCCCTATTGAAGATTAGTGATTAAAAATACTTTACGTTGGTAATTTGAAGCTGATATCATAAGTTTATTCGTCAGTTGTAAATATATTAATGTAGGAAAAGAGAATACTAAAATGCCTTCTTGACATTGTGTTGCAGTATTTATTAATAAAATAGAATTTGCTTTATGCTTTTTTTGATATTAAGGATATCATCAGTTGTGTCACACACCTCATATTGATTCCAGTGTGATTGATTCAGATGAAAAATGGCTCTGTCGACAGTGTGTTTTTGCAACAACAACAAAGGTATCTTTTAAGTGTTTTGGGCTAAAGCCCTAAATGGAATTTGTAAGTCACTATCAACATAATGATTGTGTACATTGAAAGTTTATTTGAATGAAATGAGCAATCAATGCTGAGTAGAAAGAGGTGCTGCTTGTTGTTTGACTAATGATGCTTAAGTGACTTGCAACTATTCGTGCACTTATTTTCTGATAGTAGTCTTGGAATTGGGGCAATAATTTGAAAGAAAAGACAAGAAAATAAATAAAGATTATTATTAGTCAAACAGTTTGTAATATGGTAAGAAATTTAGAATGGAAATTTCTTCAGAAGTTTCAGAAGCAATTTTAAGTTATAGAATTGTATTTAAAGTTTTATCCTTCACTCTTTTAAATAACTTTTTCCTCTTATATAGAGGGGTGGTGCACTTAAGAAAGGACCAAATGCCAAAGCATTGCAAGTCATGAAGCAGACATTACCCTATAGTGTGGCAGATCTTGAATGGGATGCAGGTCATAAAACCAATGTCCAGCAATGTTACTGCTATTGTGGAGGCCCTGGAGAGTAAGTAAATACAGTTGTTTAATGCCCTTTAAGTAATTTTTATTTGCTTATATTGTCTACTTTATTTTTTTTATTGGTTGTGGTGTGGGAGTGATAGTGAATTGTAAATGCACGAAAGTATCAATAAAGAAAATTAGGGGGGAAAATTAGAGGCTGTAGTTTTGTTCATCTTTATCATTAAATGTTTGCTAAATACATGAATCAGTGTTCAAACTAAGAATGTTTAGAAATTTATCTTTAACTTCTGATCACTGGTCCTAGTTCTGACCTTTGGAACTAAACAAATAACATCTTTCTTAGGAAGTAACTCTTAAAATACTTTAATCCAACAATCATATTTATCACTCCCATGACTCACATACTGATAGTGTTCTCTTTTTCCAGGCTAAAATCTCCGTTGCCATAAAAAATTCTTTATGACATGATTTCCAAACTCTGTCTTTGTTGCTCTTCTGTTTTTGAAGTTACTCTTGCAATATGATGTCATGATTAGAAAATGCAGTGTTTCCAGGAATAGTCTGACAATATAATGGGGCTAGAGTTCTGAATATTATGCCTCTGTTGTTGCAGAGAGAGATTGTCTTATCTCTTTTTGGTTGTCCCATCATATTCTTCTGGCTCATTTTGGTTTATAGGTAGTCAACTAATACCTTTAGTTCTTTTTTTCATACGGGCTGATACTGAGCTAAGTTGTGCCTCATGTATTTGTACTACATTTTAAAAAATATTAGTGAATAACTTCATATTTAACTCCATTTAAATTGTGATTATTGGTTTCTTATGTCTTTCTTCCTTACCAGATTCTGTGCTTCTCTTAAGACAGGGGTGCTGTCTAGGAGGATGCTGGGATATAGAAGGTGTTCAATGATGAAAACATGAATAAATGAATATATAAATGAAGAAATTTTTAGTTCTTCATTTTACCTCATCTCTGATCTTAATGGAATTTTTATTTTTTGATTTAACATTTTTATAATGCTTTTCAGTTTTTGGTCACCTGCAAGTTTTAGAAATATTCTGTCTAGTTTCTTTAAATCTCTTACAGAGATACAATGAACAGGTGTAGAGACTGTTCTCCTTTACTCATTTATAACTAGCATTTAGTTTAAAGCATTATACAAAATAGGTGGGAAACATTATAGACATTATTTTGTGAGGAAGATCATTGTTAAGTACCATCATTACATAAACTGTGTTTGATATTGCTAACCACTCTAACTTCAGCACCTAGCAGAGTACCTGGAACATAGTATTCATTAGTCTTTTGATGAATGAGTGACCTAACTTAAGTGCAGTCTTCTTGCCTTTGCCTATGTATGGCTTAATATTAATGTGGGGCTTACTTGTTGAGCAAAAGAATTATTGGAAGAAAAGACATTATTTGGGTGGCAAATAAAAGGATATCAGTATATCAAAACCATGTACTGCCTGAAAAGAGATGATATCCTCAGCTGAAGATTCAGTTTTAGTATCTTTAGCTATGTGAAACAGAACAAAACCTATTACAAAGCCTTTTACACCTGATAGAGTCTTGGATTAGATTTATGATTATGTTAACCAAGTTTATTAAATTGCTATACTTTTTTCTGTTTTATTATAATTGACGAGAATAATAGAAGCACCGTGAGCATATAAAGCTGCCCCTGGCCATTTGGTATATGTGGCAAACAGCTGTACACATCAGTGACCTCTGAAACTGATCTCTCCTTGAGTGTAGAGAGTTGATGTGAAAAAAATGCCAGTCTTGTGCTTTGACAGAGATCCTTTACTAGTGTGGGAACCAAGCACTTGTTTGTTGACTAGAAATACTAGGTATATCCTTCAAGAGCTTATAAAGTCTCATGAATAAAAGAGAGGAGGAAGGAAATGGTCAATATTAATATCCTTTTTAGGAAAGAAAAAATTTAACACTAAGTATAGCAGAAATGTGGTACTATAATCAGAACCGTATTCTGCATAATGCCACTTAAAAAAAAAACCTTTACCCTATCGAAAGGTCGTAATTTTAATCTTTTTTCTTATAGCTGGTATTTAAAGATGCTACAATGCTGCAAATGTAAGCAGTGGTTTCATGAGGCTTGTGTGCAATGCCTTCAAAAGCCAATGCTATTTGGAGACAGGTGAGAATGGCATTTGAACTTCACTGGTGGTTTTTTTAGCTCTTTTATTGTGGTTATGTTTGCAGTTTTAGATTTCTAAAAGTAGTTTTAACAGTGATTTGTAAAAGGGTCACCTTAGAGGGAAAATATTGAACAATATATTTAAATTATACATAATCTAAAAATATGCATAATTTTTGTGCTTTTGGATATTATTCCAGAAAGCTTTTAAGTATTTTATGAGTTATTATATTTGCTCCTATTGCCCTGCAATGCTTATTTTCATTAGTACCTTCCGTTAAAGAACTTCAAAGGGATCCTATGATTAGGAAATTGGAAAAGGCCAAAGAACCTTGATACACACAATTTACACCTTAGATCTAAAGAATTTCTAAAAGCAGACCTAATGTATTTTCTGGATTAGGAGACTGTAGAATAGCAGAGAGAGCTCTGGGAAGAAAAATTAAAGATAGAGCACTAAACTTGGCATCAGAAAGCCTGGGTTCAAATCTTAGTTTATGCCACTGATTATCTTTCTGACCTTAGGAAAGTCCACTTGTTTTCTCTGGGCTTATTTTACCAGATTGTTTTGAGCATTAATATAACAAGGTATATAGGGGCAGCCATCACAATTCCTTGTACACACAAGCCATTAGTAAATTATGCCTGTATATGAATCTGTATGTGAACTCTGAAGGTCTCTGATGGTTAAAAAAAATTGCCACTTCCCCCCAGATACAAACTCTTTCATAATTTGTCATTACTAGAAAAGAAATTCTTCAAATCACTGACAGTGTTATAATTCAAATTACATTTTGCTATGTGTATCAGGCCTTATGTCAATTGTAGGATATGCACTTGCTGAATATTAGCTTTAATTGTTAAGTAATTTATGTATACCCTTGGTTGCTCAGTATACAACTTTTCTTCTTTCCTTAGGTTTTATACATTTATTTGCTCTGTCTGCAGTTCTGGACCAGAATACCTCAAACGTCTACCATTACAGTGGTAAGTATGAACATTTCTGTTAAGGAACAAAAAGAGCCATATTCTTAAACCTACAGGATGAAACTTTCAATATACATTTACTTGGCTTAAATAAAAGTTTGTTTTTCTTTATGCCTGGCTTTATTTCTTTTCTTTTATTTATCTTTAAGCCCAATGTCATCTTCACCAAGAATTATCTAGTTTTATTGCTAAGGTAATAAGGCCATTCATTTTCTAATGGCATTAAATGTAAGTTTCACATATCTTTTAGATCTTCAATATTCTTATTCATGTTTATTCATGTCTTCAAGATTCTCATTCTAATTCTGTTGGTCCTTCAGAATAGTATACAGTAGAAGAGAGAAAGGTATTATAACAACTGTGCCAATTTCTCCTTCAGTGTAGTAATTGTTGGGCATGGAAAGTGTGATAAATTTTGGGGATTTACTGATAAAATACTTATAGTGAGTACTTAGAAATTTTTGTAAATGTTGTATGTATATTAGGAAAAGATAAGATTTAACTCATGAATCAGATAAAATAAAGTCTGTTAATGTATGACCTATTCTATAGCTTATATGTGGTAGGGAAAACGTAAAATTTTTGGTTATAAATTATTTTTTCTTAAAGTCAGATCCTCTTTGAATGTGTTGTAAGAAATTACTCTTAATATCTTTTAGTTTATAATTATTATTCAAGATAAGTAATTGTCTAGTTAATTTTTTTCAATTATTTTCATAAGTAATGATTTATTATATTGTGAATATGACTTAAGATATTGACCCTCTGTTCACCTAAATGCTTCACTTTGTATTTTTTAATTGCTAGTTTTATTAAAAAATTGTGTGATTTCTTAACAATAACCAAAAACATTGTTTTTGTGTATTTTGATTATTTTTGGATTCCAGGGTAGATATAGCACACCTATGCCTTTACAACCTAAGTGTTATTCACAAGAAGAAATACTTTGATTCTGAACTTGAGCTTATGACATACATTAATGAAAACTGGGATAGATTGCACCCTGGAGAGGTAAGTGGTCTTAGACCTGACTTCATTAGCTACTTGATGTCTTTTTTGTTTTGTTTGTTTTTGTTAAAAGAAACTAAGACACATATATAAGCTACACATCTAAAGTAGAGTTTTATTTTTAGTTCAGGGAGAAATAACTATTGTAAGGATAGCAAGACCAGCCCTCTCATCCTCCTGTTCATTGCCTGTTGATTCAGGGGAAAAATGGAGAAGGAGAAAGTAAATTACTTGATTCTTCCATTTTCTGAAGTGAGAATTATAGTTAAAGATAGATGGGAGGGTGAAATCCTTATTATTGGGTATCTTACTTGTGGTTCCTCCTCCTTTTCTTCTAAGTTTTCTATAAACAGAGATGTAACCAACACTCTTCTTTCGAACTCTTGTTGGTACTCCCTCGTATATCTTTGACTTCCAGGAGTGGTGGGACCCAGTAATAGTGTTAGAATAATGGGTTAGAGGGTGAAGCTACCTGATTTGGAGATTATCCCTCATTCTGACATCTCATTTTGCTTTTCACTTGCAAAGTATAACCACTCATGCTGGTTTACAAAGAGTCTTTTTTTAAAGCAGTATAAAAGTTTAATGCATGTTCCTTGAAGAAGATTTTGAAGCTATTGAATAGCACAAAGAAGAAAGTAACTAGATAATTTAATAGTTAGCTTGTTTTTAGCATTTATTTAGAATTATTAAAATACAGATATTAACTAGTCTTAGTTAACTAAAAGATTTGTTTTATAATATGTGGAATTACATGTGTGAGTTTTAGTCATGCATTACTTTTTGAGGTAAAAATTGTGTAAACTGATTTGAAATTTAGGAAGAATTTCTGCATTTGTAGCTTTTAGACATGTAAGGTAGTTTATAAGGTTCATATCAAGTAGGATATCAAGGTTTTGTTGTTTTGGGGTTTTATCAGGAGATCAGCTGCAGACAAAACAAACACTTGCAGAATACTTAGATTTTGAAATCAAGGATATTATTAAAATCAATTGTGCTAAGATATTTTGAGTGTTAGAAATTGGAATATAATGCTCTCTCGTTAAGTTTCTGTTAAATGCTTTTTCCCGATGAAGTTTGAGAGAAAATGAGTGACTTGTTGAATTTGATAAATTTTAATAAACTGATTAGACATAAAAAATTAAGTGTAAGGCACTAGTAAATATAGGGTTCATTATAGTCATCTTGATGGTTCTTTCAGCACTTCATATGCAGATACATCTATATTCCTGTTAATACATTTTATGTTTCACATGATTAAATTCTGCAGTAGTTACTTCTTGGAGACAGTGGGCATACATATAAAGACTCAAGTTGTTTTATTTATTTCAAATGCTATCATTTTTTATTAAAATAAAAAATGAAATATTTAGATTTTATTTAAGAGGCTGCAAATAGAAAACAATAAAAATTGCAGTCTATTTTTAAAGAAATGAGTTCAATTTATGAATTTCAAATATCTCAGTTCCAGCTGAACTTTTGGTACATGTCAGAAAAAATTTATTTCAGCAATAGATACATGTTTTCATTTTCTGTGGCTTATGAGATGATGTTTGAGAAATAAGAAATTTGATTTTCTTATTCTTTGCCAATATTGAAAAATGTTTCTCTTTTTATTTGAAAATTAAGAAAAACATCAGAAAAGTTTCTGTAACTTTCTAAGCAAACCAGTCACTTTTCTAATCATTTCTCATTGCTCCTTCTCGGCATTAAAAAAAAGAAAATATTCAGGGACCAGCCCAGTGGTGTAGTGGTTAAGTTCACGTGCTCCGCTTCGGTGTCCCGGGGTTTGTGGATTTGGATCCCGGGAGCAGACCTATGCACCGCTCATCAAGCCGTGCTGTGGTGGCATTCCATGTAAAGTAGACGAAGATAGGTACGGATGTTAGCCCAGGGCCGGTCTTCCTCAGCGAAAAGAAGAGGATTGGCAGTGGATGCTTGCTCAGGGCTAATCTTCCTCACAAAGAAAAAGGAAAAGAAAATATTCAGACTTCTTAAATTAGTCATCCCATCCTCAGACTAGTTATTTACAGATGGAAGTTCAGGTTTTAATTCTCTGTATTGATCTTTTATATCTTTTTTTTTTTTTTTTTAAAATACAGAATTTTTTTTTTTTATAATTTTATTTATTTATTTTTTCCCCCAAAGCCCCAGTAGATAGTTGTATGTCAGAGCTGCACATCCTTCTAGTTGCTGCATGTGGGACACGGCCTCAGCATGGCCGGAGAAGCGGTGCGTCGGTGTGCGCCCGGGACCCGAACCCGGGCCGCCAGCAGCGGAGCGCACACACCCAACCGCCAAGCCACGGGGCCGACCCGATCTTTTATATCTTTATACTGTAATTATAGTTGGTTTTTAGAATGAGATTATAATGAGACCATAAAATTTATGCCAGTCTGTAATGTTTATTCAGTGATTTTCATTTAGTTTACTTTTAAATATTTATGGTAAAAGAAACAAAGATAATACAAATAATGGATTATTAAAGATTATTAAAATAGGAAATCTTTGGTTAACTGAAATTGAATTGCAAATTGAATCTTGTCACTAATCCAAATTTAGGTTAACAAAAATTTCTTTTTGTTTGTATTCTAAATGTTTTTATAAAATACCATTAATTACTTTCAAAACATGGGAAATACTGTGTGCTAAATATATTATTGGGTTAATTGCGTACCTTGGAGTATTTAAGAATCATTTTGAACATCTATCTGTCAATTCTCATTATATGTACTATAGATTGTTATATTGACACTTGCTCTAGAAGTTTCTCCTAAAAAACAAAACAAAACAGAAAAATAAGTGTTATTTTGCCCTCTCTTAAATGTGGAGTTTCCTCTCTTACCTCATCCAGATAAGAGAAAAAAGTCTTGTGATGATTTGAAAAGTTGATTATTTACGTATCATACGTTTTTCACTTGATTGATTGTTTTCAGGATTGCTGTGAAGAGAAAGTGAGACTTTTAGAACATATTAGAATATAATGATAGTTTTAAATATTTTTTATTTTTTAATTTTTATTTATTTTTTTGGTGAGGAAGATTAGCCCTGAGCTAACACTGTTCCCAATCCTCCTGTTTTTTGCCAAGGAAGATTGGCCCTGGGCCAACATCCACGCCCATCTTCCTCTCCTTTATGTGGGATGCCTGCCACAGCGTGGCTTGATGAGTAGTGTGCGGGTCCGCACCTGGGATCTGAACCCGCAAACCCCGGGCCGCCAGAAGTGGAGCAAGCAAACCCAACCATTATGCCACCTGGCTGGCCCCTAATGATAGTTTTATCATGTTTCCTTATGTGATTTTTTTTTTAACGTCTTTGAGACTTGGTAGCTTGATGGTTATCGTATAGACTGAGTATAGCTATTTGAGAAACTACTATGTTTTGAAATATTTTCTTGGAGATAATAAAAATATGTAATATAACATTTGAGACCCCAAATAAAGGTTTCTTAAGGTTTCTATTTAGAATGTTGTATCACTATTGTACTAGATTGCTTTTGGGAGTTAAAATGAGATATTAATACTTTTTTGGAATCTGCCTGTTATCATTTGTCTTTGATTCCTACTGTGATTTGGAAATCCTAGTTCTGTAAGGACAACCCACTTTTGTGTTAACTGTGGTCTTAAGTTTTAAAAGCCAGAGGTTGATAGCAGAATGATGTATTGTGAGTGCTACCTCACTTTTGAGGGATGTAGGGAGAAAAGCATAAACTCAAATGAAATAGTATGGCAGAAATGGTGTTTTGGCCAGAGAAAAATATGGCATAATAGAGCTGATATAATACTTTTAAGTGAGAATTATGAGAAATCTGGTTAACAACAATACGTGGGGCCTTGAGTGTTATATATTAGCATACACTCTATAGGTTGGCAGATTACTTAGGCTGTTTGGCATACTTAAGCCTAAGTGGCATGGAATTCAATATTGGTAATTGAAGCGTGTATTTTATTGAATGAAGAGTTATAATTGTACATAATAGCATTTATGCCTGTACAGAAATATACAACCTTTTACTTTCAAGTAAAAGCATAGTGTGAGATTAGTGTATGTAGAGGGAAGAGAAAAAATGATTATTCTGTTGAAGATATATATTATAAACCTCATGGTCAGATGGAAGACCTAAAATATGATGCTCTTCTAATACAGATTATTTGATTACCCTATAATATTTGCACTCTTAGCTTTCAAAATACAAGAAGGGATTGCTTGACTCAGTTATGTGAGTTGAAATATACTCTTTTGCAAAATAGTCTTGGAGTGCTGAAGGAACTTACACATAAAATATCTGAGAAACCGTAGAGAATAAGTACCACAGAAAGAAGAGAGTTCATTGTGATTTTCAAAAAGTAAAAAGGAGTGGATTTGAAAAATTAGAAAGTCAGTTTTGTTGTTGATTGTCAGCAAAATTGTAGGACATATTTTTCAGATATATGATTTGTGAAGATTTAAAAAGCAATAAGGAAAAACCACTAATTTATTAGAATAAATCATGTTAAATACCCTGGTTTCTTTTTTTATGTGGTTGGTAACACTGGTATTTCGGATGCTATGGGCATGGTGTAGACATAGTATAACTCAATTTCAGATAAGATATTGAAGTGTGAACTGGTTAAAGTAAAAATTAAATGGATTTGTAACTAATTGATTAATAGTAACAAAAGCAGTCAATGGCTTGGTAATATTCTTGAGGGAGATTCTAATGGAGAGCCACAGGTTTCTGACTTAGTCTTGGCCCTCAATTCAAGGATGACAGAATCAAGAGAAAAGATCATCTTGACCACTGAGCTGAAAATAAAATAAAATCAGCAATAACAAGTTATAAAGTTCTGCTTTTAGGCTTAAATACACAATCAACAATACAGAAGCAGCAGCATATGATAGGGAATATTTGATTTGATAGCACTTCATTTGATAAGATTTTAGATTTGGAGTGGAGTGGGGTGGGGGTGCAGGGATGAGGAAGAGGATGGAATTAGTTGGCCAAAGCTTAATATGAAATAATCATAAGATGTGGCTGCCAAAATCTTTAACCTAATCTTATACATGGTAGCTGCTCTCAAATATTTGAAGAACTGCCTTGTAAAAAAGAGGGAGTAGAAGAGTTCCAGGAAGGAAGGTTTTGTCCACCTATGGAATGGGCTCCCTCAGTAGGTGCCTCCTTAGCTTTTATCAGTGGTAATATTTAGGCCAACGTTGAATGACTATCAGTACTGTAAAAGAGATTGCAATATTAGTGGACGTTTGAATTAGATGGACATCTAGGGTCTCTTAAGCTTTAAAGTCTGATGCTGTTATTTGTCCTTTAATAGAAATTCTCTATCATTTGACACTTCAGAAATTACAATAGAAGGACATGGTATGGTATAGAGGAATGAACACCAAAATGGCCTGTTTTTTTTTTTTTTTTGAACACCCAGCACATTGGGATAGAATGGGCTCTAGGTGAATGTTGAATGAATGGACTTTATGTCACTTAGGTTCAGGTTCTAGCGCTCTCATCAACCAACCTTGTAAATTTGAGCAGTTCATTTAACCTTTATATCTGTTAACTAGTCTGTAAAAGAGAGAAAGTTGGAGTAGATGATTTTATTAGTCTCTTCTACCTTCAGCATTCTATTTGGCAGGTTTGTTTGCTCTTTTAACTTGAAGCAGTTCTGAGGTTTGGGAGTTTCAACTTGTAAAGAACATATTGGTGGTAATTTTGAAAGTCAACTGTGATATTTTTGCATTTTTTAAAGTTTTTGTGACTTTAATTGAGGATGGTCCTTTTATAAGTTTAGAATTTTTTACCCTTGGGCCCTCGTCTTTTTTTTTTTGAGGAAGATTAGCCCTGAGCTAACATCTATTGCCAATCCTCGTCCTTTTTTGCTGAGGAAGGTTGGCCCTGGGCTAACATCCATGCCCATCTTCCTCCACTTAAATGGGACGCCGCCACAGCACGGCTTGATGAGCAGTGCGTAGGTCCACGCACGGGATCCGAACCTGCGATCCCTGAGATACCGAAGCAGAGTGCGTGAACTTAACCGCTACACCCTTGGGCCGGCCCCCTGAGCCCCAGTCTTTAAACTTTGAAGAACAGGCAGAAATGACTCTGAAGGAAGCCCTTTTGGAACAAAATAGAATATTTTCTAGAACTGAATATTTAGATTTTAAAATGGATTGCGATAATAAAAAATTACTGAGCCATTTTGGGTTTTAGGGCTGGCTAAAGTCTATATTTGTTATAAAGATAAAATCCCCAAATTTCACAGTATTTTTTAAACTTATAGAGATTAGTTTGTGCTAATATTAGAAGTATCGGGAAATAAAATGATATGTTTCTCATTACTTTTTCTATTCCTCCCTATCAGTATCTATTACAAGCTTTTATGGTTGATATTAAAGTAATTCTAATGTATTATTTCCCCAGGTTATAGAATTAAAATAAATTTAATGATAACTAATGAAATCCCATTTTTGTAGTGTTTTACAGTTTACAGTTCTTTCAGACATATCATTGGATCCATACAATTACTAGTAAAATATTTAGTGCAGGACTTGGACTCTTTTTCGTAGGTGAAAAAACAAGACTTCAGAAATTAAATGGCATTAGATCACACAGCTAGTGAGTGAGGACCTGGAATTAGAATTGAGATCTTCTGACTACCAGTCAGTACACTTTCTTCTTCATCACATTGCCTCTATCTAGTATCTGTATCTTACTGATTGATGAAATTATAGTGTGTTAAATTGTTTCTTGATACTTCACAGCTGGCAGACACACCAAAATCTGAAAGATATGAGCATGTTCTGGAGGCATTAAATGATTACAAGACCATGTAAGTTGATTTATTTTATGTATCCCTATGAGGGAGACATTTAGTAAGTATAAGGAGTAATGGCGTTGTTTAAGAATTGTGGGATTGGTGTATAGAACTAGTCTAGTATATACCATTTTAAACTTTTTAATGTCCTCTTGTCTTTCAGTAGAGTAAAGTAGTGATTCTCAAGGGTTGGAGAAGGGAAGAACAACCCTCTGGGAATGGTGGCTGGGAGACATTTCAGTATTTCAGGGGAATTTGGCCTGTTCAGTTGAAAAAGCGTATTGAGTAATGACCTGTTTTTATAATTTAATCTACTGAAAGTAAAATAAAATCTTGTTAACTGGTGGGAATATGCAAAAGATAAGGGAATATATTGTAGAGAATATGAGTTTTAAAATAATTGAGATCTTCTATGGTTTTAAGGTTAGTTATTGCCATCAAGTTATAGAAAAGTAGTAATAGTGGTCTAAGTTTTTGATAATTAAGTGATATTGTTTGATATATTCTTGTATAGATCTTTCCTTTTTTTTTAAGCCAGCATATCTACATTTCTTATAAAACCATTTTCAAAATACAATAGAAATAATTTTTTTAAATGTATAAGCTGGCTCCAATCAACTTGAGTTAGATTATAAAATTTTTGTTTGTAACAAGTTGCCTTTTTTGAACTTAACAGCATTTCCTCATTAAAAAATGTTATAATTACTAGTGGCTAGATCTTTAGGCAAGCTCAAAAAGCCATAAAGTACCTGAGCAGTTACTGTGCTGGTAAAAATACTTTATGGAACAATGAATTCTGTAATCCAATTTAGGGTGCAAGAAATACATCTCTTCCTGTTATGGTAGAAATGGGGGCTCCCTTTTTTCAAACCTGCGTCAAAGTGGAGAAACAATCCAAGCATTTGGTGGTGTTTCTTGTACCTGGACAGGCTCTAATAGAGCTAAGATAGGTGGGGGTATTTTGGAATAAGGACCCTGAGGACTTTGGGAAAGGGTTAAGGGACATATTTTTCAGAGACCCAAGCCCACACTGAAATAACACTTTTCTGCTCCAGTAAGTAAATCGGAATTTATTTCCAATTCCAGATCTGATACATTAGACACCCCTTTTATTTTCTGGGCCTCTAGGATTGGTCTCCTACTTTCTTTTCCAGTGCTATCACCTATTACTTTCTGACCAGGGTTTCTCTCCTCACAGATCCACTCTGAAGTAGAATTCTTTCTTAAACATTTTTTGAGATATTTTCAGCAGATGACACTAAAATATGGAAAAACATATTGGGACTAAAAAGACCACTCTGTAGTCTTTTTCCTTCCTTTAAAAAGTTAAATGCCATGTTTTAAAAAGAAAAGTAGACGTATGCTCTTTTCCCTTTTTTCTGATCTTATCTCTCCCTCCCTACTCCCCAATCATGTACTACTGTGGACTGGCTCAGGGGCAGATAAGAATCAAGGAAGGCAAGGGGAAAGAGTAAGTTTTTGTGGTATTGGGTGGGCTTTCATGTATAAAGCCGTTGTAACTGAAAGTTGTGAGTTAGGGTCTGCCATGTATATGTGTTAAGTTTTTAAATTTTTAGTTAACTTTTTCAAAAATTTAGGTTTATGTCTGGGAAAGAAATAAAGAAGAAGAAGCATTTGTTTGGGTTGCGAATTCGTGTTCCTCCTGTGCCACCAAACGTGGCTTTCAAAGCAGAGAAAGAACCTGAAGGAACATCCCATGAATTTAAAATTAAAGGCAGGAAGGCATCCAAACCTATATCTGATTCAAGGTAAAAGTTGATCTGTGGCTTAGTTTTTCTTTAGCTTCTTTGTAACTAAAAATATGTTATTTAGTCTCATGAGTATATTTGAAAGTACAAGTGGCAGTTACTGTGCTTTGTTTTCCTGTTTATAATTTCTTGCTTGGACAAGGTACAAAGAGTTAACGCTGGATGTTTACTTATTTATTTTAGATCTTAGGCTTTCCAGGAATAAGCCGTATTGATTTTGTTAGCAAACAGCCTAAGTACTGGCCTGTTCTTTTGTTTGTTCATTTCTTATCCATTCATTCATTCTCTTTGTCAGTTACCTTACTATCTAAGTGCTGGGGATATAATAACAAACAAGGTAGACTTTCTCTCTGTTGTGATGTGGTTTACGTTATAGTGGGGGAGAAAGGTGATAAACAAGTAAAATAATTACAGATCATGCTAGTGCCATTTAGGAAATAGCATATGGATTTGGACTGTACTGGGATGGGTAGAGAGGAAGGGGTCTATTTTAAGAAGGAGGCTTAAGGAAGGCTTATTTAAGATGATATTTAAGCCAAAACGTAAAGAATGAGAATGACCTAACAATGTAAAGAACGAAGGGAAGCCAAAATGACAAATGTGAAGGGTATGAGGCATGTTCTAGGAACTCACGGAAGGCTGATGACGTATGAATGAGGGCTAGAGAGTAGCATCAGGTGTTGGAAAGGTTGAGTTGGTCTGATCATGTAGAGTCTCGTGGGTCTCATTAGGAGCTTGGGTTGTTTTCTAAGAATAATGGGGAGCTTTTTAAAGATGTAAGCAGATTGAATTATCCTTTAAAAATACTTCTTTGGATGCTGTTTAGAGAATGGATAGGTATAGACTGTAAGAAGAGAAGCAAGAGAAAATGAATTAAGACTCTTGTAGTTGTCTAGGTAAGAGATGGATGATGGTTGCTTGTGCAGGGGTAGGTAGTAGCAGTCAAATGCAGAGAAAATAGGTTCAAGATCTCTGTTGGAGGCAGAATTTATTGGCTTTGCTAATGAATTAAATTTATGAAAGAAAGAGAAGAATAAAGTTAAACAGTACCCAGATTTCTGGCTTGAGCAACTGGTGGGTGGTGGTGTCTGTTACCAACATCTGGAAGAACAGACTTTGGCAAGGTGAACGAAGCATTCTTCTGTTTCATACTCACTGAATTTGAGATTCTTATGAAGGATATCTAAGTGATGATGATGTTAGATATATGCAATTGGGTGTGTAAGTCAGGAGTTGAGGAGAGCTGATTTATAAAACTTGGAAGCTGATTTATAAAGCCATGAGAATAATGAAATTACCTAGGGAGCAAGAAGAGAGAAATAGAAAGAGAAGAGAATGTGGTCCAGAATAATGCCCTGATAGCGTTTAGAGATTTGGAAGAGGTGCAGTAAATGAGGGAGACTAAAAAAGAACGATCAGTGAGATAGAAGGAAACCAGGAAAGTTTTATCATGAAAACCAAGAGAAGGGGAGTGTTGCAAGAAAGATGGTTGTATTAAGCAGTATTGAATGCTGCTGAGAGGTGGATTAAGATGAAAGAAAAATGTTCGTTGGATAAGATTACATTCTGTTACTAGTGATTTTGACAAAAAGTTTTTTTGGAGAGGTAAAGATAGAAGTCAGATTGGAGTGGGGAAGTGTGATTGAATCCGTCACTGCCCAATTTGCATGTCAAAACTGGGCTTTTTCTGTAAATAAGGGACATAGGCAGATTCACAATAATGATGTTGGTAAAGGAAAAGGAGAAAAAAGGAAATAGTCTTAAAGAATTCTGAATCAGAGAGAAAGTGGAAAGGGTATGTATTGTCAACTCTCAGAAGTAGTTTTACTGTGAAGGAAAGTAGACAAATGTAATGGAAGCTGAAGAGGGGAAAGAGAGTAATCAAGTGATAGTTTTTTAATAGATGGAAGATAATTGGAACCTGTCTTTGTGTGCTAGTAGGAATGATCCAGTGGAGAAGAAGAGATTGGTGTAGGAGAGAGGGGAGGTAATTGAAGATATTGTAGTCTTTGAGAAGCCAAAAGAGAAGGGATTAGAGCCTAAATGTGTGAGTGGCTTTTGGTAGCAAGACTTAGACCCTGCTGTTGAAATGGGGTGAAAAAGAAGATGGTTACAGATGCTGGTTTTATTGTAGATTTGGCAGTTGAAAGATAACTAAAACTATTACCTGGTAACTTCTATTTTCTCAATGAAGTAATGAGGCAAAGATAGGTGAGATGGTTGTGCAGAGAGGGAAATTTAAGGAGCAAATAAAAGGTATGAGGTAGTCCTCTTGAAGAGTAAGAAAATGTAATTACAGAGAGTTGACAGTAATAAAGTAGATACTACTTTAAGGTGTTTTTTCCTAAAGGAAAGAATAGTCCTATCACTTTCAAATTTTATCATTAATCCTTTGCTAGTAGTAGCCCATATTATGAGTTAGAGAAAAGGTTTGCACAAACTTTCTTTGTCATTCCTATCATAATTTTCATAGGACTTGCCATCCATGGTAGCTATCAGGTTTTCATTTGATGCCACCAGGTAATGGTTCAGCTTTCTTAAAGGCATTCTCAGTTCCTTCTGGGGCCCTATGTATGAATTGGTCCTTTTAATCTGAGAGTACTTTCTTTAGTCAGGGGATCCTTTATAAATGTTATGTTGATCATCTTTCAAAATAAAATGTATACCCCATCCATCTTATTTTTGAGACTTTTGATTATAGTTCTAGTTATGCTTTGTTCCTCTAGCTCCCCTACTTTCTCCTTCCTTGTACTTCCACCTTTATTCCCCAACCTTAGTTTTTGGTATCTGAAGGGGTAGTCTTTCCTAGTTTTCTCCATTTATCTCTTTCTAGCCTATTATATAGTATTGTTCCTTTTCCTTGTTTTTTTTTTTTTTTTTTTTTTTTTGGTGAGGAGATCAGCCCTGAGCTAACATCCGCCAATCCTCCTCTTTTTTTTTTTTTTTGCTGAGGAAGACGGCCCTGGGCTAACATCTGTGCCTATCTTCCTCCACTTTATATGGGACGCCGCCACAGCATGGCTTACCAAGCAGTGCGTCGGTGCGCGCCCGGGATCCGAACCAGCGAACCCCGCGCCGCCGCAGCGGAGCGCGCGCACTTAACTGCTTGCGCCACTGGGCCGGCCCCCCTTTTCCTTGTTTTTTATTTGAATTTTCCTGGATACTTCCTTAGAGCACTTAACCCATTTTATTAGCCTGCTTGTATACACATTTGTCACCTTCTGACTATATGGTGAACCCCTTAGCACAGGGAACATGTTTGTATTCCTATTATCTAATATCCCCTTTATATGGTAGATAATGTTTCTTGAATAAATGAAATAGATGTTCTATTACAGATATATTGATGTTTGCACTTTTCTTCTTCCCTTCTATTAATTAGAGATGTCCTTGACTATTGCTTTTTTTCCCTTCCTATTGCTTGGTATTTGCCTTGATGTCATGACTCGCTGCCCAATATGAAGGATTCCTTCTCCTTCACACTCTGCCACCCTGGGCTTCATTCTCCTTCTGATTAGCATCATTCTGATTAGCATCATATCTTGAATACATATATATATATGTAGATGTATTCAAGCATATTTGTTTATTTATTTATCTCTAAAGGCAACCTCTATTCATAGCTACTATATTTTAACGTAGATACTTCCTGGCTCCATGAGGTTATCTACTAAATTCATAATCACTTTTAGTAGTAAATTGTTGAAACATCCCCCAAGCACCTATGTAATAACAACCTAAACTAAATAATTGAATTTTTAGGAGTTTTGAAATCTTCCATTTAATATAGTACTCTGTTTTTTTATTTTTGTTTTTTTCATTTTTAGGTGTTATATATTTTTCAGAACTGTATTAAAGAACATTTTTTCTTAAACCTTTCATATGTAAATATATCATCAAGAAATATTTATTTAAATTGGAATGTATTATCTATGCACTTGACTAAACTTGTAGGTTCAACTTATATTTAATATTATTTTTATATTACTATTAATATAAAAATATAAGTATAACCTAATTATTACATAAGTAGAGCTATGACAGTGTATATTGTCTATTGTCTTTTTGTTTTCTTTATGCAGAGATTAAATACATAGTGGTTTTATGTTTCAGGGAAGTAACCAATGGCATAGAAAAAAAAGGAAAGAAAAAATCTGTAGGTCGTCCACCTGGCCCATATACAAGAAAAATGATTCAAAAAACTGCTGAGCCACCTTTGGTAAGACGATATGTTGGTATATGTTCTCAGAGAGGAAGGATGCTTAAAATTACTAAGAAACTAATATCTTTTCAAGTTACTTTAGAACCATGCTTTAAGTATGTTTTTTTATTTTTCAGGAAAAGGAATCAATTTCAGAGAATCCTACCTTGGATTTACCTTGTTCTATAGGGTAAATAGAAAGTTATTTTCTCCAATCCTAGGAATTTTCTTTTGGGGGGGAAATTAGTATTTCTATTGTTATGTAATATAGTTGTTATACCATTTAAATTCTTTTGTCTCAGGAGAACTGAGGGAACTGCACATTCATCCAATACCTCAGATGTGGATTTCACGGGTGCTTCCAGTGCAAAAGAAACTACCTCGTCTAGCATTTCCAGGCATTATGGGTAGATATTTTATGTTCTTATTCTTTACTAATTTTCCTCTTGACTCTTTTTCTTTGTAAAATGATGATTAAATAAATTTTTAGCAATTGAAAGTAATACAAGTATGTCTTTTAGCTCTTGAAAAGCAATCCATGTGTAGATTGTTTAGGTTGTTAATATTCATCTGAATATTTTTGCTTTTCAGACCACAAACATTAAAATTTTCAGATTTGTTAGGAAATTTGCTATGTGCACAGAGAAGAGGTGTATTGTATTTATAGGCTGTGCTGTTTTCTGTGAGACCTTTTTATGCTTCTAATATACAAGTGTGCCTTGCTTTAGGAAGACTCGATTTTTTTTTTTAACAAGTCTGAATCAGGCACATAAATCCTTTTGTTAGTAAAAAGATTTTAAAATCAGGATTTTTATCAATAGCAGATTTCCCTTCTAATATTTTATTTCAGAAGGACAACTTTTTTCAGTTTGATTTATCAGGTATGAAAAGTTTATAGTTTACTTGGGGTCAGAGCTATGAGCTTGCAAGTTTTATACTTCCCTTTGTTTAAAAACTGCTCTTGTTAATCATACAAAATTCTGAGTATTTAATGGCTTAAAATGTAACTCATTTTTTAATGAATTGTGAATAATAATAATGTGAGCTATTTTTTGGCCTCCTACCGAGCATTGTGCTAAGCTTTTTACATACATTGTCTTATTTAATTCTTAAAACAATCTTTTGAGTTGTAGGTCCTCTTGTTCCCATTTTACAGGATTTTAAGTAATAAGCCCAGGATAGCATGTTTAGCAAGTATAACAGAGGTGGGATGTTAATTCGGGCGGTATGATTGTAAAGTCTTTGAATTCAGCTGTTATGCTATATTCTCCCCTTGTTATAAGATGATAAAATCATTGAATTTCGAGCTGAAAAGGACCTCAAAGATTAACTATTTCAACCCCTTCACTCAGGAGAACAGAGAGGATAAGAAATTTGAATTTGGCCAGTATCACATAGAGCTAGACCCAGGGCACCCTGAGTTCTAGTTTATGCTTATTCTAGTTGATTACATTACTTCACTAGGCCTAGAATGGGTAATAAGAGAACCTTTATTCTAGTTGTACCATCTGTTTAAGCACATATAGCAGCATTTTATATGTAGTAGGTGCTTATTAAATATTTGCTGCATTGAATGAATGAATGAACTGTTTGCTTTTTAATGATAAAACTGTTGACAAGACCTAACTTATGAATAGGGTCTCTAGGTAAGAATTTGCCCCGTTGATTCAAAAATTTCCTCTGATTCTTTTAAGCTTAGTAGTATATAGTTAAGGAAGAAAGATCTTCAAAGGTGAGTCCCAAGGAGGTGATGGAATCTAACAAAGGCAAGTGATAATCCATTTATGTAGCATTTATTGTTTTGGTTTGGCTGCTTTTTATTGTCGGCAAGGGTATATACTTATAGTAGAGTGATAGAAAAAATCAGAGAACATACTGTGTAGGTAAAGTATGCTTTATAAGCTTAGTAGACAATTGTGACTTTTTTGTTGCATAGATTATCTGACTCCAGAAAAAGAACTCGTACAGGAAGATCTTGGCCTGCTGCAATACCACATTTACGGAGGAGAAGGGGTCGTCTTCCAAGAAGAGCACTCCAGACTCAGAACTCAGAAATCGTAAAAGATGATGAAGGCAAAGAAGATTACCAATTTGATGAACTCAACACAGAGATTTTGAATAACTTAGCAGATCAGGAGTTACAACTCAATCATCTAAAAAACTCCATTACCAGTTATTTTGGTGCTGCAGGTAGAATAGCATGTGGTGAAAAATATCGAGTATTGGCTCGTCGGGTGACACTTGATGGAAAGGTGCAGTATCTTGTGGAATGGGAAGGAGCAACTGCATCTTGACTGTAGGACTGAACATTATGTTCACTGCACTCTCATTTTCTGTAGGTACAGTTCAAAGCCCTAAAGGAGTCTGGCTTTTACTATCTTTCTTAAAAAAAAAATAAAAAGTCAAAAAAATTCACAAAAGGAAATGATACTAGCCTTAACATGTACCTGTCAATGTTATGGATATTGTCATAAAAAGCTATCTTTTAAAAATCAGAGCAGAGACTTAATTTTTTAAATCTTAAGATTTGTAGAATGTTTTTAGGATAGGATATTAAAAATGATTCAAACCCATGCATGGTGTTAGATAATTTTTCTAATTATTCCATTGAGTCAGTTTTTGTGATTAGTGGTTATCAGAGCAAACAGATCATGTAGATAGATAGCACAAGTATTTGGAGAAACATTGTCTGTTTTGTTACCAAAATGTTGGAAAAAATTTATTTCAATACCTTTTAGATTTCATAAAGTGCAGTGTATATAATGCCTTCTAAAAGACTGTAAAATATTGAAATTTTCTTTCAAGCAAAGTGTAAAAAATATATTGAGCCTGTAAATTGCTCTGTGACTAGACTTCATTGTCGTCTTAATATATTCTTTGCATGTGCATATATATACACACGTGTATATATATGTGTGTGATTATGTGACCTATGCAATGCAAATTATGGGAATGGGCAGCTTTGGAGTATATATCCCATAATTCTTTTTTCAGGAATAGTTGCAGTATTTACACAGCAGCATTTCTTCTCAGGCTTTTATTGGGTGCTGTTGCTTGCTATGTATGAAGAGAAATGTGTCAAACAAGTTTAGTGTGTTCTGAAGAAGGGTGTGAACAACAGTGTTCATGGGCTTTTAGAATGCTTTTCACTTTCAGTCCTTGTAACTCAGCTGTTCAGTACCTAAAACAAATTCAAATAATATGAACATTATCTCCTACTAGAAGTAACGTTTTCAAGTTTTCATGGCACATTATGATTGTAAATGTCTCTCAGTTTTGACAGTAAGTGTATAGGAGTCCCGTGAAGATTCCTGAAATGTCTGTAGTAACTGTTAGTCATGTTGAATAAGTGTAGTATGAACAAAGTATTTTATTGCACAGGGTTAACAAACAGTATGGTGCCTGCCAAGGCTACTGCTGTTTTATTACAACATTACCTCTTGTTTTTATAAAATGTACCAAGATTTAAATTGATAACTTTATTTTACATGTAAGAAAAAAACAGTTTCTTTTATCACCAGTGTTAGAGTTGTCTTCTGTTTCTTTTTGTTTTGTTTTGTTTGTTTGTTTTCTTTTTTAGCCAAAGAGTAAACAGAAGAATATTCTTATTTTGGTGGCTGTTCATTTTACTCTTAAAAGTGATTGGTGGATTTTAGCCTAAAAATTGGGGAATTTGCCGCCAAAATGAAAAATATGTAAAGTGTAGTGATTACAGAGCGGTAAAAATGTGGGTTAGTACTTATTTATTCCATTAATTGATTATTTGACTGTTTATAAAGAAAGTTGCTTTATTTCTTTAAACATCTTCAAAAGATGATCTTTTCTTGTCACATTATAGCCAAAAGAAGCAGAGAACTTCGTTGTCCTGCATTTGGTTCCTGGTTGGCCAGGTATAAATGAGCTTTACAAAAGTGCAAATTAAAAACTGTCACTTCTGTTTACCTCCACCAAAACTTGATTTTCCCCTAGCTATTAATTTAAAGTTGCCTTTCCTGCAGCTGCAATATTTTGAATAACACACAGAGTTTGTGTTGATTTTGAATGTTTGTTTATATCTAGGGGTAATGGAAAATGTAAATCCCGTGTAACCTTATTCACTCCACTTGTATCATATTATTTCATTTTCCCCAAAGTCCTTTAATTCTAACTGAACACCAGCAGTATTTTTAGTAACTTTTTCTTTAGCATACTTGGAAGATGATTTATTAAGCTGAACTGTCTTTAGACGTAATTATTGTGAATGTCTGTTTTATTTTATCATGGTGGTTCACATGGCTCTGATGTTCAGTTTGTATTTTTGGAATTGCTTTACTTAGAATTAAAACAGACCAACATTAAATGTGTGTATTTTTTAAAGAGCTAATGAGTTTTGCTTCTGTATTTGCTTGAAAATACACACTGGTGCAGTGTATGACTGCTTTGATTTAGCCAGGGAGCTAAGGATTTTTCAGTTTCATTGTAAATATGTTCACTTGAATTAATCTTTATAAAACTTTGCTTACATTTTCTTTTTGTCCCCCCAAATAATATAATAATTATTGCATGTTCATCTTAAGTGATCCTTTAAAAAAATAAACTGGTTAGCCAGCTTGTACACTTGGTACTTGAAAGACAATATATCTCCCTCTATCTACCCTGTCCCCAAACTTCAAAAAAATTCAGGCTTTTCAACTTTATTTTCTTTTCTTCTTACTAACGTAGACGGTGTCAGGGTTCACATGAAGAGATTTTCTATTTTTTTCCTAAAAATCTTTGCCCATAGGCTACAGAAAGAAAAGATGTAAAAATAATATACCTTACTCATTTTAATTCCATTTTTATTCAAAACAAATGCATTTTTATGGATACCCTGATAATAAATGATAAATACAGATTCTTAGGCCCTTAGGTGATCCAACTAGATCAGAATATGAGCTATCAGTTATTCTATAAATTCTGATGTAGGGATGATAAAGTCAGATCTTGCTAGCTATATTTTGTTACTAAATGTTTAGTAGAAGTGAATGTTCACTGATGTTGAGGGTTCCTTTCCCCTTTTATTTTGCAAGGTGTGTCCAACTATGCATGTTTGGTTTCTCTTGTGTATATATTCAGAAGATTTCTATTATCAGTGTTGAGGGTAGAACTAATTCTGTGTTTTGGGCTACTTGATTGAGTTTCTGTTAGATACTATTAAGTTTTGGTTGGAATATGATCTGACTTGCGTAGTTACAGCAGACTGTTTTATAATGTGGTTCTGGAGTTGTTTGAATGAGGATGTGATGGCAAAGGAATATGTCCGTGCAAATTTGGGAAATAGTAAAAAATGCCCTGTTTGTGTCTGGGAGTTTTCCTCTTTAATTACATTTGAGTACCTCTATGAATATACACTCCCAAAAGTCTCCTTTGTTTTTTTCTGTGACAGTTGATCAGTCATGTTTTTTCCTCAGGAACATAAAAACTTGACAGTTAAATGTAAGGTGAGAATTTTATCTGATCATGGATTCTTTTCTAATTAGTAGCAATTGAGAAACCAAGATGTCTGACTCATACAAATTTGGAGATGGGAGAAGCTGTGAAAGCAAACTGATTGGCTCTCTGAATAACAGGTAGACGGGAGCAAATATAATATTTGTAACTTTTAAGTTATAATATCAAAATGTCTTGGGGCAATAGCCAGATCAAAAGATTATGCTGTCTTTATATTTAAAATCAGAATAAGACTGCAAATTAACCAGTTCACTCTTTTTTTCTCCCCTTCCCTCATTTCTACCCAACAAAATTCCTCTTTGCTTGTTCCCCTTGCATTTTCTCTTTGTTGAAGATGATGAGTATTGAAACTGGATGCTTAGTAATAACTCCTCACTTTTGTAGCATTTTCAAGGAATATGATGTCTCATTCAAGAAAATTTTCCACTGGATTTAAGCAAGCAAACAATTGAACAAAACCTTCATAGATGATAAAATGTACTTATTGGATAAAACAAAAATATATCCTGTTTAAAATCAGTAGTCTAAGTTCTGTTCCTTGTATTTACCAAAAGAAATTCAATCCCTCCACCTTTTTTTTGGGTAAAGAAGATTCACCCTGAGCTAACATCTGTTGCCATTCTTCCTCTTATTTTACCCGAGGAAGATAAGCCCTGAGCTAACACCTGTCTTTCTCTACCTTGTATGTGGGTCGCTGCCCCAGCATGGCCAGGGAGTGGTGTAGGTCTCTGCCCAGGATCCCAACCTGCAAACCCGGGCAGCCGAAGCGGAGCGCGCGAATCCAACTCCTACACCATGGGGGCAGCCCTCCCTTTTTCTTTTTACCCTGTAACATGCTTTCTCCATGGGAGTAATATAGTCCCTACGTGGGCACAAATTGATTCATGGAGGGGGCAAAAAAATTCTTAGATAATGGTTTGTGGCCCTCCAAAGCTCAACTCTACTTGACAAATATCTTATTCTTTAGTATTTAATTACTTTTGTTGAGTCTTCTTGAGTATCACAGGAGCAGCACTGATATTGAGTTCATGGAACATACACAAAATATGTGCAAGAATCAGTGCCACGAAACTATGGCGAATGGATAGCTATGTTTTGGAGAACTTTGTTCAGTCTTGAAGTAATATTGTGAGATGTGGTCTGCACATGCCTATTAGCTTCCAATGACTTTTGTGGATGTTGTTTATGTTTGGTCCTCAATGCTTTTGTGTGTGACCTGGACTTGGAGAATTAAATAAAATTATTTATATTTTGTTATTTAGTTCTAGCCAGGTTATTCAGTACATCATTAGTTATGTCAAGTACTGAAAAGGAAAAATGTTGACAATATCTGAATCAATATATAGCAGCTAGTGAAAAATACTTTTTTCGTATCAAGCAGAAGTTAAAAGTAAGCTCACCGAAGTCAAATTTTTTTTGTGTGTGTGAGGAGGATTGGCCCTGAGCTAACATCTGCCAATCCTCCTCTTTTTGCTGAGGAAGACTGGCCCTGGGCTAACATCCATGCCCATCTTCCTCCACCTTATATGGGACGCCGCCACAGCATGGCTTGACAAGCGGTGCGACGATGCACGCCGGGATCCGAACCAGCAAATCCCGGCTGCCGCAGAATAGCACGCGCACTTAACTGCTTGTGCCACCGGGCCGACCCCCAAAAACAATTTTTTTAAGAAATTAGGTTTTTTAAATGTTTTACTTTTGCTGGAGAAATACCATTTTTGAATGATTTTTAAAAATTGGATTACATTGCTGTTATGAATATTACAATTTATATAAGTAAATAAATTACATCAAAAGTTACTCAAAAGAAGTTGTAAATTTAAGTTAAATGTTAATAGAAGCATCCAGTATTAATAATATATACTTAGTGAAGGATTATAATTAGTGTTGTTTTAACCAGTAATTGACATCTTAATATTTTATCCTTAATACGATTAGTGGAATATAAGGAAGTTTTTCCTATAGAGAATTTCCTATACAGAATTAGTGGAATGTAAGGAAATTTTTCCTATACAGAATTTGAGACGAAAACAAGATTTTGTGAGAATTTGAGTTCCTTTAAAAATATGTAAAGCTTACTTAGATATCCCTGAAGTTAAACTTTTCCTTGAGGAGATATGGAAGTTTAAGGAAATGAAGCTTGTTGCAGAGAGTTTGGGGAGGGAAAGCCTGTTGGTTCATCTAAGAATTATGGAGGCACAGTTTTGATTCCTGTATCCCTTTATCACCGCATCTCTTCCAGAATCCAAGAGCATATCTACAACAGATCCATTAATTTTTTTTGTATTATAATTTTATATAACTTTATATTTTAGACTTTCTGTTATTTTTACCTCTGGTTATAAATTTTCCAGTGAAGAATTATGTCATTAGAAACCCATTTTTGATACTTCTTTATAAACCATAGTTCTTTAAGCAAAAATGCCACTTTATTGAAGATTTTTCTAGAATGTTTTAAGTACTTCATGTTTTTAAAACATGAAGTTAAAACATTCTTAGCATGTTAACCTTTTCCTAATTACTGAAAGATTGTAAACATTCGTTTATTATATGTTGCTGTAATATGGTGGTACTCTCAGTGATCTAGATGTGGATGGAGGAATCTTGTCCTTACTCTTCATGACTTAGGCTAGGTGGTGCTTTTATATTGGTCTGCCTTTCACATATCTTGTGTAGCAGTCCCCATGTTAATAATCCGTGTTTCGTCACTACGCATTGAGTGGCTTTCTCCCTTTCCTTTCTCTCCCACCTAGCTTCTAAACGTTATTTAAGCAATTAAACGTTATTTAAACATTATTTTGTTTTCTGTAACACATAACATAAATAAAATAGATAAATAAAATTTAAAATTTTATTTTACCCACAATTCTGATTTTTTTGGACTCTTGAGTGAGGGTTTGAGAGTGATTTTCTTCTGAGAAAAAGTAAAAAGAAGTTTTTTCATTTTGTTTTTCTTGTTTCCTGTTTTATAATATATACGTGGTTCAGATTTTTAGAAATCTGATAGCTGGGTAAGTGAGATAAGACTGTAATGTAGGCTAGAGTAGGTTGATTATTTTGTGGCTCTGTAATTGATCTTCAGATTATCTTAAGATAGCAAAAACTGCTTGGAAAACATAGCACCGTGGTTTTCTGTTAAGTAGTAAGTGGAGTAAGACAAAAACAAAATTACAATTCAAAAAAAAAATCAATGGACCTGTTACAGATATGCTTCTGATTCTGGAAGAGATGTGATGATAGAGGAATACAGGAACCAAAACTGTGCTTCCATAAGTCTTAGACAAGCCACTAGGCTTTTCCTCTCCAACAAGGTATTAGAATTGGCTGAAGCCATCTGTGCATTGCAGGAAAGAAAAAATAGTGTTTTGTCTAGTATGGACTTGTCATGTAAGAATAGTATCATTTTAGAGAATAGCAAATTGACGGGTTTTATAACGTGCACATATTTAATAGTCATAAAAGTAGCCTAAAGGAATAGAGAGGAGATGGCATTTTCAGTCAGAGCAATAATTCAGTACTAATCCCCAGGACTTTATAGGTTAAATGAATACAAGAATTGATATTAGTAATTTAACTTTTTAGTATTTTAAAAGCTGAAGTTGTCTAACTGCAGTTAAAATGTCAAGCTTCAGAGAATCATAATTAATTTCTAAGAAAATAGTTGTTTTACCAAATTCATGTGATAATGTTTGTATGTCACAGCTAAATTTGGTTTGTTTTGTGATTTTGGCTAAATAAGTCAGGAAAATGTGTAAAATTAACTTACCTTTGCTGGTTATTGCCTTTATGTGGAAGATATAATTTAAAATGTCTCAGTAGGGTCAAACTCTTGATTTTTTTGAAATTATTTTTGAAATTTTTAAAAATTTGAAAATATTTTAAAACTGAGTTTGCATTTAAAAATAGTACTTAATATAAAGACTCATGTGCTTTCGAATATAATTTACATTTATTTGGGGGCCCTTTTTAGAGAAAATGTGTGTATTGTCAGCCATGTTATAATCAAATTTGATCTGCTAATTGAAGATGCCAGTGTCATAGATAAGCAAAATTAACAAAATACCCAATCTTTTATATTATGGTTGGCATTTGAGAGCTTTATTATTGGTTTAGGCTCACTGAAATTATTTTTGTATTCTTTAAGCACACTCTGACTTAAAAAAGCAAAAGTTGGATAATTTAGAAACATGGTATAAGAGTTAAAGGGAAGTTGCTGGATTAAATTTTTTTTTTTTTTCACGACGAAGATCAACCCTGAGCTAACATCCATGCCCATACCTCCTCTTTTTGCTGAGCAAGACTAGCCCTGGGCTAACATCTGTGCCCATCTTCTTCCACTTTATATGGAACGCCGCCACAGCATGGCTTGACAAGCAGTGCCTCTGTGGGCGCCCGGGATCCGAACCCAGGTCTCCAGCAGCAGAGCGTGTGCACTTAACCGCTCCGCCATGGGGCCGGCCCTGGATTAAATTTTTTTATAGAGAGTAAACAAACTATTGACCCATACCCAATATCAAGTTACGTTGAAAATCTGAGCCTTCACCATTAAGAACAACATTAAGATTTATATTGTAGTGAAAATATCATCACAAAATAGAACTTCAGGGCTGGCCCTGTGGCGTAGTGGTTAAGTTCAGTGCACTCCACTTTGGCAGCCCGGGTTCACAGGTTCAGATCCCGGACCTACACGACTCATCAAGCCATGCTGTGGTAGCAACCAACATACCAAATAGAGGAAGACTGGCGCAGATGTTAGCTCAGGGCTCATCTTCCTCAAGCAAAAAAAAAAAGGAGAGGAGGATTGGCAACAGATGTTAGCTCAGGGTGACTCTTCCTCACCAAAAAAAAAAGAGCTTATCTGTTTACCATGATTATTCTCTTTAGAAGTAGCGTAAATTTTTTTATTATAGTATATATGGGTATAACTTTGATTTTGCATCTTTTAAAATTGTATACTTTTAACACAAAACATTTTATATTGAGAGGTTGCACTGAACTCAGGTTAAGATAAGCCACTGCTTATTTATAAACAAAATCCACTTCATCATAAGTTTAGGTAAAATATGGTTTTAGTTAAGTAAAACTCAAATCTGTTTATTTCTTAAGAACATTATTGCTCTTTTTTTGAAGATAAAAAGTTTATTTTTCTGGGTGTTGAAAAAGCTATGCTATTGACGTAATTATATTAGTTTCCTAGGGTTACCATAACAAATTACCACCAACTTGGTGGAATGAAACAACAGCAATTTATCTCTCACAGTTCCAGAAGCTAGAAGTCTGAAATCAAGGTGGTGGCAAGGTTGGTTCCTTCTGGAGGCTCTGAAGGAGAATCCATTCCATGCCTCTCTTGTAGCGTCTAGTAGCAGCCAGCAGTCTTGGGCATCCCTTGGCTGTAAACACATCCCTCCATTTTCTGCCTCCAATTTACACAGCTTTACCCTTTGTGTCAAATCTCTCTCTCCTTTCTCTTTTAAAGATACCAGTCATTGCATTAAGGGCCCACTCTAAATCCAGGATGATCTCATCTCAAGATCCCTAACTTGATTACATCTGCAAAGACCCTGTTTCCAAATAAGCTCACATTCACAGGTACTTGGAGTTAGGGCTTGGACATATCTTTTTGGAGAGAGACAATTCAACCTACTTTCGTATTATTATAGGGTTGTGTTTTTTGTTTTTTTTTTTAATACTTGAGTTCCTGGGCCGGCCCCGTGGCTTGGTGGTTAAGTGCGCGCGCTCTAATGCTGGCGGCCCGGGTTCGGATCCCGGGCGCGCACCGAGGCACCACTTCTCCGTCCATCCTGAGGCTGAGTCCCACATACAGCAACTAAAAGGATGTGCAGCTATGACATACGACTATCTACTGGGGCTTTGGGGGAAAAAATAAATAAATAAAATCTTTAAAAAAAAAAAAATACTTGAGTTCCTGAAAATGGTTTTTCAAGCCATTTTGTGCTGTTGTTTTTTCAAATGCAGCAATCATGCTTTGAATACCTATGAGTTGTTGTGAAGACAGAAATGAAACATGAGGAGCTGTGCTCTGAATTCTTAAATTATGGAGGACACAGACATAAATACAACTAAATTTGAATTGAAATGTAATAAGTACTATAGAGGATTGGTACAGAGTTCCATAGGAACTTACAGTAAACCTAAGAGAGGCATTAGGGAAGGACTTACTGAAGGGAATCTCAATTTAATTTGGCTTTGAAGAACAATAGGATTTTGACTGGCAAAAATTGGGTAGGATAAGAAATAGCATACATAAATTCAAAGGGATTTTTTTGGAGGGGGAGTTTAAAGAGTATAGTTTAGAGAATGGTATAGTCTTGAGGAGTTAGGAAATAAACATGAGAATTAAGCAACATTTGAAAACCGTATATGACTACAGGTATTCAAATATGTTTTATATTGCTGGAGAAATGAGATTAATTGGTACTGCAGTATTTGTTAGTTTGTACCTTGAAGGATGAGTTAGCTTAAATAGAGGGTAAGGGAAAGAAAAGCTCAGTTCAAAATGAGGGAATAGGATGAGAACAGGCCTGGAGTTGAGAATGAACATCTC
Source organism: Diceros bicornis minor (assembly GCF_020826845.1). Taxonomy (NCBI): domain Eukaryota; kingdom Metazoa; phylum Chordata; class Mammalia; order Perissodactyla; family Rhinocerotidae; genus Diceros; species Diceros bicornis. The sequence continues at coordinate 29,279,896 of NC_080743.1, forward strand.
AATATTTGAGGGCGTATTGTTTCCAGGACACTACTAGGAAGAAAATGTGAAATAGATACAGTTATCTCTTCCCCTTAGTGTTCTCTTTGCCAGGAATATAAGAATGTATATGTTTAGCTATTTAAAGGGGTCAGAGTGGAAGAGAATTTAAGGGAAGAGAGAGCCTGGGGCCTGGCTATGGAGGACATTTGGGAAAAAGGAATTATTAAGGAAGACTTCATGAAGGATGTTAAATTGGAACATATGATAACAGACCTGTAGAGAACAGAGCACATTAGGGCATTCCACAATGCAGGAAGAGTAAGCAAAGGCATTAATGAAGCCCACACACAGAAAAGGATAGTTGAGTTTGGGTAGTATGTGGCATGGGTGAGGCTGGAAATGATCTGGATTCTGATGGGCCTGCTATGCTAAGTTGTGATTAATTTGGCGCTGGTATATAGGATGAATTAGAGAGAAATGATGTGAGGTGCAAAGCCAGCTAGGGCTAATCTAAATCTAGGTAAATCTGAGGTAGTGAAAGCAGTAGGAATGTTGAGAATACCTATGAGATTAGGGAGATTAGCTGACAATACTTGATGACTGAGCAGCTAAGCGGTCTTTAAGTTTTGAGGACCTGGGATGCTAGTGATGTTAAACAGAGGAAACAGGAGAGGAGCAGATCTGTTCAGAGAACAGTAAGGAAATAAGTTAGGTTTGGTTGGAATAAAATGTTGATGCTTGGAAGTAATGGAAAGAGTAAAGAAGTGGAGTAGGACTGGATTATGGAACAAGACTAGTTGTTAATAGCTACTGCTTTTGCCAGGTATTTCCCAGATGCTTATGCTCTTTTTTAAAACCTTGCTTGTCACCATTCTTTAAGCAACACTCAAGTTTCTTCATGATGGTACTGTGGCAGGTATGTAGGACTTGCAGTAAAAATGTGAGTTTTCTATCATACCTGCTATTGTAGTATGGAAATAATAATTAGTTTAGAGCAGATTTAAGGTATTAGCTGAATAAAACATGTATTTGTTTTGCTGAAGCAAGTAATACCTATATTTAAAGTGGGAAACCATTGTGTTGTTTTACTTAAAAGCTTATTCTGAAGCAAAAGCACTTGGAAGTGTTTCCAAGAGAATACTTGGTGGGGCTTTCCAGGTAGATACTCTACTGGAAATAGAGTGTATTTGAAAGTCCATACTGGACTCCAAAGTGGTGTTGCATAGAAAGCAGGTTGTAATAAAAATCAAACTTGAAAATATTTCTTAAAAAGAAATATTGAAAAAAACTAATGTGCAAATAGTTTGAGTTTTAAAATGAATGAGGAAAAGACTGTCCTGGGAAGAAAAATTAACAATAATACTTAAAATATTTATAAGATATTCAGTGTTGAATGAAAATGTCAGAATATTTTCTTGGTTAACACTGGAAAGCAGCGTTAAAATATTTTAAGTAGTTACTTTGTGTTTGTATTGAGAAATATATATTTAGGTTTAGAAAATGGCAAGCATTTGCTATAGTCCAGTAGTAGGGGACCTTGAAAACTAATTAAATGTTACAGTCAACAAGTAATTAATCCCCTTCATAGGAAACCTGTTACTATTACAAGAAAATCCAGAATTGGATTTTCTTGTAATAGAAATTTATATCTGGGGTGAATAGTACTCCTTTTCCTCAATTAAGCCTGACTTGGAGGAAATAATGCTAATTTCTTTCTCATGTATTGCTTTTCTGCTTAACTCCGTTGTTGTACCTTAGCTGGCAACAAAGAGAATTGGTGAAGCAGTTCCAAGAGAGTGAAGATGTGGTTTAGAAGAAAGGGGCAATGATAGGGAAGGAGGGAGGTAGTCCATGAGAAAAACGGGAGGAAACCTTTTATCAACTCAGTTATTTTTTTCCCAAAACGGAAAAGCTTTACTATTTTCTAACTGTGATATAAAAATATTTCTCAGTGAAAAATTCAGACAACATGAAACTATAAAAGATTCTGAAAATCCCCCCAGTTCTACAGTCCAGAGATAATGGTATATTAGCCTTAGCCTTCTAGACTTTTTATCTATTTCTATTTATTTTTACTGAAAAAAATCATGTTGTTTTGAAACTTTACTTTTCACTGAATAATAAACAGTGTGCCTCATCTTTGCATCATCAAATACTGTGTTCTCGGCATTGTGCTGGGTGCAGTGTATGGAACAGACATGTTCTCTGCCTTCAGAGGCTAGAGTCTAGTAGAGGGTTTGCGTACGTTAATTATGATATAGTGTGATCAGTGCTTTGAAAGGAAAGTGTGGAGGGAACACATAAGAGGGACACAATCTAAGGTTGAGGGGTCTGGCCACACTGCCTGGAGCAATGAATGATAAAGCTGACTTAGAAAAATGAGTAGTTGATAATTCCTGATTACTAGTCTTTCTCCCCAGTTATATTGTTGACTCTTTAAGGGCAGATTGTTTGCTTTTATGTTCTCCAAAGTACTGGACATAGTAATGCTCAATTTTTTCTTATTCTAAAATATTAAACCTTGCCTTAGGAATATTGTGATGAATGTAACTTGTATTAGATGCTATGGGAATATCAGAATATTGCATCCTGATCTTCCCTTGGATGCCAAAAAGGAAATACTCTCTTTTGATAATATGTGAGCCATCTGCATAATGTTTTCTAGCTTTTCCCTATTCTCCAGGCTAAACAAACTGATCTTTGTTCTTTCTTTTCTCCTTTGCTGTTTGTCTAAGGGATAGTGAAGTAGTAATTGCCAACACATTGGTTTTTAAATTTATGTCCCTTTGGCATTTAAGAATTTACAGTAGTTTGTATTATACTTAATAAGTTGCTTCTCAGTTGCATGTGCTATATATGCCTTAATTCTAAGATCCTTTACAGCAAAAAGACTTTGTTACCTTTATGGTTGAAGGAATCAATCACCCTATGTTCAAGATTTTCCTTATACCCATATGCCATGATTGTCCACGGAAAAGTCAGCATTTGAAAAAGTCAGGGATAGCTTCTCTGTTGAGATTCACAGAACAATGATTCTGCAACATTTGGGAAATAATGTGGTCTTCCTATGGCAGTGTTCTAATAACCACTTCATTGTAGTATAACCTCTGGACAATATTTTAGATTATGAAATTGCTTCAAAGAGGAAAAAGGTTGACTTGATTCTTCTTTCTATTTCATGTAAAAATGATCAGGCTCAATTCCTTAACCTTCTGAAGAATATAGTGTTTCTTCTTTCTGCTAATAACTAAATTCTTAAGAATCGAAGCAATATCTAAAATGACGATAGGTTTTTCACTGAGAATATTTTGGTTTTATTGAATTTGAAGTTAAGAGTAAATTGTTTTACTCATTCCTGGGCTCATTCAGAAATATGTATATACCAACACACTAATGTCTGTGTCAGGTATAAAATTCATTTGCCCCATTTTTGTTTTAAATTTTTATTTTGAAATAATTATAGATTCACAAGAAGTGGCCAAAAAATGTACAGGGAGTTCCTGTGAACTTTTCACACAGTTTTCCCCAATGGTAATATCTTGCATACAGTAAAATATCAAATCCAGAAAATCAACGGTACAATCCAGGTTATTCAGATTTCACCAATTTTACAAGCACTCATTTGTGTGTGTGTATAGTTCTGTGTAATTATATCACACATAAATTTGTGCAACCACCACAATCAAGACAGAATTTCCACCACAAGGCTGCCTTTATACCCACACTTCCTTGCTTTCTTCCATTCCTAACATCTGGCAACCACTAATCTGTTTCTATCTTTATAGTTTTATTTCAAAAATGCTATATAAAAGGAATCATACAGTGTGTAACCTTTTAAGATTGGTGTTTTCCCACTGGCCATAATTCCCTTGAGGTCCATCCAAATTGTTGTATGTATCAATAGTTTATTCCTTTTTGTTGCAACATAGTAAGTATTCTGTGGTATGGGTGTACCAAAGGTTAACCATTCACTCTTTGAAGGACATTTGGGTTATTTCCAGTTTGGGGCTATTACAAATGAAGCTGCTATGTATAATTTGTGTACAGGTTTTTATTTGAACATACATTTTCATTTTTCAGGGCTAAGTGTCCAAGAACATAAATGCTGGATTGCATGGTAAGTGCATGTTTAGTTTTATAAGAAAGTGTCAAAATATTTTCGGGAGTGACTCTGCCATTTTATATCCCACTAGCAGTGTGTGAGTGATCCAGTTTCTCTTGCATCCTTGCTAGCATTTGGTGTTGTAACTATTTTTTTATTTTAGCCATTCTGGTAGGTGTGTAATGATATCTCATTATGGTTTTAACTTGAATTTCCCTAATGGCTAATGATGTTGAATATCTTTTCATGTGCTTATTTGCCATCCACATATCTTCTTCAGTGAAATGTCTGTTCATGTCATTTGCCCATTTTCTAATTGTTTGTTCTTTTACTGTTGAGCTTTGAGAATTCTCTATATATTTCTAGCCCTTTTTCGGATATGTAGTTTGCATGTATTTTCTCCCCATCTGTAGTTTACCTTTTCATCCCCTTAACAGGGTCTTACATAGAGCAAAAGTTTTTCTCTTTGATGAGGTCCAGTTTATCAGTTTTTCCTTTTATGGGTTATGCATTTGGCCTCAAGTGTGAAAACTGTCTAGCTCTAGGTCCTGAAGATTTTTCTCATATTTTGGAAAGCTTTATAGTTTTTTACATTTAAGTTCATATTATTACCTATGTTTGGCCCAATTGCTCCAGCACTGTTTGTTTAAAAGGCTGTCTTTTCTCTACTGAATTCCTTTTGCACCTTTGTCAAAAATCAATTGGACTTGTTTTGGTGTATTTCTAGAATCTCTGTTCCGCTGATCTTTGTCTGTCCCTCCACCAATACCACACACAGTGTTGATTACTGTAGCTATATAGTAAGCCTTAACATAGGTAGACTTTATTCGAATATTTTTCAAAATTGTCTTAGTGCTTTGCCTTTCTATATAAGTTTTAGAGTAAGCCTGTCTCTGTCTACAAAAAATCCTTCCTGGATTTTGATACGATTATGTTAAATTTAGATTAATTTTGGGAGAATTGACCTTTTTACTATGTAGAGCCTTCCAATCCAGGAACATGGTTTCTCCATTTATTTAGGTCTTTGATTTCTTTCACCAGCATTTGATAATTTCAGCATACAGATCCTTATATATTTTGTTAGATTTATATGTATGTCATTTTCTTTGGAGTGATTGTAAATGGTATTGCGTTTTTAATTTCACTTCCAGTTTGTTTTTGAATATCAAGCAAAAATCTAACAAAATAGAACTCTAAAATGTGTCTCTTGAAGCTCTGGCCTTTTCTTTCAGCTTGCTCCTACAAATGGCTTTACTAGGCCTTTTAGAATTAAAATAAGGGTGGAAAGGTTAGATTTATTAGTCCATCCAGCCACTTGATGTCAGATGTAGAAACACTCCCTTTCACAACATCTGATCATTATTGGCACTTGAAAACTTCCAGGAACTGGGGAGTAGTCTCTTTCTTTATATATAAGGGAGTTCATTTCAATGTCTGATAACTGATTCTCATTGTTCATTTTGCTGTTGACTCATGGTCATTGAAGACCTCCAAATTTTTTCCCTGCCCTGCATCTTCTCGCCTTTTTCTTTCAGATGCAAGGATCCAGAGTCCATCTCTGTGTGCCCTCTCTCAAATAACATCATCTTGGGTCTGGATTCTTTATTCTGTGCCCTTCCCCCAGACCTACATTAAGTGTAGTGTGGCTCCAGTTTCTAATGACACAAGCCTTCCAGAAGCCCAGATATCTGCAAGTGATGGGAGTACAGAAGCAGAAAGGTGCCTAAAGCTTGTGGGGGGGAAGAGTGGCTTGTCTAGATGGTATGAAGGAAATGACCAATAATACATCAAACTCCACCAAGCATTGGACTCTTCTATATGCTATTTTAACGAAGTTTTGAGATGTTACTTAAAATATTTCTACAAATGAAGAAATAGGCTCAAAGGAATTTTGATTTCCCAAGATCACCCAGTTGGCAAATGGTCCAAGGATAATGGACAACATAATCTCAAATTGTGTTGGTTAAAAATTAAAATTCTGGAACCATATTCTAGATCTAAACAATCAGTTTCTGGGGTGGGTTGAGGAGTGGAGCAAGCTCCCTGGGTGCTTATTTAGCATTCTAAACTTTCAGAATGATCTTTGCCCCTATATTTTGAGCATCTTATAGTTAACAATGCATGTTTGTGCAACAGATGAATAAGTACACATAAACAACTCCAATGCAAGGTAGAATGATATACAATAAGTACAGAGAACTATGGGTTTTCAGATTGAAGGAAGAGCACACTTGGCTAAGATGAGATCAGTGAAGGCTTTAAGGACTAGACAGCATTTACAACGACTAGTAGACAAGATTTTCTTTGATTGTAATCTTTATTATATATATTCAGCACAGTATTCATTGCTCATTTTATATGGCTGTCCACAACTATAATACAATTTGAGCAACAATGATTGTGCCTTAGTATACTTCAGATGAAAAACCATTACATGCTGAAGCAATTTCTTTTAAAATTTCAGATAAAGAACTGTCATTTGGAGAGGCATACAAATAGTTACTCAATTTTTGTCAATTTTAAGACGTAATAACAATGCTTAAGAAAGATAAATATACTTAACATAAAATTACATTTCAATTTGTCATTTATTTCAGTGCTATTTCAACCACTTATTTACCCTCTATGTCTTGAAATTCACATTAAAAAATTGCATATTAATGATCCAAATGCAAATGAGAGTGAAACTCTAGGCCTTAAATATTGCCGTATTCTTAAAAAAGTTTATATAATTAAAAACCGAAGACAAAATCAGCCAAGTGATAAATAGCTTACTCAATTTTAGCATAATTTTAATTTTGAAATTGAATACTGACATTAAAAAACCATGAGGCAGATAAAGAGTATGCCTTTAGAAATATTAAAGAACTTATTTCTTTGCTTACAAATTTTACTTTTTTTGGTTAATACAGGCAGCCATTATTTAAGATGCTTAAATAAACTCACTCTTTTCACTTTGTGTCTATAAAAATAAAATTGTCCTCAATATTCCTAAATTTTTTGTTTTCCAAAGAAGGCTATTACTATATGGTAAGAAGTTAGTGAATCAAGGGCTTAAAATCAGTGGCACAAATCATATGTAGAAGATGATGTAACAAATTGTTAGATGAAGGGTCAGAGTACAGTACAGTAACCAGCCATACGTAAGAGGTAGAATTCTTAATCACAGTTTTATAGAAAAGATGCAGTTTATATCTGTACTGTTTTATTAGTTATAGTATTGTAAGTTTGCTTCTCATTATGACTTGAACAGAAGGGAGAAAAAGAAGGGCTCTTCACAGGCCATGATATTTTTGGCCTTTGTTTTGCATGTGTTACAGGGACTACTCCTGGACACTTAAAGCATTTTCTTGGCCAATTAAGTTAATTGATCATTATATGGCATTTACCTCATTTTTAAAAAGCTTCAAAATAGGGAAATCTAAGCTTCTGTTCACCCAAGGGCTTAAGAAAGAGGGAAATAAATCTCTTTTTGTACCACTCTGAGTGTGAATTATAACTGAAACCATTATCTCTGGATATCATTATTGCTTATTAAGAATTCCAGCAGTACTAACCTACAGAGGGGTTCTATACTCATAAGTTGATTGTTTCTAACTCATATTTGTCATAAACAATATTATAAATGGGTATAACCAAAAAATTCTATTTAATTCATGATGTAGCTAAATTACTAGTATTTGAGTAAGACTCCACAGACTGGAATAAGCTAGGATGGCAGAGACTTTATATATATAGTTATTCACACATTGAGTGTTTAACCTTGAGAATTTGTGGGTTTCCTATCTTTACTTGAATGTCAATAAATAAAGTGATCAGAAAGGTCATTTTATGAAAGTTAAAATTATAAATATGTACACCCAGTGCTAAACCTTACAGTAGGGCTTATGTTTCATAACATGTACCTGAATACTTAGATAATTCAAAACAGTTGTAAAAAATAAAAACCCACAGCCAAGTATAGTTTTTTCCAATTAACTGGAAATTAATATCATGATTTATATTAGGATTGAGTCCATGATGAGCCAATCAGATTCCAGATACTTACAGTTTAGGTGAACTTAATTTTGATCAGATATTCTCAAGCTTACCTAAATTCTTTTTTATTCATTTTATTAGTTCTTTTTATATAAGATTTTGAGAACTCAGGAGATATTTATTTACATTAGGCCCAGATCCTTTTAGCAATATTTCCTTCACAACTGCTGGTAATAATGTATTATCCAAGTCAGTAGTCTTGTTAAAATGAATGCAATACTGTTGACATATAATATAAAAATAAAATTATTTTCCCACACATTTAATTTTAAAATCCTATTACCTTAGTTAAGAATTAGAATGTGTGCTTACGGAGGCTGAGCAACCTTTAGCTGTTCTTCACTTCAAAGAGAAAATCTGTCCTAATTTTAATAAGTTGACTTAGCATTTGTAAGAACTGTCAAAATGTCAGCTTTTGGGAATGTAGGCTAAGTATATAAAACTAATACTTTTTGCTAATATTTTAAATTGAAATACATTTAGTTATAAAAATCTCACAAATCTTTCACAGCTATGCTTCTATTTACATTATAGGAGAGAGGCATATGTAAAAAGAGAAAAGTTGAGTCTGTTTTCTAAAGGTATATTCAATTCATGATTAGGTAATTCTCAGATGACTTATAACGTAATATATTGAAAACTTCTACAATTAATTTGTAATTGCAACATTTACAAAGAAACATCTAGGTAAGAGAATCTTTTAAAAACATTGTTCGGTGTTGCATTTAGGCCCAACGTTCATTTATTTAAATCACTTATGATATCTGCAAAATCTTTTTCAAACTGAGGGAAATGCTGTTATTAATATGGCTTCATTCAACTACACCTATACTCTGCAGAATATTTCTGTTATACACTTAAGTACAACTGGAGCAATAAGATTACTTGCACAGACGAAAGTGAAGACTTTCCTTTCACATTAATATTATACTTGTTTCACACCTATGGTAATGCCTGAAAACATTTTGGAAAAAACTATTAATGGTCTTGACTGTAACAGTTCATTGCATTTTTCCGTCTCTTTTTCAATGTTAAGTACTCTGATTTGGAATTTTAAGTTCTACTTTTCCTCTTATCTTCAAATAGGCTCTTTAGCATATACACTTGAATGGCTGACACCAGCACCATTACCACTAAATTAACCATAGACCAGAAATTGACTCTGTCAAAGTTGCTTTCTTGTATGTTTCGATCACGAGCTTCAAATGCTCTAAGCAGAGTTTGGATATGACCACTTTTGCTTAGTCTGGACTTGATACTGTTGATGGATTCCTGGAGATAAATAAAATAATTTTACTATAAAACAATGCTCAGTAATTTTAAGTTAACTTAAAAATGTGCTTCATAGTACCCTGATATTCTTATTAGTTTTATATCCAAACACAATTTTAATTAAAGGACAGGTACTATGTAGATTACCTAAAGATCTTCTGTAAGGTTATATAAAAGTTCTGATATATTTAAATTATTGTTTATAAATAGTTATTTAACAAAGGAGCAAAGCTACTGTGAATTGAAAATAAATAAAATGAAAATATATTTGAGTGCCATAGTGCTAGGAATTTTATCTACATTATGTCTTTCTTAGCTCTCACAACCATAAGAAAATGACTAAGTTTAAAAAACAGAACTGATAACAGCTTGTAGGTATTTACTTCTATATAATCCATTGTGTGTTTATAATATTTTCTACTTTGAATGTTAGTCTGGTCCAATTTAGTTCTAGCAAAAACACCAAATGTTTTTATCTCACAAATAGTAGTGAAATTAGAAAATATTTCAATTTTAGATATGTATACTATACATCCAAAAGAACAATCTATTCTTCATACAAAAATGTTCCAGGATCACATTCATAAAACAGGCTTACCAAGATGCATTCTAAGTTGCATATCTTCTGAAAACACTGTATTTATAGTAGGGTCCTGGTAAGAAGTGATGTGAAAACTATAAAAGGGCTATATATAAGGTAAAATTAAGTTGAGATTTGAAATGTCAAAATATTTATGGCAAAAATAAGAAAATACTAGCAAAAGATTTTCCTAGTTAGTCACCTTGCTTAAAATCCTCATTTAAGCAAAAAAATACACTCAAAATTTCAGACTGCTCTGCTAAACCTACAAAAGTACAAAGTGTGATATTTATCAAATGGGCATATTTGTAAAGGAATGGTAACCTAGTAATGCAAATACTTGCCAGAAAAATATGGGATTCAGATTCCCAAATAAAAAGACCATGTGTAATTCTTTTCAATATCATAATGATGATAGTCAAATATAAAATTAAGTTTGCTGTTATGATACAAAATTTGGGAGGAGTAAATGGAAAAACCTCCTGAAAGACATTTTATTTTTCATGAAAAAGGACTTATAAGTATTTTAAGCCATATTTAAAATGGAACTTTCGATTATTTTGTTTAACTGTGTGAATGAAATCTTGAGAATGCACTGAGTACTAATAAGATTTATAACTACTTGTATTTTGTTTTATTGGCAAAATAAATTTAAAATGGAAGAATGTATTAATATGATGGAGATTTTAAAAATGGGTAGGAAGAAGACTGGACCAGTAGTGTAACTATGGATACATCACTTCCATTTTAAGCCAGTTCCTTATCCATAAAAGGGAATGAGAGGGGAAAAGGAGGGAGGTTGGAGCTAGACTAATGATAACTCTTTTTCCAATGCTAAAATTCAACTAAGTTTAATATCCATATGAAACCATGGTGAGCTCCAAGACTGTCATGGTAAAAATTCATGCCAATCAAACTTAATCCTTTCAGTTTCACAGTAACACCAATGGAAAAGGTAAGAAAACTAAAATTTATTGTGTGCCAGACACTGTTTAAAGCACTTATACCCATGCTATATCACATTTCATCCTCCCAACTCTAGAGGTATTATCCCCATTTTGCAGGTTAGGAAACTAAGGCTTAGAGAGCTTAGTCACTAAGGAATTACACATATGATATGATCATTTAATTTTCTGACTTCTCAAGCTAACTGATCTACAGTATGTCTCTTTTGCTTTAATTTGTTAGGTGCTTTCCTGAGAAACCTCAAGTGATCAAAATATCACATTATTAAAAAAAAGTTTCAGGTTGTAAAAGTATTAGAGGTTATACAGTTTCAAACTTGCAGTAATCACGTTATTTCTCCTGCAGGTATATATGCTGTTTACAGATATCGCTGAGTAAATTCTATCATTGATTACATCTAGCTGTGGATGAAGGGTAATGACCTTTCCCCCTTATCACTGGCTATACTATTATTAGCAAACAGGTTCTTATAGATGCATATTTCATTATGCATGTTTATGATTAACAAATCAGAAAGTGATTCAAGCAAAGAAGCTATATTCTAAAAAAGTTTGTCCTCCTGAGTGTAGTGCTAGTTTCTGGTAATTGCTAGGTCTACTCTGAATAATGTCAACAGAGCAAGTTAAGTAATAGTAAATTTCATGTTATAAAAACTATGCTGTAGGAAAAATGCCTGTACACCTTAAGTGTTTACAAATTACTCAGTTTTATTCTATGTGTAAGTACACTACAGATCGTTACATTCTTCTGTTTGTGAACATTCTAAGGGAGTTTTGTAGTTAAGAGCCTGTGTTCAAATTCTAGTTCTCCCTCTCTCTAGTTATGTTACCTAATCTCCCTAAGCCACAATTTCCTCATTGGAAAGATGGAGAGAAATAATCCTCATAGAGTTAATTAAGGATTACATGAGCTAATGCAGAAAAAAATGCTGAGCTCAGTGCCTATCATATAGTAAGGCCTCTGAATGTTAATAATTTTTTATTATTTTATTAAAAGACCGTACTGACCAGGATGTCTTCCAGTTTCATATCCAACATATCTGTGCCAGTAATATATTTCTTCCAGTCCTCTTGTTCTTGCTCCTGTTCTCCCATATTATCCAGAATTAATTCAAAGAAAATCACCTTCTCAGAAATGGTGCTGAATGTATTATCAAAGCAGAACATGTAGTCACCAACTTCAGTCTCTACCCTGTAATAAAAAAAGTACATGTCTTCAGTTATCTATACTTCTATTTGGGATCAAAGGAAAAAATACTGTCAATAAAGAGAAGAAATAACTTGGTTTATAATAATTGGATAGCTTACTGAAAGAAAGACTTCCTTAGTATTGAAAGATAATTTGTAATTTCTTGGGAAAGAGGCAACCTGGAAATACATATTCAAGTACTTGCAACTTAGATGTGCTTGGCATTTACTCAGTAAATTATGGTAAATGATCTTGACTTAATTTTTGGAAACAGATAGGATTAAAAACCTATATACGTGATACCTCATGATGAACTTTATTTTTTTTGGTGAGGAAGATTGGCCCTGAGCTAACATCTGTTGCCAGTCTTCCTCTTTTTTTTTTTTTTTTGTGAGGAGATCAGCCCTGTGCTAACATCCGCCAATCCTCCTCTTTTTTTGCTGAGGAAGACAGCCCTGGGCTAACATCTGTGCCCATCTTCCTCCACTTTATATGGGACGCCGCCACAGCATGGCTTGCCAAGCAGTGCGTCGGTGCGCGCCCGGGATCCGAACCAGCGAACCCCGGGCCGCCGCAGCGGAGCGCGCGCACTTAACCACTTGCGCCACCGGGCCGGCCCCCAGTCTTCCTCTTTTTGCTGAGGAAGATTAGCCCTGAGCTAACATCTGTGCCCATCTTCCTCTATTTTGTATATGGGACGCCACCACAGCATGGCTTGATAAGTGGTGCATAGCTCCACGCCTGGGACCTGCACCTGCGAACCCTGGGCCGCCGAAGCTGAGCGCGCAAACTTAACCACTACGGCACCGGGCCAGCCCCTCGCGATGAACTTTAATATTTATACATTATTAAAAGTAATTTATAATGAGTTCAATTCATATGCAAATATGACTACAAACCTCCCCCCTTTCAATTGAGATTAATCAGTAAAGTAAGTTTTGTTTTCAAAAGCAGTGATGGATTGTTCTAAATACTTTCTTCTAGGGTTCTTGCTGATTAAGTACATCTTTGTCGTCTAGTTTATAAAGATTAGGGATGAGGTCAGTGACCAACAACTAGAGCTTTACCCTCAGTGGCATTACTTTTACTGAATAAATGCCACTCATATCTAAACTAAACTCATGATCTTGGTCTCATTAGCTTCACATTCAAGATAATTGGCCTGGGCAGAGTTAATTTAGCAAAATGGTTTTCTAATAATTTTTTTGTGAAGAGAAACTTTAACAAGCAAAATATTGCGCTTACTTTTCAAGGTAAGTAAAATAAGGTTCACATAGATTAAGATACTTGCTCATGATCACACAGCCTGTTATAGGCATAGATGAAGCTTGGTTTTCTGACTCAAGTTAATTGATCTTTCTACAATACTGCTCAGAGCCTGTCTGCATTCTTTGCAATCTCCTCAATCATAACAAAGCTTTGTCTTTTGAGGATGTATTTTTAATCTTTGGAAGGAGCCTGAAGCAAACACTGGTGAATACACTGGGGAACAATTTTAAAAGGAAAAAACAAAACAAAATGTCATGATTATTATGTAAAGTTAAATATAATGTTAATAGCTTTTTAATTTAATTTTGTTTAGTCTTAATTTTATTTAACTCAACTTTGTTTAGCCATTCTTAACCCTGCACTGGATAAAAAGGGTAAGCTTTGTACCTACTCTCTTTATATATAAAGCAGATGTACATACAGTACAAAAACGGACATGTAGTATATTTGTGGTATTAAAATTTCATGGGAGGATAATTAGGGAAAAAAGTCTTAAAAGGCTGCATCAGGACGGGGTAAAAATGAAAAAAGTTTGAGAAGCACTGACTCAAATGTATGAGCTTCAGCATGTGTACAAAAAACTTTTTTACTGTATAGTCATTCCTATATTAATTCTATATCTATGTTCCTATATATTCCTACATTCCTATATTAATCTTTCTAAATCTGTGTTGACTGCTTTTAGTAGAAAGGAATTTTATTACTAAAAATGATACAAAATATTATCCAAATGAAAATGCATAGAATAAATTTTCCTTTCAAGTAGAATAAAGAGGTAGCATAAGTAATCCAAAATGTATAAGTTCTGCTGTGCGTTAGGATAATATTTATTCAGTTGGCTAGAAAAAGGTGTTTATAGGACTTCGCTCTCCAGGCAGTGCTAGACAAATAGGTATTACTTAAGCTGTTTAAGGCTCTGTTTGGGGACAGTTTTACTAGCCTTGACTTCTGGAAGGACAGTATTTGTTTCAAAGATTTAACTTAAGAAAAAAACTATTTCAGTGCCGTAACTAAGATTTTAGTTGCCTTTAAAAAATATAGCTAAAGATACAATTTTTGTTTAAACCTAATTTATAGAAAGTAGATTTATAAATTTGGTGTAGTGATTAAGACTCAATTGGAATGCCTGGTTTTAAATCCTGGCTTCGCTGTTCCGTAGCTGTGCAACCTTCATCGACTGACTTAAGTGCTCTAGCCTCAATTTCCTCATCGGTAAGATGATAATAATATGTACCTCATAGGAATGTGGTGAAGAATAAAAAAATTAATACATGTAAAGTGCTTAGAACAGTGGCCTGGTAGGTACATCAAAAGAACTCAATAAATAAATAAAAACTCTTGTTCATATACCTATCAAAGAGAAACCATGGGCAATTCCAAGTATATCAATCTAAACTGACTTTTTAAATTACTATTTCTTGGGCCGGCCCGGTGGCTTAGTGGTTAAGTGCGCGCGCTCCGCTGCTGGTGGCCCGGGTTCGGATCCCGGGCGCGCACCGACGCACCACTTCTCCGGCCATGCTGGGGCCGCGTCCCACATACAGCAACTAGAAGGATGTGCAGCTATGACATACAACTATCTACTGGGGCTTTGGGGGAAAAATAAATAAAATCTTTAAATTACTATTTCTGTTTATTAATAGTTTATGCAAATATTTTTTCTGAGCTCTGCATAGGTAAAATGCCATTTTAAAAAGTACTTTGAAATGAATATCTTAAAAAATTATGGTTGAGACATCTTTTCCCCCTCATTCATTCATCAGTTAACACTGGTTAACCAGGTACTTTGGTTAACAAAGACCAATAATTATAATAATAACTAGTACTTACATAGTGCTATGTGCCAGGGATTTTCTAAGCATCATATGGCAGAAAGCAAGAATTTGGTCCATCCTGCCTCCTCCTCTTAATAAATGTGTATCCCTGCAGACTTATTTAACATCTCTGAGCCTTCTTGTCTGTAAAGATTCCTTGTCTGTAAAATGGGAATCGGGGAGTCAAAGAATCTATCTCATAGTGGGTTGGAATGATTAATTTAGAAGCATATAAAATGCAAAACCTAGTTTATGGCAAATATTAGATGGTCCGTATTTGCTCCTCTTCTTCCTATAAACTCACAGTTTAAACACAATAACAATATTGAGTAAAGACAGTGCTATAGTAAAATAACAGAACGGAACAGGGAAACACACCAGTGAGATATGAAGAAAGGGAAGTGAGATGTAAGAAGAGAATATATGGCCTTTTGTCAAACTCTAAACTCAAAGAGTTACAACAAGTGTTTTCTTTCTATATGGTTTCCTATGGTCAGATTTTTTACTTTCAGGTCTTCTAATTACCTAAAAAGAGTGAGGTCTGAGTAAAAACAATAATTTTTACACACACACACACACACACACACACACACACACACACACACACACACTGAGATGTATTATACTGTTGTTTTAAGAAAGAAAACAATGGGCAAAGATGACATAGCCAGCAGCTCAAGAAACCAGAATACATACCTGCAACAGGAACTTATAGTTAAAATAGCCTGTGCTAGCCAGAAAGGCAGGTTTAAAATGCCATAACAGATTGAATGCAATACCTAGGGAATACTCATTTATTTAACCAAAGCAAAGAAAAAATTGTCAGGATCAATACAAAATGCCTAAACAAAAAGAAAAAGGTTAATGGAAGACTTGTAGTTTAAGATAGACCACTATCAAAGACAGTTTAAAATGTTCATATGGAATCATTTAATACTGATAATTAATATCAAATGTGCTAAATTTCCCTGCGCTGCACATAGCCCACTGGTCTTACTCAGCCCAAGGAACTCAACTAAGAGATTACTTACGTGTGAACTCCATCTGATTTTCTTTGTTCAAAAACTAAGGTTCTTCCTTCTGGAGAGGCAAGATGAAAATCAATATCTAATCCTGCTCCATCTAAAACCTGTAGAAAAGCACAGAAGAGAAGAACACATATTACAAATTCTGCAAATAAAAAATTAATAAAAATTATATAAAGTGGATCATAGGATGAAAAGATTTTCTAAACCTAGAGGGGTAAGAAAGTCAATGGACTCATGTTAGGGCTAGAAAGGAGCAGAAAGATCATTTAGTTCAATTCTATTCATTTTTGGAACTTGTCCCTTTCTTACCAATTCCTGTTGCCACCACCTAAATTTAGGCCTTATGAGTATTACTGAAATCCTCCTAAAACAGTGCCTTCATTGAGAAGCCCTATAGAATGGAAAAAAACATAGAAGGGATTTCAAATGGTGAAACTTTTTACTTAGGCAATTTAGGGCATGCTGTGTAACTTTTCTGAGTTTGTTTCTTCAATAAAATAAGAATAATTAGCTGCTACTTAGCCTGGAACTCAAGGCCTCCATGATCTGACTCCAACAGACTTCTTCATCGCATTCATCTACTATTACCCAATATGAACTGTATATTCCAAGTAGACGATTTACTTAACGGCCTATGAACCCAATCTGTTCCTTTACGATCCCTAAATGTCCTGATGATGATGATGACAGCAGCTAAAAATTACAGTTTACGCCACACATTGTTTTAAGTGGTTTATGTGGATTAATTCCTCACAACAACTCTAAAAGGTAGGTCCTATTTTTGTTCTCATTTTAATTAAAAAAAAAAAAAAAACCACACACAAAACTGAGGCATAGAGATGTACTTTTCCCAAGGTGATACAATAAGTGGCATGGGCAAAAATTTGAACTCAGCAATCTGCCTCCAATGGCTACTCTTTTTCTTATATTGACACTCCATTTTATTTTTCTTGGTCGCTTTAATGGAATGATATAAAACATTACCTACTCCTGTGCTCTACTTACTGATCAACAGAACTGGTTTCAAATGGCTAGCTAAATGTATGTAATTCTTTTTCTTCTATAAATCCCAATGAAATTAAGAAAACATAATACAAATAATCCATAACAACATTGGAAATCTAGGATAGCTGTTAACAGACTAGAAAAGTAAGGAATTTCTGGAAGATATTCCACTGAGCAAAGGATATATCTAGCTACCAATATCTATCAATCTCAAAATTCTCAATTAAACAGACGAGAGAAAAACCAAATATTTGTTGAAATTGATGCCCTCTTTTTCATGTTATCTCAGAGGATCAAATTCTGAAAAAATAGTTAATATAAACAGACTTAAAAATATGTTTCCTCGGATAAATATATATCTCCAGAGAAATTCAAGAATGTAAAATCCATAAAAAATGAAAATACTGATATGAAAAAGTTTTTAGAAAAGCCAAAAATGTGATTGCCAAAATAAAGCCTTAACAAATATAATGATAGCAGAATGAACATGGATGGAGACTGAAAATCAGAGAACAAGAAGGAGCCAAGGAATTCTCAGAACAAGGTGAAAAAGTATAGTAGATGAAAAGTATGAGGGAAATGGTAAGACCTTTCATGAAGGACAGTTAAACATTTTCAATACCCATCTAAGAATCATTTTAAAAGGAGAGACCCAAGAGAAACGAAGGGAGGAAATCATCAAATAGGAGAATAAAAATTCCTGCTTCAAAAGATAAAAATCTTTAGACTGAAAGGGTCTAATAGATGTGAAGCAGGATAAATGAAAAAAGATCCAAAAATCCTACTGAGTTTTCCAAAGGATTTAAGAACAACCTAGAAATTTCCAACGAGATGTCAGTAGAGAACTGCAAAATAACAAGAATTGGAATTGACAGGAGAATTCTTATATGTAACACTAGATGCAAAAAAACACAATAGTCATGTCTTCAAGGTTCCCAAGTAAGAAAATTATATTTACTGAAGTGAAAGCAAAAAGTAAAGCCATTTTCAGATATCCAAGGACTCAAAGCATTCTAAAAGAATTACTCAAGGTTATCCTCCAAAAAACCAAAAAAAGATATCCATTAAATCAGAAAACGAGATATAACAAAACCAAGCAAAGATTCCAGTAAAACAAAGTTTAAAAGATATTATTGGTAGTGGCTGTGAGGCTCAATGAAATTGTTAAAAATGATATTTAAGAATACAAAAGCTAATTTAAAAAAATATATATATTTAAAATATAGAATATTTATTAAAAATACCATAATCTGAAACTAAACTTCCCAATGATTTCAATGGAATATGATGCGCGAGTGCCACTTTTCCCTGTCTGTACTGCTGTTGTAATGGTCTTTAAGTTTCTCAAAGGTATTCTTCTGTCTTCTTCCTGAATGCCTTGGCATATGCTGTTCTTTTTACCCATCGCCTTGTTCTACTCACCCCTTATGCCTACTAAGCCTGATTCTTCTACAGATCTGAACTCTTCTACAGATCTGATCTGAGGATGTCTTCTCTCAATTCCCAGATGAAATCAAGTCCTCCTATTAAATAGTCTCATAGCTGCAGGCACTTACCCTCATAGCAATTATCAGTTATAATTTCACATTTATTTGTGTAATAATTTGATTAATGTTGTCTCCATACTAGACTGTATGAGGGCATGACCTATACTTTTACTTACCATTGTATCCTTAGCATCTAGCATAGTGATTACACAAATTAAGCACTCAATAATGATTTAAATTTTTAAATGAATGATCTATTTTATTCATAAGATATATGTACTGACATTTAAAAGTTCCACGAACTTAATATAATGTGGGGCTGGTGAATTATCCTAAAAGTGTCCTCCCAAACCTGGAAAGTAAGAAATGGGTAAAATTTTTCAATATGTCACAGTCACCCAAGGGCAATGTCTGGAACATCTGTTCCCTGACATTTTAAAAAGCGAGACAACAATCAGTAGCTTGTGTTACTGGAAAATTAATCGTGGAGTTAGAAAATGCAAACAAAAGTTGAAGATAATCTCTACCCTGCAAACCCCTCTAACCTTGTCTAGGACTACAGTAAAATGATTTTACTTCTCTCCTCAATCAAAACAATTAAATTGTTTAGGGAGAATGCTTTGGGGGAACAGTCCTTTTAAGAGTGACTAAAGATGCAAAGTATAAAGCTAAACCAAGCCAGTATATAACTCTAGAAGTGTAAATGTAAAAAAACTAATATTCATTGGATATTTACTACGTGTCAGGGATGGTCTATGAATACTTATTAACTCATTTTTTCAAGTCAATTCTATGTTGTAATTACTATTATTATCTCTATTTTACATGTGAGAGGTTAAGTAACTTGTTCAAAATCACACAGGTAGTAAGAGAGAGTCAGGATTTCAACCCAAGTATTTTATCTCTAGAGCTGGAGCTCTTAATCATAATAGGTCAGTAGTTAAAATAGATTTCCTCCCTAATACCTGGGTAAATACTGAGGAATTTTTGAATAATACAAATTGTTTCTTACCTGGACTATTTCACTAATCTCCTAGTTGATTTCCTTGCCTCTAATTTTGCCCTCCTTAAATCCATCTTCAACACTGTACCCAGTGATCTGAAAAACATTTTTGACTATGTTACCACACTGTTTAAATCTTCAGAGGCCCTTGTACAGAATAAGGGCAAAGCTACTTGGCATGGAGGACAAGACTAAGATTCATGATCCATTCTCCTGACCTCTTCAATCTCTTTTTTTTTTTTCCTACGCCCACCCTAGACTTTATAGTCTTCAAGTCTAACAAAAACTCAGTACTTGTAGTGTCTACTACATACTCCCCACTGCGAAAACACTCACACTATGCATTTTCACAACTGTCTATTCATTTTGTTCCTTTGCCTAAAATGTCCCTCCTTCCTTGCATTCTTGTCTCACTTAAGCATCTTTGTAGACTCAAATTTATTTTCTCCAGGAAGCCTTTATGAAACCCCAGAGAAGTCACTCTCCTCTAATAGCACTTAACCATACTTTATTGAAATTACCGGTTTATGAGCCAGTATCCCTTAAACATCAAGATCCTTGAAAAAGGGACTCTCTGTATTGTACCCCCCACCCCCACCCCGGCATACTGGCACATGGTAACTGTTCAGTAAATGAACTTCTGGAAATCAAGAAATGTTGAGTTGTAATCTCAGTTTTCCTCACTTTGTGACTTTGGATACTTTATGCTTACCTTATGCATCTATAAATAATCTAATGCTTAAGTTACTTCGGATGAGAATTCCACATAACTTTTTATTTTGCTCTATATCTGACAGTACCTGTTATTGAAAAAGATTCTATATATCAACTTAAAAAAACTAATATCTGATTATAAATTAACTTTTAAAAAATTAAAAGATGAACCACACGAACGCATCGTTTTTGCAGTGCTACCTAGAAACATCGAAATTTGCTGTGTGGAACTAACAAGATTTCTTCTAAGAAATTATCCTCTATCAGAATGACTACATAAATTAAGGCAACTCTCTATATAACATTACGCAGATACTAAAAAGGAAACAGTTACATGGAAGAAATGCTTACAATGCTGAATGAAAGAAAGGTTATAAAGTTTTAATATACAATTAGACCTTATTTGATTTAAAAATAATTGATATGTAACTGAGGAAATGCACTATTAATTACATCAGTAGCCCGTTTCAAAATATTCCAAAATTGGATTTAGTGACAATCACACGGTCACAATTCAAAAATCCTTAACCGAAGCAATGACAGTGAAGATTTATAACATCGGAAGTGGGTGAGGGTGGTGGGGAATAAAACAAGTGTCGTCATCTCGTCCAATGATCAAGAAGAACGTGTATCAGTCCTGTATTGCGAAATTCTCAGTACCGGAGCCTGTACTGGCTAGCAAAGCGATGGGTGAATTATAAAACAAAGAGAAAAAACCCGACAACACTAGCGCTGGCCTCTTTCCCACCGGAGGAAAGGGGAGAAGGCGGGTAGTCAATCCCAGGTCCCGCCTAACTTGTCGGTCTCCGGCCCAAGAGTCTCGCCTCGTGCGCCTGCGCGGAGCTGGCCGCCTGCCCCGGCG
Organism: Diceros bicornis minor; assembly: GCF_020826845.1. Classification (NCBI taxonomy): domain Eukaryota; kingdom Metazoa; phylum Chordata; class Mammalia; order Perissodactyla; family Rhinocerotidae; genus Diceros; species Diceros bicornis. The sequence continues at coordinate 29,301,206 of NC_080743.1, forward strand.
GCCCTCGTCTCTTCCCCAGCCCGGTCGTCCGCAAGAAGTTTCTAAGCGGGTGAGAGGCGACGACGCGGTGCGTCTGGGATAAAGGCAGGAGGCTAGCTCACCCTCTGCACTTACTTGGTACTCGATCTCCAGCGAGGCCTTCAGGGGCATGGGCTGGTAGAAACACTCCTTCTGGCCGGCCGGAAGGGTGAACGTGAAGTCGCTGTCTAAGGAGGGCGTGAAGCCGGCCGCACCCGGCAGCAGCACTGGGGGCAGAGCGGCCAAGAGGAGCACCGGGAAGGGCAGCCAGATCTTGTCGCCCATTCCTGCCGGGGCGATCTGGGGTTGGAGAAAGCGTGCGAGTGTGGCACCGAGGCTCGGCTTTTCTTCCCTGGACTCCTCGTGGTAGGGAAACCTGGAGCCTGAAGAAACTCCAGGTGGCGGCCGTAGCACCGGCAAAAACTCCCTCAGAGGGGGAAACGCCGGCCTCCAAAGGGTGGGGACTGAGGGCGGGGCCACCAGTCCTTTTCCGCACCCTCCTCGGTCCCGGCCGCCTCCGGTCCGGCGTGTGAGCGGACCGCCTCACACCCACACGGCTGCAAGTTCCCATGGCTTCCCCCACACCAATAGGCGTCGTGGGAATAATTATGGGAAATGTAGTTCCGAGCGAGCGGGCTCCGCCGTGTTCGCAGACTACGATCCCCGAGAGGCCCCGCGCCTCTTGCGTCGCCCCACGCAGAGCCTGCCCCGGGGGGCGGGGCTGGGGCCGGGGAGGCGCGTCCCCCAACGGTTAACGCGGCGGTTCGAGCTCGGGAAAGTCAGGGTTCGCTGGCTCCCCGCGTGGTGTGTCTGGCTTTTTCACGCCCGAGGCCGGGAGGAGGGTCCGAGGCTTCCGAACGCAGACGAGAGCGCGGCGTGCACTGTCGTCGGGTGGGGCTCTCTCCCAGCCACAACTTGGGTGGTGAGCGACTGCTCCTTGGAGGGTGGCAACTGGCCTACGTGGGGAGTTTTGTTCATTTCTCTCCCCGCACCTTCGGACGCGCTTCGTCTGGTCCTTGCCGCGCACGCTGCTCTGCAGGGTTGTGTTTTAGTTGAGGAAAAATCCTAGAGGAAGGTGTCTTGTTTTCCTCCGCTTATTCCAGATGAACGTAGGATCAATTCTGTCAAATTGAGCTTACTTGAGACAGGACAGAACCTATGATCTCTTCCAAAATGAGGAATCTTTTTCGACTACAGCCCGTCCTGTTACATACAGGGCTATCACACTTGTTCTTTGGTGTGATAGGTGTGCATGTGGACAGCTTCAAACACATTGTTATTAGGGCCAAAATATGTCGTTGTCCGGCCCTGTAGGTAGCATGATGTCCTTTTCCACATATGTACAGGCAATGAAGGTAGACTTTTATAACTACTGTTAAGTTGAAGGGAGGAGGAATCTTCATTTGACAGTAAGTGGTCCAATAGGAAAGTGAAAATATTTGAATATCAAACGTATTCATTGATACTTCAGAAGGGCTAGAGAATTGTTAACAGTAAAATACACAGAAGATGTTGGCTAGAAAACCTGATTTAGTTGAAACATAATATCGAATGACATTTTAGAGTTTATTCGAATTTTCTTTACCCTTTTTTCCGTCACCACCCTGTCGAAGCTAGAGATGTTGAAAAGATAAAGCAGAATGGGGACCTGATCCGTTGACTTTTGTCTAGGAGAGACTTCTCACTTAAGCAGAAGCCAATTTGTGGAAACAAAAGGGGAAAGAGGGTAGAAACATTTTCCCTATGATTGCATAGCTTCTCATTTAATTTCCTGCCATATTTCCTTCCAATAAGGTGAGAATTTTCTTTTTAATCTCCTTACATCTGAGAAATTTTGAGTGGGGAATAAATTTGTCGTACTATTTTAGCTAGATGAGGGAAAGAAAGGGCAGTTGAGGAATCATTTATTCACTGAAAATATAGAGCTCCTCTAAGTGTCTTACAGTCCTGAACATAATACACAGGACTCCTAACCTTTTGGAGCTTGAGATGTCAGAATTCTAGAAGGGTGATGAAAGAGGGATGCTACAATGACAAAGGTAAATGGGTTCTGAAACAGGAATGTAATTTTAAGATTATGCAGAAAGATCTACAGAAGTAGTAGAGATTATAAATCCTTAGTTTTTATTGTGTTAATTATTAATAATATGTATTTTACTACATAATAATTATATGTATTAATTATTAATAAGAAAATGTGGCCCTTTATCACGATTTTTTTATGCAAAGGAATTTAGTAGAGAATTTCACAACCCTAGAGATACTCATCAGTTGAAGAAACAAGCTTTCTTCATATATTTCTGAGTTAACATGCTAAATGTCATTTTGATCTCTGTGGTTGTGATGTGAATGTGAGTGTTTTTTAAATTTTATAACCAGTGTGAATGAGAGAATGGGATATCTTTTATCTAGTAATAAATTGCCTTTAAAAAAAATCAATGACTGTAATGATACCAATTTTATCAGATGTTCAGAGCTTGTAGAGTTATGATGTAAGTTCAAACACCTCATATTGAAATTGATCTCTAATAAATTAGAAAATAACAGTGTGACTTAAGTAAAAGGTCTTTGGATCCTGATGACCTAGGTTCAAATCTTGGTTCCACCGTTTACAGTTTGTATGACCTTGAGCAAGTTATTTAATTTGTCTTATTCTTAGTTTCTTCATCTTTAACATGGAATAAAAATACTTAGTTCACACAGTTGTTAGGTTAAACGTGCTTAGAAAAGGGGAACTGAAATAACTACACCCTGGCTATAATGAAAAATTGATTCATTGAAACTCTGTCGAACTTTCCATTATGGCTTTACACTTCAGAGAAATTCTTTGCTACTGGGTTTTTTGTTTTGTTTTGTTTTAAATCACTGTGAAAGATTTCACAACATTTGAAGTAGAAAAATAATGAGTTAAATTCTATTAGTGAGAGTATTTTGCTGACACCACAGATTCTTTCAGGCAAGGTGCAAGAAATGCGTTTCTTCTTTTAAGAAATGGAATCTAGTTCACCAGACTACTATAATAAAGACAAAGAAGAAGAAAGTTTGCTTGCAAATGTTGCTTCCTTAAGACATGAACTGAAGATAACAGAATGGAGTTTGCAGAATTTAGGGGAAGAATTATCCAGGTAAGTAAGTAAAATCACATATAGAATTCAGAGTATGACTTTAATTTATGAATGTAAAATATATGAATTTCATCATTATATATTGTGTTTCTAATATGTCTCTAGAATAGAAAATAATGTTCTATAGTTTTGAATATAACTCTCAGTTTAGGAAAAAAGTAGAAATATTAGAGAAGCATTAACATATTAAGAAAATACCTTTAATAAATTAGGACTCAGTATAAAATATATGCTTGGGCCTAATTAATCTTTTATTATTATGACTGTTTTTTGAATCTTAAGTAATCCTAGCATAAAGGCTCTAGAAATACATGGATTGCTAGTTTAAAACTAATTATGGTTTATTTAAAAATTTAGTTTAAACATTGCCCTTAGTTCATAACTGTAAATCTGATTTCCAGCAGCATTTCAGGTGCTTTCCTTTCTGCTTTCTTACTTAATGTATAGAAATTTGGAGTGAATACTTAAACTATCTAAGAACTAAAATGTATTTTTTCTTTTTTCTCTAGTGTTAGTCCAAGTGAAAATTCTGATTATGCCTCTAATCTCTCAAGGTCTGAAAGGCTCATTCTGGAAGATCTTTCTCAGCCTAGCCAGCTTGGACTTTTGAATCACTCACCTTATAAAAAAGTTTGTAAAATGCCCAGTAGCAATACTGATTTTCAAAAAAAGCCAAGAGAGAAGGTTATTGTTTTTAGATCTCTCTACTTAAAAGTAGTTGTAGTTTTAGACCTGTCTAGTTAAAATACTTTTTCTTTGAGTCTTTTCTTTAAATGCCTTATTCGTGTTTTCTATAGTCTTTTACTATAGTGCTCAAGACTCATTGAATTTAAATATAATAGTTCTTAATATGTCCTAACAAGAAAGTAGTTATTTTGGTGTATTACTCTGTTTATAAACTTCTGTATTTATTACTTTTTGCAATTAAATGTCTTGTTTTCTGAAGTAAATTACTGTACCATGTACATAATAGGTAATCAATTATTTATTAAGTGGTTAAAGTATACTTACTGTTTAGCCTAGATCAGGTGCTATGTAATTGCATGGCACTATTCTCCTTTCATTGTCTCTAAATTTTGTGTATGATCTTAGGCATCTTTCCTGGTCTGGAACTCAATCTCTCTCTCTCCCTCTGTTTTATTTAGTCATATTATCTATCTCCCTGTGTTTACCTCTCTTCCTTACTGAGCCTTTTTATCTCCTTTTCCACTTTTTTCCTGTTGTTTATTACCTCCCCTACCCCCACCAGCGCACATGTATACACGTGTGGTTGCATATGTACATCATAATCTTTTTTGATAAAAATTTGCTTTTCCCACTTCAGAAAGCCAACAATTGAGAGGTTTTCTTTTTGTAAGGAAGCTATAATGAGCTTAGATTTTAGAAAATGAATTCAAATTCCATGTCTACAAAGATTGTGTAATTCTGGGAGATTTGATGACTATTCTAATTCAAATTGCTGATTATTTATATATATGTGCCTTAGTTGAAATTATTCTGTTTTACCCTAAGCAAAATCAAAAGACAAATGACAAATTGGAGGGGAAAAAATATTGGTAATGCCTATTAAAGGTAAAGGGCTAATCTCTTTGATATGTAAAGAGCTCTTAGAAAGAAGAAAAGATCAACAACCCAATAGAAAAATGGGCAAAAGATATGTATGGAAAAGGAAATTAGTGATCTTCAAACGAATAAAAAGGTGTTCAATCTCACTCATAATAAGAGAAATTCACAATAATGAAACTATAGTTACCAGTTCTTATGTATCAGATTGTTAAACATCCAGATGTTTGACACTGTATTTTGTTGGTGAAATTAGGGGGTAATAGGCACTCTCCTAAATTTCTGGTAGGAATGCAAATTGATACAACCCCTATGGAGAGGCATTTGGTAATGTTTGCCAAAGTCTCAAATGCATTTACCCTTGACTAGTTGGAAATCCTATTTCTGGAAAACTACCTTCAGGTACACCTGCACAAGTACAAAATGAGGCATTGTTTGTCATAACAGAACATTATAAATAGTTCAAGTGTCCAGTAGTAGGGGATTGGTTGTATAAACATGCAATGGAAACTACAGCTGAGGGGAAAAAGAAAAAAGGAGTTTCTCACTGTATTGACTGTGGAGAGATTGCCAAGATATATTGTTCAAGTAAAAAAATGCAAGGTGCAGAATGATATATATAATATGCTAGTTTTTGCACAAGGAAGTGTGGAGGTTGGATAATTTGTATTGCTTATATATGCATGTGAAAACACTAGAAGACTAGGTTTACTTAAGGCCATAACTTAATAATAACTCTCCTATATAAGTGATTTCCCATATTTTGCTGTATAATCGGTGTTATATAAAAATTTATAAACAAGAAACTAATAAAAATGGTTACCTACCTACCAAAGATGGGAATGAGACTTCTGTGTATACTTTTTCTTATATATAGTTTTGATTTTTGAATTGTGTAAATATATTACTTATTAAAAAAAATTAAAGAAATCATGTTTTGAAACCTTAACCCTCCTGAAAATAAAATAATTTATTATAAAAATGTATGTTCAAAAGAGTATAATAGAAATATTTGTATAGTTTAAAGAATAATTTATCCATTATCCATATCATTGTTGGTGGACATTTGGGTTCTTTCCATTTATTGTCTCTTATGGACAATGTAGCTATGAATATTTGTGGATCTTCAGGTGCAAAAGTACAAAGGTTTCTATCAGATTTATAGCCAGGAGTAATATTGTTGAGTCTTAGCAAGTTCAACTTTTCCAAAGTGTACCATTGTTTTCCAAGCTGAACTTATTTATGTACATGTCCGCCAACAGTGGAGGAGAGAGCGCTGATTGTCCCACGTATCTTCACCAACACTCACTAACTATCTTAACTCATTTTCTGAGCTACTTAGTCACTTTATTGATAATTGTTCATCATTTTCCATTAATTACATGTAATGCTTAATGAAATAATCTAAAATAGATTGTTCTTTTTCATTTTTCAGATGTCTTTTTCATCCTCTACCCCCATGGATCAGGAGATCAAAAGTCTGCGAGAGAAACTTAATAAACTTAGGCAACAGAATGCTTGTTTGGTCTCACAGAATCATTCTTTAATGACTAAAATAGAATCTGTCCACTTTGAATTAACACAGTCAAGAGCAAAAGTATGTTTCTTGAAGTGGTGACTATGCCAACAGAAAATAATTGTAATCATTTTAAGGTTTATAGTTGGAAAAATATTCCTTGTATTGCCTTAATGTATTATGTATAATAACTTTAATTATGATAATATAATATCAGCAGAATCAATTTTATATGAATTTAATATCTGAAAACCATTTAAGGGAACTTGTATAGTCTGTGCATTTAGATAAGTCAGAGCTTGTTAAAATCTTAAGATTGCCAATTTATGTGGTTTTACTTTTTGTACCAAGGAAATATAGCTTATTTATCTTCCTTTTTAAAATAATATCTTCTCGTTGAAAACTTTAAAACTAGAAAAAGGAATAGGGAGAAAGATCACCCAGCTTCCATCATCTAGAACCTACTTTGTTGGTTTATTACATTGTTGAATCCAGACTGTTAGAATGGTTTTCTTTTTTTCTATGTTTTTTGTTTCATACATAGTCTAAGCATTTTCTGATGCATTTACTCAGCTTTTCCAATGATCATATTTTCCAATGATCATATTTTATGGTAGCATTATGTTTCCTTATGTGATTATATCATAATTTAATTAAAGCTCCCCTAAAGTGATTTCCTATTTTTGGCTGTATGATTAGTCATTTATTTTTTTTTTTTGTGAGGAAGATCAGCCCGGAGCTAACATCCACACTAATCCTCTTTTTGCTGAGGAAAACCGGCTCTGAGCTAACATCTATTGCCAATCCTCCTCCTTTTTTTTCCCCAAAGCCCCAGTAGATAGTTGTATGTCATAGTTGCACATCCTCCTAGTTGCTGTATGTGGGACGTGGCCTCAGCATGGCCAGAGAAGGGGTACATTGGTGCATGCCCGGGATCCTAACCCGGGCCGCCAGTAGCGGAGCGCACGCACTTAACCGCTAAGCCACGGAGCCGGCCCTGTATGATTAGTTATTATACAAAAAATTACAAGAAACCAGAATGTCCAATAATAGAGACATGGTAAAGTAAATTATGATATGTTCATATGTTTGCTACAAAACCTTTTTTTTTGAGGTAAATATATCACTACTAAGATGCAAAGTTGTTTGACTTTTATGGAACATTGTGAGATTTAAATGATATAATATGCGAAAAGGCACTTACAACTTTGTCTACACAGAGTCAGCACCCAAAAACTGTTACTTAATATATTAAGTAGTAGAAAAACATTACAGAGCAACACATGCACACTGATCCCAGTTTTGCTTTCTATAAAAAGAGCACGTGTCTGTATGTTTGTGTGTATGTATATAGATATCCATATGACATAGAAAGACAGAAAGATTATGCTCCAGGCTATTGTTTATAACTTTGAGAGGGATTGGAAGGTCATAGTGAGGCTTTCACCATTTACTTTTATAAACATATTGTTTTAAGTAGTAGAGTTATGGGAGATCTTGTTTTTCCTTTTGTATTTTTAAAAGAAACAAAGTACTATTAGGGATAATTCCAGCCTAACGAGAAAAAAATGCTGCAGTGAACATAAAACTTTTTTGGTGTTTGGGATTATTTCTAGGATAGATTTCCAGAATGACCAAATCATAGGGAAAGAATTTTTTCGGGCATTTACTGTGTTCTGTCTACGTTCAGTATTCTACTGAATTTTTTTTTTTTTACATTTCTACATTTTTTTTATTTCTTTGAGGGAAAAGTATTGTTTTACTTTTCTTGATTTCTCTTGAAGTTTACCTTTTCAGTGTATTTTTTGCCATTTAGGTTTCTTTGTGATTTGTCTATTCACTTTTTCTGTTTATTAATTATGTTTTAATTTTTTTAATCAATCACTTCTTAAAGTTATAGAGGCTTAATTATTTAAAGTCAAAGAGATAGTAAGAGAGTTTTACTATAAGTACTGAACTAAGGGCATTTTGTTCCTTTCTTTTAGCATATAGCACACCAGTGGTTAGTTATTCTAGGTAGTAAGATGGATATTTGTATTTTACTTCCCATCTCAGCATTTTCTTTTTTTTGGCTGAGGAAGCTTCGCCCTGAGCTCACATCTGTTGCCTATCTTCCTCTATTTTCTGTGTGAGCCACTGCCACAGCATGGCCATTGACAGACAAGTGTTGGGAACCAAAACCTGGGAACCAAACCAGGGCCGCTGAAGCAGAGCGTGCTGAACTTAACCACTAGGCCACCGGGGCTGACCCTCAGCATTTTCTTTTTTTTTTTTTAATTAATTAATTAATTAATTTTTCCCCAAAGCCCCAGTAGATAGTTGTGTGTCGTAGTTGCACATCCTTCTAGTTGCTGTATGTGGGACGCGGCCTCAGCATGGCCAGAGAAGCAGTGCGTTGGTGCGCGCCCGGGATCTGAACCCCGGGCCGCCAGCAGCGGAGTGCACGCACTTAACTGCTAAGCCACGGGGCCGGCCCAGCATTTTCTAAATTGCCTAATAAAATGTTTTTTAGGGAGGCTGCTTTTTTTAGGGCAGGACTCAGATTTTGATGTTGCATAAATGCCACTATTGGAAATCTTTTGCTGAAATTCTCCATTGGTACCAATTAATATATTCATAATTTACCTTTTGGCAATGTTTGTAGTTACACTCCTGGAACCTGGCATCCTGTTCTTTCTGAGCTTATTGCCCCCTTGGGACTGCTCTTTGATGTTCTTCTAGGTTGGCTCTACTGTTTCCTGGATCCCATGTCTTTCTTGGTTTCCTCTTTCTTTAATTGGAGCATATTTTCCAGAAGCTTCCTTGCCTGTCTGAAATGTCTTAATTTCTCCCCCACACTTGATTGAATTCTAGGTTGAAAATTATTTTACCTCAGAAGTTTTAGGACATTGCTTTCTTGTCTTCTGTCCTCCAATGATTCTCTGAAAAGTCTGATGCCATTGTGAATCACTTTCTTAGCATGTAATCTTTTTTTTTCCCATTTGTTTTTCCATTTATGGTGGTTTTTAGGATCTTCCCTTGGTGTCTTAAAATTTCACAATAAGGTGTCTTTGAATAGACCTTTTATTACCCATTGTGCTGGGTACTTGAGGACCCTTTCAGGCTGGAATCTTGTGTCCTTTAGTCCTGGAAATTTTTCTTATGTAATCACTTTGATAATTTTCTTCTCTCTGTTTTCTTTCTTCTATCTTTCCTATTAGGTGAGTGTTGGATCACCTGAATTGGTCCTCTAAATCTCTTAAGTTTTTTTCTGGTATTTTCCATCTCCTTGTCTTCCCATGATACTTTTTAGGAGATTTCCTCAATGTTGTCATCCACGTTTTCATTGAATCTTTTATTTTGGCTGTCATATTTTTTTCATTTTCCAGACCTTTTTCCTATTCTCTGATTGTTTGCATTGTATTTAATAACATCCAGATGCAGTATCCTCTCTTAGTTTTCTGAATATTTAATGATATTTTTTTGTGTGTGTGTGTACCTTGCTTGCTGCCGGTTGCTTTTTTCTTTTGTTTGGCCTCTCACTTTAATGTTTGAAGGTTTTTATAGACATTAGTGTTTTGGCTATTATATTTAAGAGAAAGGCACTTAAATACTATTTGGAAGCTCTGTAAAGTTTGTTTTCCAGCGGGCTTCATTTGTTGGTGATGGTTGGGGAGATGGCTCTTTTGTAGGGAGACACCTCCCACCCCATCCAATCAGTGTGTCAAGTCTCTTTCTTTGGAGCTGTTGAATTTCTTCAGCAAAGAATCCTTTGATTTCCCACCAGTGAGTTGGCCCTAAATGAGATGGAGTAGGAAGCTGGAAGCAGTTTTATATTAATCCCTTTGTTTATAACTCTATCTCATCCCTGCTCATAATTCTACATAGTGTCCCAGAGTCCCAAACATTTCCTGTTCAGTTTCTCTACATAACAAGCTTTCTATCTCTTCGTAGGCCATCACCTGACCATTGGTGTTCTGGGAAAAGGAGGGTTGACTTATCAACAGAGATTTTGAACTATATCCCAGGTTTTCTATCCGGGACCTCCTCCCTGCGCTCTGCTGTACCTCATACTTGTTGTTTCAGGGATAATTCTCTTATTGATATTCTCTTCCAGACACCATTTAGGTTGTGGACTCCCACCCTGCTATACTCTTTTTATTTTCCAGGTTGTAGGATTACTATGCTTTTCTGTATTTTCTAGGCTTTCTCTAGTAAGCGTGTATTCTAAAATTAGGTTTTAAATTATAAAGAGATTCAATAAGTATTTTCTTATGTAATTTTTTATGATTTGGTCTTTTATATTTATTTTTCTAATTTATATGAAATTTATCTTCCTAGATGGTGTCAGTAGAGATTCTTTTTTTCCCCCCAAATAGCTAACCAGTTATCTCCCCCCAGTAGCTAACCAGTTATCTGGGATATTAAATTGAAGTTAGTGGCAGGAGCTTGCATGCTGAGACTGGCTTGTGATGATGACATGCCCATGTAAATGTTGATCAAAGGAATAGAGATGATGAGCTTCACATTTGGCCAATGAGTGGAGAGTTCTGTTGAACCCCCTCATCAAACACTAAAAGAAACTGAGGACCAAGTAGACTATTTTCTGAAATAAAGTGCTCTAAAAGTTGTTTTTTGTTTTAGGTTTCTATGCTTGAATCTGCTCAACAACGGGCAGCCAATGTGCCAATCTTAGAAGAACAGATTATAAATTTGGAAGCAGAAGTTTCAGCCCAAGATAAAGTTTTGAGGTAAATATACTTTTTATAGCTTTAAATTTTTTACTTCCTACTTCTATTTTTTGATGTATCTTGTTAAATCTTGTCCCTCAGCCTAATAAATCTGTAGTGGCCTATAGACTGTCTTAGAATGTGTTGAATCTGTTTTCAGTCCGTGAGAACTCTTCTTAGCGGCAGGATGCATGCGGTATATGAGGGCTGAAAAAGACTAAATCTAAGCTGAGATGCTTATTTACATGCTTTTATTAAATATGAACTAGTTCATTTCTTGCCTTACATAGTGATTATACTCAGTCCTTCAATGAGAGTTCAAGAAATAAAATACAAGGAATCAGGCACTTTATAATTTATCTTCCTCTTTTGCTTTGAATAAAATGAGAAATATATGCATCCTAATAGCACATTATTCCATTTCAGTGATTCTCAAAGTACAGTTCTGGGACCAGCAGTATTAGCATCATCTGGGAACTTGTTAGAAATGCAAATCTCAGGTCCTATCTCAGACTTACTGAATCACAGACTCTGGGAGGTGGGATCCAGCGATCTGTGTTTTAACAAGTCCTGCAGATGATTCTGATGCACGCTAAAGTCGTCTTTCATGACCATCAGAATTTTGTAATTTTCTTTGTAATACATATATTATTTTAAGTTTTTTCCTAGGTGTTTTATATTTTTGGTTGTTGTGAATGTGTTCTCATTCTGTTCTTTGATAGTATATAGGAAGACTACTGCTTTTTTTATAATGTAATTATTTTATAATTGGACTATTTTTCATACTCTTTTATTCTAATAATGTTTCATTTTGATTCTCCTGGATTTTCCAAGTAGGTAATGATATCATCAGCAAAAAAAGAAATTTTGTCTTTCCTTTCCAAAATTTATACTTATTACTTTTTCATTTTTGCTTTTGCACCTGACAGAAAAATCACTGGATATAGTGGTCATAGCAGTCATTCTTAACTAGTTTCTCAACTATATGGTAATGCTTCTAGTATCTGACTGTGAAATAAGATATAAGCTGTTATTTCAGATATATTTATCATTTGATGGAAGTATTCTTTTATTCCTTTTAAAAACTCTTAGTTGACAAGTGATGAATATACCTTTTCTCTATCTCTTATTAAATATTTGTTTCTCTTAATTCAGTGATTTAACCAGTAGAATTCCTAATATTGAGCTATTCTTGCATACCTGGAATAATCTCCTTAATAGCGTTTTAAAAATATCCTTTATTCTATAGAGAGGCAGAAGATAAATTAGAGCAGAGCCAGAAAATGGTGATTGAAAAGGAACAGAGTTTGCAAAAATCCCAAGAGGAATGTATAAAGTTGAAGGTGGACTTACTTGAGCAAAGTAAACAAGGAAAGAGGTATGTGTTTTTAAAGCAAATAATTGTTTTTATTGAGGGAAAAACAAGGAATATATTACCTATTTAAAATTCTAGCTAATTTTTGAAGTGAAAAAATTTCAGAAATTTGGCAGTAGAATAACTTAATGTTCTTTTTTGTCCATTAATTTTTTTTCATTTTCCATTAAAATTTTCATGTGTAGATTTTATGTTATTGGCATTCTGGGTTGGAATTAATTTCTAGAAGCCTGATAATGATTATCAATGTAATAATATTTACTTATTTCTGAAATTAAGTTGCATGACCTACATAAAATTCATGAGAAAGTGTGGGTGGGTCTTCCTTTAGGAATACAAAAGTCATTCAAAAATATCTGTTTTATATAAACCATGTATTAAGGTGAAGTTTTGTAGGTAGCCTTGACCAAGGAACCATTAGGTTTGAATGTCAGTTAACTTTTAAACTAAGAAAGATTTAAAATGTTTTAGTTTAAAATAATGAGATTTTACAATAGTATAATTATAACAGCTTTTACATGGGGTGAAATCATAACCTGTATTTTTATGTTCTTTTAAAACAAAAAATATATTTAAAAATTTTATACTATGATACAAGATTACAAAGAAAGTATTTTTTAAGAAGTTGTCATAAATAGGTTAAATATTTGTTTGCATGTGCATTTAAATTTCTGAAAACCACTCAAAACCCATCTATGAATCATTTTTCATTAAGGTGGGCTTAGAAGAACATTTTCTTAACAGCATTTGGTTAGTCTAGTTCAAGTTACAATATATGTTTGGTAGGTAATATTACTTAGTGGAAATGTTTAGGTTTTGGAGTCAAACAGCCAGATTTTAGCTCTTAATGGCTTTTTTACCTTGGGCCATCTATTTAACCTTCTTGAACCCCAGTTTGTTCATCCATTAAATTAAGACAATATTGTCTTGATGTGAGGGTTAAATGAAAAAAGAAATGTAAAGTGTCTCTTAAATAGTAAACACTAACAAATGTAGCTATTGAAAGTGTAAACTGTGTGGTTAAATATTTTGAAATTCAGACTTTACTTATTCAGATAAACTTCTTGTACATGGTTGTTTAAAATAGTAAGATAATAATACATGAAACTAGCTTCATAATATAGCTAAGAAAAAGTACAGGGGAAGAGCGACTAGTTCTCTCTGTAAAACTGACATAAAAGATGATGTTTAGGGTAGAGTATTGACTTTGCTTTCACAAGGTAAATAAGCAGGGATGGGCACCTTCTGGACAGCATGTGCAAAGGCTTTGAAGTATAAAAGAGCATCATTGCTCGCAAGCGGTTAAGTGCGCGCGCTCCGCTGCGGCGGCCCGGGGTTCGCTGGTTCGGATCCCGGGCGCGCACCGAAGTACTGCTTGGTAAGCCATGCTGTGGCGGCGTCCCATATAAAGTGGAGGAAGATAGGCACCGATGTTAGCCCAGGGCCGTCTTCCTCAGCAAAAAAAGAGGAGGATTGGCGGATGTTAGCTCAGGGCTGATCTCCTCACAAAAAAAAAGAAAAAGAAAAAGAGCATCATTGCTGAAGACTGAGGAGTTTTATGTACTTTTAAATGAATAGGTGTAGTAGGAAATGAGATAAGAAAGACAGACTTGGTCTAGACTGTAAATGGCTTTGTGTGTTATACCCAAGGATTTGTATTTTAACCTGGAGGGTATAAATAGGCAATTGAGATTTTTAGGTAGAGGTGTGACATGAAGAAAGATTCTTGGAGCTTTTTGAAGAACTGGAATGAATATTGGCATTCTGAAATTGACAGATTGAAACCTTTGCAAAGATATTCTTTTGGGTATGGAACATTAATCAGAATAGATTAAAAAGCCAGTGTAAAGGCAGAGATTGTTTAGCTTTATACTGTTTATAAGAAACATACCTAAAGCATAAGGACACAGAAAAGTTGAAAGTAAAGGGGTGGAAAGAAATATTTCAGGCAAATAGTCACCAAAACATAGTAGATATAGCTATATTAATATCACACAGAATAGATTTAAGTACAACAAGCGTTACTAGAGTTGAAAATGACTCTTATATAATGTTTAAGTAACATTTAAGCAGGAAGCTATGAAGATTCTAAACTTATATGTATCTAATAATTTAGTCCCCAAATATATACAGTAGTCCCCTTTTATCCTCGATTTTGCTTTCTGAGGTTTCAGTTACCTGTGGTCAACTGTGCTTCAAAAATATTAAAAAGAAAATTCCAGAAGTAAACAAGTCATAAGTATAAAATGCACACCATTCTGAAAGCATGATGAAATCTCACACCATCTCACTGTCCCACTCCATCCTCCCCTTCCTGCCCTGTCCTGTCTGGAACATGAATCATCCCTTTGTCCACATACTTTATCCACGTATCCACACTGCTACCCAACCGTTGGTCACTAACATCTCGGTTATCAGATCGATGGTTGCAGTATCACAGTGCTTGTGTTCAAGTAACCCTTATTTTACTTAATAATGGCCTCAAAGTGCAAGAGTAGTAATGCTGGCAATTCAGATATGCCAAAGGGAAGTGGTAAAATGCTTCCTTTAAGTGAAAAGGTGAAAGTTCTCGACTTAAGAAAGAAAAAAAATCATATACCTAGGTTGCTGGATCTACGGTAAGAATCTTTTATCTGTGAAATTGTGAAGAAGGAAAAAGAAATTCATGCTAGTTTTGCTATCACACCTCAAATGTGTATGTATAGGAAAAAACATAGTATATATAGGGTTTTGTACTATCTAATTTCAGTCATCCACTGAGGGTCTTGGAAGGTATTCCCCATAGATAAGGGGAGACTACTGTAAAGAAAATAACAAAATTTAAAGTAGAAATAAACAAATCTGGAATCATACAGGTAAAATTTTTACACATTTACTAGGAATTGTTAGATTAGGCAACAAAAAAGTAAAGTGTTGAATGACAATAATATTGATCTAATGGATGTATATATGGAATCCTTTACCCAACAATTTGAGAGTTCACGTTCTTTCAAGCACTTCTAGAACATTTCTAATCTGTTACCTCACTTTGCCAGAAAGAATGAGTTTCAACAAACATCAAAAGATTGATGGCATATATATCACCTTCTCATACCACAGTACAATTAAATTAGAATAAAATCATGTATATTTGGAAATTTAAAACCAGCCTTCTTGCTACTCATGGGCCATTGAAAAATATATGATGAAAATTAGAAAACTTTTAGAACTGAGTGATATAAAAAATATTTCATATCACAGCTTGTCGCCTGCAGCCAAAGATATTCTTAGAGGAAAATTTTTAGCCTCCTGTGAGTATATTAATACTATATATAACTGAAAATGAATGAACTAAAACATTCAATTTATGTAGTCAGGAAAAGGTCATCAGAAGAAAGAACATCAAAAGAAAAATAGAAGGAATGAACTAATAAAGATAAGAGTGAAATGGATGAATGGAAAACAAAGAAACAGTAGAGAGGATTACCAAAACCTAAATCTGGTTCTTTTCACAATGACCAAGATAATGGGTATCAGACAAGGCATAAAAAACAATATTGGAATTGAAAAAGGACTCCTAAATTACAGATTTAGCTATCTGTGGTTTAAGAAATAAGACCAAGTACTATGAACCATTTTAGGAGGATAATTTGAAAACTTAGACTAAATAAACGATTTCCCAGTAAAATGTAACTTAACAAAACTAACTTAAGAATAAATTGAAAACCTGATGGATGTATAGCCATTAGAGATAATGAATTAATAGTTACAAATTTGCCCACAAGAGAGTAAACCAATCAAAACAATGATGATGGCAAAAGGAAACAGGCCCGTTATGGCCTGCAGTGGCTAAAATGAAAAAGACTCACAATATCAAGTTTTGGCAAGGTTGTGGAGCAACTGGAATTCTCATATATTTCTAGTAGTAGTGTAAACTGGTAGAACCACTTTGGAAAACTATTTGCCAGTATCTTCTAAAGCTAAACATAAGTCACCCTGTGATCTAGCATCCACTTCAGCAGAAATGAATGCCTGTATTTATCAAAAGACATGTGCAACGATGTTCAAAGTAGCTTCATTCATAATTGCTAAATGTTCATCAACAATACAATCAATAAATAAATTGTGTTATATTCACATTATGAAATATATGCATCAGTGAAAAAGAGCAACTATGGCTGTTTAACAGCATGGATGAATATCACAGATATAATGTTAAGCAAAAGAAGCCAGATGCAAAACCATACTGTATATTTCCATAAGAAATCAAAAATAGGCAAAATTAATATATGAAGTTAAAAGTTCAAATAGTGCTTACCTTTTGGGGTAAAGAATATTGACTGGGAGGGTGCACGAGGGAGACTTTTGGGTACTGCAAATGTTCTGTATTTGGTCTGGATAGTAGTTATGTGGGTATATACATATACAAAAATTCATTCACTTATACGTATGATCTCACTTACTAAGTAGTAGATAATAACAACAACAAACACACACATAGAGACAGAGATTGGATTGGTGGTTACCAGAGTGGGGGGCAAAAGGGATAATTAGGCACATGTATGTGGTGATGGATTGTAGTTAGTATTTGGGTGGTGAACATCAGAACATGATGTAATCCATGCAGAAATAGAAGTATAATGATGTACACCTGAAATTTATACAATGTTATAAACCAATGTTACTGCAATAAACAAACAAACACAAACAAACAAAAAAACTTCTGCACTTTACTCAATAAAAGTTAAAATAAAAACTAAGTTAAGGGGCTGGCCTGGTGGCGCAGCAGTTAAGTGCGCGTGCTCAGCTTTGGTGGCCCGAGGGTTCGCTGGTTCGGATCCCGGGCGTGCACCGACACACTACTCATCAAGCCATGCTGTGGCAGCGTCCCATATAAAGTAGAGGAAGATGGGCACAGATGTTAGCCCAGGGCCTATCTTCCTCGGCAAAAAGAGGAGGATTGGCATCAGATGTTAGCTCAGCGCTGGTCTTCCTCACACACACACAAAAAAAACAAAAAACTAAAGTAAGAAAAAAAATCTACAGAAGATTTGTACAGTCTTAACGGAGGTTTTATAATGTACTCAGGATTTGTTTTAATCAGTTATGGTAAGACACACAGACAAGAAAGTGACTGTCATGAAGGAAGAAGATTTTAAACTCACAGATCCCTAGAAACAGGAGACGTGACATGTGATGCAAGGGAGCCACACAGGGAAGCATCAAGGTTGGTCAGGAGGCAGATGGAGTTGGGAGGAAAATGTGGACAAGCGATTTTATTGTGGTTTCCACAAGAAAGAATGGTTGAGGCAGGGTAAGCAGGTTTAGGATTGTCTAGTATGTCTAGTGGGCTGGAGTGTAAGGCTGTCCTGAGATGTCTGGTACCTGGTCCTGGGGTAATTAGGACATGGGAATATTGGCCCTGAGTGTAAGAGCCAGATAGAGGAATGGGGAGTGGGCTCTGGATTGATTATTTTTCATATGAAAGGTACACTCCCAAGTGAGTAGTTTACTGTCTCTAAGAATTGACTAGCCCTGGGAGAGCCAGCCTTCTTAGGGTCAGTAAGGCCTCAGATGTCAAAACATGAGAATAAAAAGACATGCTTAATACAATGGAGAAAATTATAAAACTTTATTGAAAGTCTTAAAAGAAGATCTAACTAATGAGGTATATACTATTTTTCTGGAAGGGAACCTAATATAAAGATATCAGTTTTTCCCCAAATAATTTATATATTTAGTACAGTTTCAATCATTATCCCAATAGAATTTTTGGTTGAACTTAATGAACTGATCCTAAAAATGATATGGAAGAGCCAAGGTCCAAGAATAGACAAAACAATTTTGAAGCTGTAGACCAAGATGGAGAACAAGCCTATAGATACCAAGACTTCTAAAGTTATACTAATTAAGCCCATGTGATATTGGTGTAGGAATAGACAAAAAGATCAGTGGTACAGAACAGAGACTTTTAAGCAAACACACATACAATGGAAACTTGATATTTAACAGATGGCATTACAAATAAGGGAAAAGGATGGAAGAATCAATAAATTAAGGTGCTGGACAAACTGACATGTGTTTCATGTGTGATATAGTGAGAAAAGTACAGTATCATTTATGTAGTATGCCATCCAAGAACGAATAGCCTGAATGTAATCATGAGGAAACATCAGACAAACTCAGGGGTTCTTCTGTTAAACAACTGTTGTTTATTCAAAAACGTCAATGTCATGAAAGACTAAGAAAAGCTGAGATGTTCCAGATTAAGGAGACTAAAGAGACATGATAACTAAAAAGCAGCATGTGATCCTGGATCAGAAGGAAAAAAATTCTATAGAGAACATTATTGGAATAATTGATGAAACTTATATATGAATTGTGTATGAGATAATAGTATTGTATCAGTTTTCGATTTCTTGAATTTGATAGTTCTGTTGCAGTTATGTGAGGCACTGTTCATTTTCTTAGAAAATAACGTGCTAAAGAATTTAGGGGTGCAAGTTACTAATTACTCTAGAATGTAGTTCATTGCAAAAAAAAATCTCGAGTGAGAGACATAAAGCAATTGTGGCAAAATTTCAAAAACAGATGAATCCATGTTAAGGGTGTACCGATTTGAAATTTTAAAAAGAAAAAGTTCAAAAAATTATGCTGGGAGAATTTATTATTGATTTTAAAAAATTAAATTAGATCCCTGCCTCGTACTATACCTGCATACAAAAAAAAAATAATTCCAGATGGATTAAAGACTCAGTTGTGAAAGGCAAAACTTTTAGAGAAAATATAGGGAAATAGTTTCCATGATGTCTCATTGTAGGAAAGAATGTTTTTACATGAGATCCAGAAAGCATAAATATTACAGAAAAAGATAGCTAAATTTTAAGTCTCTTAAAATAAAAACTTTATGTTGTGTAAAACACATAATTTAAGAAATTAAAAAGACAAGCCAGATACTTAGGGAAATTTTTGCAAATAATATAATTCACAAAGATTAGTATCCAAATTTATAAAGAACTCTCACAAATCAATAAGAAAAAGGGAAAAATATCCAGTAGTAAAAGACAAAGAATCTGAACAGGTAAAGGACAGGAAATCCAAATGGCCAATGAAACTTGGAAAATTGCTCAACCTCACTGTTGTTAAAAGTGCAGATTAAAACTACAATGAAGTTGTAAAACTACAATCATTTCACACCATTAGATTGTCAAAAGTTTTTAATTTGATGATAATTATAAAAATTACGGAGCATTTACTATGTGTAAACACTTTTCTAAGTGTAACTCATTTATTCCTCAAACAATCATATGAAATCAATAATATCCTCATTTTTACAGATGAGGAAAGTGAATTAGAGAGAAGTTGAGGTCACACGAAAAGTGCTAGAGAAAGAATTTGAACCCAAACACAGTTGCTCTTGGGCGCACTGGATTGAATACCATGCCAGAGGTAGTAGTGCAAAGTGGTTAAGTAGAGACATTTTGGAAGCAAGTTACGCTTGCTGTACCCTCTGAGATCTTGGACAACTTACTTAACCTCTCAGTGCCTCATTTTTGGCACTTATTTTCATTACAGATTGTTGGGAGGCTTAAATAGGTTGTTATTATTATTCTATACTGCTTCTCTAAGTGTGAGTGAAGGTGTGTTACAACAGAAACTCTCATTCACATTTCTGATTGAGAGTGTAAATTGGTACAGCTGCTGTACTGACTTTTAAAAAAGGATTTCATAAAGTTGAAGGTGCATATACCTAGTACCTTCGACTTTGGAATATCTTTTGGAAAATATCTAGCAATTCAGCTCCTAGTTATTTATCTTAAAGAATCTCTTAACACATATTGCCAAGGAGCTATGCAACGTTGTTTATGTTAGCTGGAAACAACTTCAATGTCTATCAACTGAAAAATGGATAAATAAGTTATAGTATTTCTATACAGCAGAATAGTATATAGTAGATTTTTAAAAATAAACTATAGTCAAATGGGTGAACACAGATGGCTCTTGAATGATACTGAACAAAAGCAATACCCCAGAAGAGTATATACAGTGTGATGGCATTCATATAAAGTATAAAAACATGGGAAAAAGATGATGATATTTTAGTGAATGTAAAATTACACAGATTTTGAGGTGCACCATTATTTTAGTAATCACTAAGAAAAAATCACCATGAAACTATGATATACCAATTGTAAAATGCATACCAATTTTAGAGATGTTCAAAAATATGAAAACAATGTGATTCAGAATAGATGAACTATGATGTACTATTTGTGGGTTTAGGTTAACATGTGAATGTACAAAATGTATAGTAACAAAAAACAAAGTCAAGGGCCGGCCCAGTGGCGTAGTGGTTAACTTTGCATGCTCTGCTTCGGCAGCCTGGTGTTCACAGGTTCAGATCCCGGGTGCAGACCTACACACCGCTCATCAAGCCATGTTGTGGTGCCCTCCCGCATACAAAATAGAGGAGGATGGACACGGATGTTAGCTCAGGGCCAATCTTCCTCAGCAAAAATAGGAAGATTGGCAACAGACGTTAGCTCAGGGCCAATCTGGCTCACAAAAAAAAAAACAAACAGAAAAACAAAGTCAGACTAGGGTTACCTAGTCTGGAAGAAGTTGGAGGGGATGGGATTTGGAAGGGACACACCAGGACTTCAACTCTGTAATGTCTGCAATGTTTTGTTTGCTTAAAATAAAAAAGGCTGCATGAAGCAAAAATAACCAGGAGTTATGATTCAGTAAAGCTAGGTTCAAAGTACATGGATATATGGGTATATTTATCCATACTTTTCTGTGTGGCTGAAATGTGTCATGACTTCTTTTTTTTATTTGATGGTGAGGAAGAGTAAATAAGTGTAAAGTGAATAAGTTTGGCTTGAAAGGAAGGATGACAGAGGAAAGCACAATATCTATGAGGTTTTGTTTGTTTAAGGGAGGAATAGAGGTATCCTTTGCTCTCTGAACTCTAGCTATACAAACTTAGAAATTGGATATATTCTCTTAGATTTTCAGGTAAATCCCTTATTGTTTAAACTCTTTCAATTTTTTATCTGAAACTTTGGAACCAAATAGACGTCTCTGATATCCACAGTTGTTATCCAAAAGTAAGAACCACATATATTCAGGAAGTAAGGGATACTTTCTCTTGAATGGTAAGCCAATAGAGAAGAGACTGAAAATACAGAAGATAGAGTAAGTTCTTGAAAGGGAAGAGCTAAGATCCAGAGTGTAGATAAAGGAATTCACCTTGGATAAGAGAAGAGTCACTAACTTCCTTGACACTGGAAAGAATGTGATGAGAATAGGTTTAAATATAGAAAAGTTTTTAGATGCGGGTATGAAATTGACCAAGTTCCAGCCCAGTTCCACTTCAGTGTGAGAAGTATGAGGAAAGGTCAGGGTTAACTAAGAGGTGAGGCAGCATGGTGGAGCTTAAGACAGTGCTAGGTGGTGGTTGGATTTTTCCGTTCAGATTTTTATACCTTATATCAATAGAAGTTACTGTCTTTTGAAATACCTTTTTGAAAGTTTACTTGACCTTTGCGAAGGTCACAAGATTTACTGAGTATTTTTAATATACTAGACAATGGACTAATTCTATAATACCTGATCTTTGAAAATTTATCATACAGCTTTAGGCTACTTTCTGAATCTGTCTTTTTCAGATAAGGAAAAAAAATTAGCAACGCATAAGAATGTGTGTGTGTTTCAAAGTTTATGTTTGTAAGTGTATTGTTATATTTTATTTTTCATATTGATATCGTATAGTGAGGAAATTATTATAGTCTAATCTTCATTCTTCACTTTACAGTTTAAGCCTAATACTGTTTTTTAGTATGGAGGAATCTGCTTCTCTCTAATGATTCCTAATAATTATAGGTTACTTTGGAACTTAACTATTCAAATGCAGAGCATTCATTACTTTTATTAATTATCTCTTTAAATTTTAGAGCTGAACGACAAAGGAATGAAGCACTATATAATGCTGAAGAGCTGAGTAAAGCTTTCCAACATTATAAAGAAAAAGTGGCTGAAAAACTGGAAAAGGTATGAGACACTTGTGCAAATTCAGTGTTTTGTATTACTGTCCATATTCTAAAAATAAAGATAGACATAAATAGAATATATTTATTTATGGTTAAAGTAGGGAGTAATTTTTATGATCTCATTCATAATAAAAGCATTGAAATAAAGAATTTATAAGTATTACTTAAGGATGATGTTCACAGTCTTTTTATAATGAACAGAAACTTTTTTATCCAAAGAGGGAAAAGAGTAGAGACAGGAGAAGGAACAAGATACAGAGAAAGATGAGGTGAGTGAGCAGAGTTTGGAGCTATAGAAATAGAAGCAGGAAATTTGTTCCCATCACCTCAATGAAAATGAAGGCAGAGTAGATTATGCAGCCTTTAATTGGTTTCCCTGGGCCTGCCGCCCTGAGAGGGGCTCACTTCTGCCTCTCAGAGGGAAATTTCCTTGAACAGATTCTACACAGTAATATAGTGGCTTCATTACATTCATTTAATATCTTAAAGTAATACCACATGATAATAAAACCTGTTTGGAGGAAGACCACATGTTGGATATTCAGATGTTGAGCTGAGAAAAGAGGTCTGGTCAAGAGATACTGATCTGAGAGACTTCCATCTTGAGATAATAATTGAAACAGAGGAAGTTAATGATTTTGTTCAAAGAAAGGTAGAAGAGTAGAAGACAGAAATATTATTATTAAAAATAAAGGGGCTGGCGTAGCGGTTAAGTTTGCGCGCTCTGCTTCAGCGGCCTGGGCTTCGCGGTTTCAGATCCCAGGTGTGGGCCAATGCACCGCTTGTCAAACCATGCTGTGGCAGCGTCCCATATAAAGTAGAGGAAGATGGGCATGGATTTTAGCCCAGCGCCAATCTTCCTCAGCAAAAAAAGAGGAGGATTGGCAATGGATGTTAGCTCTGGGCTAAACTTCCTCACCAAAAAATAAAATAAAATAAAAAAATAAAAAAATCAAGATCTTAGATGCTGAAGTCTTCAGTGTGAATTAATCAGATCACTGTTTTGAAAGCCTTGGAGAAGGTCCCTGTAGGAATGAAATATTGTAGAAGAGACTTTTAATAAGGTAATCTGTAGGCAAAGGTAGAATGCCTAGAAGGGGGAATATTCTCGGGGAGAGGGAGGACTTGGTAGAGTAAAGAGAGGAAAATGTAAGAGACCATTTTTTCACGCTTTTCCATAGGATTATCAATTTCAAACTGTGCTCAGCAGAGCCCTGTAGTCAGGTAGATGTAACAAAGGAAGTGGGGCAGATCTGCTCAGTCCTCCACTTCCACTGCTCCAGCCTGGGTGCTTGGCTTTCATCTGTTTTAAGTTTTGGGCTGTGATTTCAGTGGGAGTGTTCTGTGGCTAAAATTTCAAAAATTACTTCTCTGGAACATTTACATTAATGTTAACCTTTAGTAACTTGGTGTAGCATCCCTATGTGAGTTGCTTGCCTTGTCCACATGAGGCCAGAACACTTCTGCTTTCAGATGATAGTGCTGTTGCCCCTCTCTGATAGGCTCTTAACCATTTCTGGACGAGTAGTAGCATCCTCCTCCCTGTCCTTTGTTACTGCCCAGGAAATTCACTTAGCTCCTTTCACTACTAGGCTGGGGACTTAAATGTGTGGAGTATACTCCACTCTCCTACTTATTGCTGAAATCACTACTTTTTAGTTTGAAACACCTAAAACTTACGACCACGTTAGTGTGTCCACTTAAAACAAATTATTGTTTTAGGTTCAAGCTGAAGAAGAAATGTTAGAGAAAAATCTAATTAACTGTGAAAAGGAAAATAAAAGGCTACAGGAAAAGTGTGGTCTGTATAAAAGTGAACTTGAAATTCTGAAAGAGAAATTCAGGTACAGTATGTGGAAAAAGGATTTTTGTGTGGAAATGGAGAAAAAACTGAAACATTTTAAAATAGAATATTTTATATATTGTAATTATAACCCTGAATTTTGTAGAAAGATAGGCTTTATGACTGAAATTGTTTTCTAGGTATAAAGTTAGGATTTTAAGTGAATAAAACATGTGTTGATTTTAATATTAAATATACAGGAAAATGATCAACATGTTTGCTTTGCATATATTTAGAGAAAATTAGCACAGATGAAATGTCTTTGTAGTGTGACCACGTTAGCTAGTTAGTAAAATATGTATTCTTCAAGTCATGAAGAATACCTAGTCCAGACTTCTCATTTCAGAGATGTTAAAAATGTGAAAAAGGGAACTGATGAAATACAATAACAGTACTAAACATTAGGTTATTCTAATGTTGACATGTTTTTATAGATGTATATATTGGAAAATAGTACTGCCTACTAATCTGTTAATGGTTGATTGGACTTAATCTTTTAGATTTGTGGCTAAATATCATGATTTTTCCTTATATAATCTAAAACTTTCTTGATGCTGCAAAATGTTGTGTCTGGATTTTGGAGTTAGATCTCCTGTCTTACACTTTTAAAAAGGGAGCAGAAATACTTCCAAGATAATGGAGTTATCCTGCCCTGCTACTTACTGTGTGACACTGGGCAAGTTTCCTAACCTTTCTGTGCCTCAATTTCCTCATCTGTAAACAGGGAGCAATAGTAGTGCTAACCACATAAAATGGTGAGTGCCTGGCATGCAGAAAGTAGATACTCAGTAAATATGAGCATATATTATTATTTCAGAATTAAGCTTTAAAATATTTTAAAAGTGAGATTTACTAGATATGATTATTGAAAATGAATGTACATTTTATTCTCATTTTTATGCTTTTTTCTTCATAGGCAGTTAAAAGAAGAAAATAATAATGGAAAAGAAAAATTGAGGATCATGGCAGTGAAAAATTCAGAAGTCATGGCACAACTAACTGAATCTAGGCAAAGTATTCTGAAGCTAGAGAGTGAGTTAGAAGACAAAGATGAAATACTTAGAGAAAAATTTTCTCTAATGAATGAAAATCGAGAATTAAAGGTCCGTGTTGCATCACAGAATGAGCGACTGGATTTGTGTCAGCATGAAATAGAAAGTTCGAGGGTGGAACTGAGAAGTTTGGAAAAAATTATGTCCCAGTTGCCAGTAAGTCTGTGTGAAAAGGAAAATTTTATTGAAGTGCTTTATAAGAGATCATTTTGTGGTTGCTGTTTTAGCTTCTGTTTTTTTTTTACATGTTTATACTTTCAGTTATCAATTTCTTTTCTATCTAATCCCTATTGTTTTTCTACACTTACCTTTCTACTATTCTACCCTTTCTCAGGCTCTAAGATACCATATATAAGAATGGCACAGAATTTTTTTAAAAAGTAGCTTTATTGAAGCAACATTTCCATACCACAGAATTCACCCATTTTAAGTGTACTGTTCAGTGATTTTTAGTAAATTTACGAGTTTTGGAACAATCACCCCAATCCAGTTTTCAAACATTTTTATCATCAGTTTTGCCCATTTATAATTAGGCCCTGTACCTACCCCCACCCCTAGGGAACCACTAATCTACTTTCTGCCTCTAGAGATTTATCTTTTCTGGATATTTTATATAGATGAAATTATATAATATATGATCTTTTGGATCTGGTCTTTCTTTTCTTTTCTTTTTTTTTTTGAGGAAGATTTGCCCTGAGCTAACATATGTGCCAGTCTTCCTCTATTTTGTATGTAGGTCACCACCACAGCATGGCTGACGAGTGGCGTAGGTCCGTGCCTGGGATCCAAACCCTCAAACCTGGGCCACGGAAGCGGAGTGTGCTGAACTTAACCGCTAGGTCACGAGGCTGGCCCCTGGATTTGGTCTTTTACATTCTTAATGTTTTTGAGGATCATTCATTGTATCAGTATTTCATTTCTTTTTATTGTTGAATATTATTCCATTGTATGGATATAACACATTTTATTTATCCATTCACCAATAGATGGACATTTGGGTTGTTTCCCCTTGTGGACTATTATGAATAATGCTGCTATGAACATTTGCATAAAAGTCTTTGTTTGGACATGTTTTCAGTTCTTTTGAGTAGATACCTAGGAGTAGAATTGCTGGGTCATATGATAAATTTATGCCAAACTATTTTCCAAAGTGGCTGCACCATTTTACATTCTTACCAGCAACGTATGAGAGTTCCTGTCTCTCTACATCCTGGCCAACATTTATTATTATCTGTCTTTTTGATTATAGCTATCTTAGTGGGTATGAAGTGGTATCACATTGTGGTTATTGGAATGGCACAGAACATTAAAATGTTTTTATGATAGCAGCCCGCCACCTTTTCTCTTCGAGTTATATATATGACCATATTTATAAGTGAGATTAGGAAGAAGGTAAGTACACCTGTGTCAGAAATTTATAATTGATAGGTGTAAAATAAAGATGAGATCAGGAGAAAGCTATAGATAAATGTGTCATGGTTGGTTTTACATATGGACAGATGGTAAACTCTTACCAATTTTAAACTGTCACGGAATTATAAATCTGAAAGGGACCTTAAAAATCATCTGATTTAATACCATCATTTTATTGGCGAAAAAACATAGGCCTAAGGAAGCAAATAACTTGTCCAACTTGCTAGTGCAGAATTAAAACTAGAATGTACAATTCTCGGTTCCCAGCCTTTTGCTATAATCTACTTTCCTAGGACGCTGATTATTTGCTTAGATTTTAATATCCTGTTTGCTTTGAAATTTGATAGTAATGAGATGCAGATAGCAATCATTTTAAATTGATATTCTCATTTGACTCAATATCAAGAATTACTTAATATGTGATTCTGAAGGTGGTTTGGTAATATATGCTTGATCCTGTGTTTCATGCAGTGCTAAGAATAACATGGTTTGGAAATGTGAATTTTTTTCATTTCTAGAAAGTGTGATTTGGTTATAGTTTGAAGGTAGTAGTCAGTAAGTGCTTACCTTGCCCCTTTTCACAACTAATTTAAAAAATTCTCTATTGTTCAAACATACGGAAAAGCACAGAGACCAATGTAGCACAACATTTGCTAAGTCTGGGTAACGTATTGTGATACCCACTTCAGATTTTTTTAGAATAAATAAATTTTTCAGGTAACTAAATAAAATTTTACAGGTAAATACAGCCTCTTTATATACCTTGTTAGATCCCAATTCTCTCCCTTTCTCCTCAGAGGTAGCCACTATTCTGAAATTCATGTGTATCCTTCTTGTCCGTTTTTAAAATATTGCCACATATGGATGCATCTAGAAAAAAAATATAGTTTAGTGCATTTTTGAAAATGCTACATGTGCCTCTGCTGTTTGTACTTAATGTATGTGATGTCTCCATAATGATTTATATAATGCAGGTTTATTTTAACTGTTATAGTTTTCCCATTATCTTACTATTTCATAATGTGTTTATACATTCTCCTATTGATGGACATTAGGTTGTTTCATTAACCTCACACAATTTTTCAAACTTGGAGTTCTGAATAAAAAAACAGTTGCATCATAGATGTTATAAGTTTATATGTGTTTGTTTTTACACTTGCAGTTAAAAAGAGAAATGTTTGGTTTTAAATCATCTCTTTCTAAGTACCAGATGAGTAGTTTGTCAAACAAGGAAGACAATCACATTGGCTGCTGTGAGGCAAATAAAATGGTGATTTCAGAATTGAGGTATGGTTTTCAGATGCTGAAATTGTAGCAAATACAATGTTTTTTAAAATTGATAATTAAATTAAGATCTTTAATTGAGAAGTTGAGAAATACACAGAAAAGCCCAGAGAATATTATAGCACATATCCTTGTTTTCACAACTAAGAATAGACTCTTCTTAATGTTTTGTGACTTTTTTTTCAAATCTGGTCCTTTAAATAAAAAATAAAACATTACAAGATGGATATTACACTTTGATCCTTACCAGTAGTCCCACTCTCCTCCTAAGTATCCACCACCATGAATTGGGTGTATATTCTTCAATCCATTTTTTATATGTTTACACTCACACACACAAATATACCATATGTTTATATTGTTTGTAATTTTGCTTTTTCACTCAGCATCATTTTTTAAATTCATCCATGTCGAGGTAGGTAGGTAGAGTGGTTGATCAATGGATGGGTTAATGTGGTTAGTTTAGTTTTAATTGCTGTATAGGAGTCTGTCCTGTAACTGTCACAATTTATCTATTCCTTTATTGATAGTTACCTTGTTTCTAGTTTTCTTCTATTACAGACAGTGCTGCAAAGTACATACTTATATTTCCTTATATAATATGCTAGAGTTTCTCTAGTGTATATTCCTAAAAGTGAAATTGCTGGGTCATAGGGTGTGTACCTTTTCAACTTTACTGAGTACTGTCAGGTTTCTAAAGTAGCTGAACCAGTTTACAATCCAATCAGTGAATGGTATACAAGACTTTCCGTATTCTGCCGAATAGTTGACTAATATGAGAGTTTTAAAATTTTTACTAACTTGAAAGGTGAAAATGGTATGAGATATTTTTATAGAATCTTTCTAAGAGTTTTTGGCTTATTTTCTTTTGTGCCAGGATTAAGCTTGCAATAAAAGAGGCAGAAATTCAAAAGCTTCAGGCAAACCTGACTGCGAATCAGTTATCTCAGAGTCTTATCGCTTGTAATGACAACCAAGAAAGTGGCAAATTAAATAGTTCAGAAACAGAACCTGTAAAACTACGAAGTAATCAAGTAGGTGAGTATATTATATGGAGTTCTTTTAATAAATTAAAATCAGAGTTCTTTATGATAGTTTTTTAAAGAAACAGATTATTGATTGGTTTCTATTGTCAAACATGCTTGATAATCTGTTATTACTAGTTATGGGTTGATTAGACAGAAAAAATTATTTCAAAATTCTTGAATTTTGCGTTCTTTAAAAATGTACTTTATTGAAGTAAAATTTACTTACAATAAGACGTACCCATTTAAAATGTAAAGTTTGATGCATTTTGTCAAATGTTTGTTTTTTCCTATGTTTATACCCTTGTTACCATCACCACAATCAAGACATATAGTAATCCCTCCTTATGTGTGGGAGATACGTTCCAAGACCCCCAATGGATGTCTGAAACCATGGATAGTACTGAACCTTATATATACTATGTCATTTTCCTATACATACATATGTTTGATAAAGTTTAATTTATAAATTAGGCACAGAGATTAAGAGATTAACAACAATAACGATAGTAAAGAAGAACAATTATAACGATATAATGTAATGAAAGTTATGTGAATGTGGTCTCTCTCTCTCTCACTAATTTAATATTTTTGGACCGCAGTTGACCGTGGGTAACTGAAGCTGTGGAAAGTGAAACCGCAGATGAGGGGACTACTGTATAATATTTCCCTTAGGATCCCTTGTACTCCTTCCCAGTTTACTTTGGGTTTAATTTCCTCTTCTTTTTTAACTTTTTTTAAAGTGAAAGCTTAGATTATTGATTTTAAACATTTTTTCTTTTCTAATGTAAGTTTTTAAAGGTATAAACTTCCCTTTAGGCAATGCTTTGGCTGTATCCCAATAATTTTTATATGCTGTGTTTTCATTTTATTGAGTTCAAAATATCTTATAATATCTCTTGTGTGTGTTTATTTCCAAATATTTAGAGATTTTTCCAGATATCTTTGTGTTATTAGTGGTAGACATTAGATTGTTTCCATTGAACAACCTAATTCATGAATGAACATGATTTCATTTTTTTAAAAAATGTTTTGAGACTTGGTCTATTGGCCAGCATATGGTCTACCTTGATGAATGTTCCAGGTGCACTTGAAAAAATTGTGTATTCTGTAATTATTGAGTGGAGTGTTTTTTGAATGTCAGTCATGTTAAATTTGTTAATAGTGTTGTTTAAGTCTTCTTTATCCCTAATAATTTTCTTTATTCTTGTTCTATCAATTACTGAGAGAGTAGTGTTGAAATCTTCAGATATATATATATATAGGTTTGTTCCTTTACCCTTTTAGTTCTGACTCTCTGAAGTCTGCTTTTGTAATTTATAATTTCTGAAGTCTGAAATTAATATAGCCACTCTAGCTATTTTTTTATTGAGGTGTGATTGACATATAACATTGTATTAAAGTGTGCAACATAATGATTTGATGTATGTATATATTTTGAAATGATTCAGAATAAGGTTAGTTAACATCCATCACCACACATAGTTACAAGTTTTTTTTCTTGTAATGAGAACTTTTAAGATCTAGTCTCTCAGCAGTTTTCAAATATACAATACAGTATTATTAACTGTAGTCACCCTGCTGTACATTACGTCCTCAGGACTTAATTATCTTATAACGGAAAGTTTGTATCTCTTGA
The DNA here is from genome assembly GCF_020826845.1 of Diceros bicornis minor. Classification (NCBI taxonomy): domain Eukaryota; kingdom Metazoa; phylum Chordata; class Mammalia; order Perissodactyla; family Rhinocerotidae; genus Diceros; species Diceros bicornis. The sequence goes on from NC_080743.1 coordinate 29,331,799, forward strand.
CCACCTTCACCCCTTTTTTTTCTTTTCTTTCTTTCTTTTTTTTTTTTTTTTTTTTTTTGCTGAGGAAGACTCGCCCTGAGCTAACATCTGTTGCCAGTCTTCCTCTATTTTGTATGTGGGTCACTGCCACAGCATGGCCGCTGATGAGTAGTGTAGGTCCGCGCTTGGGAACTGAACCCAAGCCACCAAAGTGGAGCACACCAAGCTTAACCACTAGGCCATGGGTCCGGCTCCCACCTTCACTCATTTTTGCCCACCCCCACCCCTGCCTCTGGCAACCACTAATCTGTTCCCTGTTTCTATGAGTTTGGTTTTTTTTAGATTCCGCATATAAGTGAGATCATATGGTATTTGTCTTCTCAGTCTAACATTTCATTTAGCCTGATGCCCTCAAGGCCCATCCATGTCATCACAAATGGCAGGATGTCCTTTTTATGGCTGAATAATATTCCGTTTTTTATATATACGACATTTCCTTTATCCGTTCATCCATTGATGAACACTTAGGTTGCGTACATGTCTTGGCTATTATAAATAATGCTGCAGTGAACATAGGAGTGCAGATATCTTTTCAAGATAGTGATTTAGCTTCCTTTGGATAAATACCCAGAAGTGGAATTGCTGGATAATATGGTTGTTTTATTTTTAATTTTTTGAGCAACCTCCTTACTGTTCTCCACAGTGGCTGTACCAATTTACATCCAACCAACAGTGCACAAGGGTTCCCTTTTCTCCACATCCTCACCAGCACTTGTTATTTCTTGTCTTTTTGATGATAGCCATTCTAACAGGTGTGAGATGATATCTCATTTTGCTTTTAATTTGCATTTCCCTGATGATTAGTGATATTGAACACCTTTTGGCCATTTGTATGTCTTCTTTGGAAAAGTGTCTATTCAGATTCTCTGCCCATTTTTTAATTGGATTGCTTGGTTTTTTTGCTATAGAGTTGTATGAGTTTTTTAATGTATTTTGGATATTAACCCCTTATCAGATATGATTTGCAAATATTTTCTCCTATTTCATAGGTTGCCTTTTTATTTTGTTGATGGTTTCTTTTGCTGTAGAAAAGCTTTTTAGTTTGATGTAGTCCCACTTGTTTATTTTTGCTTTTAGTGTCAAATCCAAAAAATCATCACCAAGGCTGATATCTAGGAGCTTACCCCTATGTTTTCTTCTAGGAATTTTATAGTTTCAGGTCTTATGTTCAAGTCTTTAATCCATTTTGAGTTGATTTTTGTGTATAGTGTAAGATAGAGGTCCAGTTTCAGTCTTGTACATGTGGCTGTCCAGTTTTCCCACACCATTTCTTGAGAGACTATCCTTTCCTCATTGTATATTCTTTGCTCCTTGGTCGTAAATTAATTGGCTGTATATGCATGAGTTTATTTCTGGGCTATCTGTTCTGTTCCATTGATTTATGTGTCTGTTTTTATGCTAATACCATACTGTTTTGATTGCTATAGCTTTGTAATATAATTTGAAATCAGGAAACGTGATGCCCCCACCTTTGTTGTTCTTTCTCAAGGTTGCTTTGGCTATTTGGAGTCTTTTGTGGTTCCATACAAATTTTAGGATTGTTTGTTCTATTTCTGTGAAAAACACCATTGGAATTTTCATAGGGGTTGAATGGAACCTGTAGATCACTTTGAGTAGTATGGACATTTTCATGATATTAATTATTCCAATCCATGAGCACAAAATATCTTACCATTTATTTGTATCTTCAGTTTCTTTCATCAGTGTCTTATGGTTTTCGGCGTACAGATCTTTCACCTCTTTGGTTAATTTGTTCCTAGATATTTTATTCTTTTTGAATCAATTTTAAATGATATTATTTTGTTAATTTCTCTGATAGTTTGTCACTCCAGTTATTTTTGATTTGAGTTTGCCTGGGATGACTATTTCCATCCTTTTAACCTGTGTCTTTTTTATATAAGTGAGTTTCTGATAGCATATAATTGGTTCTTGCTTTTATAACCAATCAGACATTTTTTGCTCTTTAATTGGAATGTTTAGATAACTTACATTTAATGTAACTATTGATCTTTTGGGGTTTAAATCTACCATCTTGATATTTGTTTGCTATTTATTTTATTGGCTCATGTGCATCTTTTCTGCCTTCTTTTGGATCAGTTATATTTTAGTATTCCATTTTTTTATCTCCACTATTGATTAATTAACTCTACCTCTTTATTTTTTTAGTGATATCCCTAGTGGTTAATATATGCATCTTTATTTTATCATAGTCTATCTTCAAATACGATGGGCTGCTGGCAGCGGAGGAAATTAGATATCTAAATGAATACAAGAATAAGGAAGAGAATGATGGGCTTAGCAGAGGGAATTCTAGTTATTAGAAGTGGTAATAAAATAGAATACAGTTGGCCCTCCGTCTTTGTGGGTTCCACATCTGCGGATTCAACCAACTGTAGATCAAAAAGCCTACGATGTTCGGGTCTGTACTGAACATGTACAGAGTTTTTTTTTCTTGTCATTAGTCCCTAAGCAATACAGTATAACAACTATTTACAGAGCTTTTACGTTGTATTAGGTATTATAAATAATCTAGAGATGACTTAAAGCACATAGGAGGATGTACATAGGTTGTATGCAAATACTATGCCATTTTATGTAAGGGACTTGTGCATCTGAGGATTTTGGTATGGGGGTGGTACAGTCCTAGAACCACTCCTCTGAGTATACTGAGGGACAACTGTATGTCGTAGATTCTCTGACATCAAAGAAGAATAGAGCCAATGATCGCCTAGAAAGTGTAATATTGGGGATATGGAGTATTGATGGGAAATGGCTCCTTTTGCAACCCTTGAAGGCATAGTATTTCTCTACTTACTTCCACATCTTTGTGTGTTCTCATGCAGTCATCTACATTATGTCTCTTTAAAGCACTCCTGAAAACTCACTTACCTTGGGGTGGAGGTAGGTGTGTACGTTTATGGTGGAGAAAAGCTGCATTCAAACAACTACGTCTGATAACCCTCAGTAGTTTTAAAAAGCATCACTGAATTCTCGTCAGCTAGTTTGGACTAGGAAGGATTCACTGTTTTCAGCTTTTGACTCTGCATCTATATAAAATATATCAAAATATTCTTACTGATCTCAAGCTTTCCAAATAAGTTTTATGATTAACTTCAGTTTAACGAGACAGGAATTTTTTTTTTTAAATAATGATTTTTTTTTTTACAATGATTTCTATCCAAAAAATGAGATTTTTGAAGGTGGAAAAGGGCTATTTCTGGTACAAAGGGATAGTTTTTCTTGTACAAGGGAATAGTCTAGAAAAGTGAGTGACTCAGAAGAACTTATTCCCACTTTGTTATGTATTTAATAATAGAAAATACCTTACTTACATTTTCCTGCATTATATTTTCCTTAATGTATGTCTCATTCTCCATCCCCTTTAATATTCTTGATCAGAAACTAAACTTTGTTTATGATTAAATCTTCCAACATTGAAATAGGTTTTTATTCTTAAGTTTTATACAGAACAATTTTTCTTTTATGTTTATTAGCAGAAAGTATAAAAGATCAAAATCAACACACTGTGAACAAGCAATATGAAAGAGAAAGGCAAAGACTTGCTTCTGGAATAGAAGAACTACGTACTAAGTTGATGCAAATAGAAGCTGAGAATTCTGATTTGAAGGTTAACATGGCCCACAGAACTAGTCAGTTTCAGCTGATTCAAGAGGAGCTGCTAGAGAAAGCTTCAAACACTAGCAAACTTGAAAGTGAAGTAAGCTTGAATTAGCTGTTTGTATGTACTAAATTTTGAGACAACAAAAAAGGTACTGTTATCGGGTATTGTAAGAATTGTATGTTTAAGTACAGCTTTATAATTTAAAAAAATGAATGGTACCACATAAATTATAAATACTTTTAAAATTATATTTGGAAACCTTTGGGTTTTAGCCTACGTTAAAAATAGGAAAATACTCTCTAGTGGCTAAAAGTTCTCAAATTTGATGGAACTTATACTGTATTTCACGGTATTGTTTCTTTCAAGTATAAATTAATATGGCTAATACACATTTACAAGTAAGGAATTTAGATTATGTAATTAGAGGAAAAGGAGTGGTAATAGAGGATTTCAAAATTTAGCAAACAGCAGAACCACCTGGGAAGCCTGTTAAACATGCAAGTTTCTGGGTTCTACTCCAGCGATTCTGATTCAGTAGATACGGAGTAATGCTCAGGAATCTGCATTTTTAAACAACTACATGTGTATCTGATGCAGATATGCTATGGATTACATTCTGAAAAAAGGGATAATGTGTATTTTTGTGAATCTGATTTTTGTTTCCACTGAGGACAGAACAAGGATGCCTTTTAGGTAATCGTGGACCAGGACCACATGTGTCTATATTATACTCAACCTTCAAACCAGAGGATGCAGCTGTCTGTTGGGGGTCTGATTTCTTATCTCATAGTCTGTAGCCAAGACTAAAGTAAAGACCTGTAGCATAGGAACTTATGTAAGTAATAGAAAAGGAGATTTAGTTAGTCTGTAATTATTGCCATCAGCTTACTTAGAAATTGTCAAGTATTGAAATGAATAACTTTTTTTTAATTACAAAATTAGCACAGTCTTGTTGAAAATACAGAAAAGGACAAAGAAGAAAATGAATCGTTGATAATCCTATCACCAGAAATTACTATTGTTAACATTTTATTATACTAATTTCAGTCTTTAACAGCTACTTTTAAGAAATGGGTTAGGGTGCAATCCTATTTGGTCTTAGGGGTCTGAATTAAATTATTTATGTATTACAAGATGGAACAAGCTGTGTCATATCTCTGGTTTTCCCTTCACTATTTTTATTCTAAATTGTCACTTATTTTTAAAAGTAATTTTTAAAAAATAATTTTTTAATTTATTTCAATGTGTTTTCAGATGACAAAGAAATGTTCTCAACTTTTAACTCTAGAGAAACAGCTGGAAGAAAAAATAGTTGCTTATTCCTGTATTGCTGCAAAAAACGCAGAACTAGAACAGGAGCTTATGGTAAAAATTACCATTTTTTTGCTACATATTCACTGACTTTAAGGCACTTAATTTGTGAGAACGTTTGTTTTAGTATCATTATTATAAAGTTTACCAAATTGGAAAGTATAAATTCTACTGACTCTTATGATTATTCATTTTTTGTTTCTGTATTTTTAAGTTAATAGGCTTATATGGCAAGTTGTTATCTAAAGTTTCTAATTTTTATCCTAATAGAATTGAAGATAGTAGTTCTTTGCTATGCTTATAAGTATTTTAAAATAGTTTAATCTTCTCATTTTGATACAATTTTTTAAAATAAGCTTTTTGCCTTTTTTTTAAGTATTTAAATATTTTTGGAATTTGACATATTAACCACTGTGATTCTTTAAAGAATAGAGTATGAAAAATTTAATGCTTTACTAATGTACTTTTATGTAAAACTAGTTCTCAATTATATTCTTTTAAAGTGTTTTTGTATTTCTAGGAAAAGAATGAAAAGATAAGAAGTCTAGAAACCAATATCAATACAGAGCATGAGAAAATTTGTTTAGCTTTTGAAAAGGCAAAGAAAATTCATCTTGAACAGCATAAAGAAATGGAAAAGCAGATTGAAAGAGTAAGATATTAATTATGTTTTTACGAGTAAATATAATGTATATTTAGAATGTGAATGCTTGAAAAGAACCTTAAACGTCACTAGCCCAGCTTTTTTTTTTAGTAAATGAGGAAACAAATATATAGAAAATTGAGTGGCAAGTACTATAATTAGAATCGCATTACTTCTGGATCATTTTACAATGTTTTCTTATATAGTACTCCTGCCATTTCAGTTTTAATCATTATTTTTTGACATTATCAGAGTGATTCTGTAGACTGTTTTCTCCTAGAGATGTCAATTGCTTGAAGATTGGTTGAGAGTAGAAGCACTTTTAACCTTGGGTTAAAAGTAAAGAGTAAAAATAAAAGTAAAGAAGAAGATATGAGATGAAAAACACAAGACTAAATAAAAAATAGGTAATTTGGATGGGCTTAATAGCAGAATGGAGCTACCAAGAAGAAAAAAATAGGAGCTTGAAATATAGACCAATAGACGTTATTCAGTCTGAGCAACAGAGAGAAAAAAAGATTTGGAAAAAAATGAACAGAGCTTCAGGGACCTGTGGGACAATATCAGAAAGTCTAACATTCATGTCATCAGAGCCCCAGAGAAGAGGAGAATGAGATTAATAATGACTGACTACTTCACAAATTTAGTGAAGGAAATAAATTTATAAATTCAACAAGCTCAAAGAGGATAAAATCAAAGAAAACCATTTCCAGACACATCAAAATACTTGCTGAAAAGCAAAACAAAAAATCTTGAAATCAGCCAGAGATAATGCATTGCATATAGAGCAACAAAGATTAAAATTACTGTAGATTTCTCATCAGAAACAATGAAGGTTAGAAGACAGAAGAAAAAAAAATATATATATATATATATATTTTTAGATGATTTAGATTTTGGTTGGAGTTGTCAACACTACTCTTTTCTGTAATTGATAGAATAAGTAGGCAAATCAGCAAGGATATAGAACTCACCTGAACAACACTGTCAACCAACTTAACCTGATTGACATTTATAGAATACTCTACCTGACAACAGAATACACATTCTTCTCTAGTGCACCTGAAACATTCACCAAGATAAAGCATACCCTAGGTCATAAAATAAACCTTACCAAATTTAAAATAATTGAAACCATATATAGTGTGTTCTCTGACCATAATGGAATTAATCTAGAAACCATTAACAGAAAGATATCTGGAAAATCCCCAAATATTTGAAAGTTAAACAAGCACACTTCTAAATAATCCATGGATCAAAGAGTAAGTCTCAAGAGAAATCAAAAATACTTTAAACTGAGTGTAAGTGAAAACATGATATATCAAAATTTGTGGAATGCCGCTAGAGCAGTTCATGGAAATCTAGAGCATTAAATGCATATATTAGAAGAAAATAAAGAAAAATTGATAATCTAAACTTCTACCTTAAGAATCTAGGAAAAGAAGAGCAAAATCAACCCCCAGAAAACAGAAAGATAGAAATAATAAAAAGCACAATTGAAAAGAATTAAAATTTTAAAAGAGAATATTAGTAGAGAAAAATGAGTGAAACCCAAAGCTGGTTCTTTGAAAAGACCAATAAAATTTATAAACCTCTAGCCAGTCTGACCAAAAAAAAAATTGCCTATATCAGGAATGAATAAGGGTATATTACTACATACCTCACAGATATTAAAGATTGGTAAAGGAATACTACAGAAAATTCTGTGTACATTAATTTGACAACTTATATGAAATAAACCAATTCTTCAAAAGACACAAGCTAATAATACGCAAGAAGAAATAGATAGCCGGAATGGTTCTGTATATATTAAAGAAGTTGGATTCGTAGTTTAGAAACTTTCCAAAAAAGGAAATTTCAAGCCCAGATGGTTTCCCTGATAAATTCTTACATTTAAAGAACTAATAAACAACAATTCTACGCAATCTCTTCCAGAACACAGAAGAGGAAGGATCACTTCCCAACTCATTGATAAGACTAACATTACCCTGATACCAAAATGAGACATAGTATCAAAAGAAACGTAGACTAATATATCTCTTGAACATTAAAGCAAAAATACTAAAAAAATTGTTAGCAAATCAAATCCAGCAACAAATACACACACATACACGCAAACAATAAAACACAAACAAGATGGGTTTATCCTGGAAATGGAAGGCTGATTCAACATTCAGAAAAAATCAACAAAATTTAACATATTAGCAGACCAAAAAAACCTACATGATCTTATCAATAGATGCGGAAAAAGCGTTTGACAAAATTCAACATTGTCTCATGATAAAAACTCTCAGCCAACTAGGAATGCAAGGGAATTTCATTAACTTGATAAAGGGTATCTGCCCCCAAAAGCCCTGTAGATAGTACCTGGATGGTGAAACATTGAATACTTTGCATGTAAGATTGGGAATTCTCAAATATCACTGGTGGGAATGCAAAGTGGTATAACTACTGTGGAAAACAATTTGACATTTTCTTATAAAGTTAAATATACACTTAACGTATGACCCAGAAATCCTATATATTTATCCTATACAAATGAAAACTTATGTTTACACTAAAACCTTTATAGTAGCATTATTCATAATCACCAAAAACTGGAAACAACCCGGTGTATTTCAGAGGGTGAATAGATAAACCTTGGTACCTCAAGACGATGAAATACTACTCAGTAATAACAAGGAACAGTCTATTGATACAGGCAAAAACATGGATGGATCTCCAAGGCATTATGCCAAGAGAAGGAAGCTAATTTCAAAATGTTGTATACTATACAATTCCATGTCTATGATATTCTCAAGAAAGTCAAAATCTGTAGGATCGAGAGCAGTTCACTGGTATTGGTGTTGGGGAGAGTGGAGAGTTTGACTATAAAGGATTAACATGAGGAATTTTGAGAGTAAAGGAACTGTGTTGTATCCTGATTGTGGTGGGAGTTTCATGATTCTGTGTGTCTTAAAAAACTCAGAACCATACACCAAAAAAATGAAAATAAACTAATTTTTAAAAAGCCTACCACCCTAGAATCATTGTTACAATCTTAGTTTATATCTTCCAGACAAGTTTTTCTGCATTTTGGCATACTTACATGGATATGGTACATATAGACACAAACACACATACATAAAGTAAACATACTTTTTAATGGCTTCATTTCGCAGAATGATGTGTATTTGAGTTATTTCCTGTTTTTCAGAATTATAATTAATTTTCAGTAAACTTTATTGTAAGGCTATTTTTTCCATGTTTTAGAATATTATTTTATAATAGATTCTCAAAAGTAGACCTACTGATTCAGAAGTTAAAAAATATTTTTCAGATGAGGAGTTTATCCCTGATAAATTCTTCAAGATTTAGCCTGAGAGTGGCAGAAATTTTGGGAAGATATTATATTTGATATTTCAAATATTGAGCTGCTGCAGGGAATTGGCATGATAGGTCTGTCAAAGGGCCTTCCTGATAAATGATGGGTCAACTTCTATGAAAATCTGTGGTTATAATATCATTTAATCTTGTTTAGGTCATGAGATTTATTCCAGTATATTCATGTTTTAGGAAAAATCCTAAAGTTATTTAGCATTCTTTTTTTTTTTAAACTTTTTTTTTATTGTGGTAAAATGCACATAACATAAAATTTATCATCTTAACCATTTTTAGGTGTATAGCTCAGTGGTAGTAAATACATTCACAAAGTCATGCAACCGTCACCACCGTTCATCCCCATAAAACTCTTGTGTGTGTGTGTGTGAGGAATATTGGCCCTGAGCTAACATCTGTTGCCAATCTTCCTCTTTTTGCTTGAGGAAGATTGCCTTTGAGCTAAAATCTGTGCCAGTCGTCCTCTATTTTGTATATGGGGTGCTGCCACAGCATGGCTTGATGAGCAATGTTCACACCTGGGATTCGAGCCCATGAACCCCGGGCTGCCGAAGTGGAGCGTGCCTACTTAACCACTATGCCACTGGGCAGGCCCCCCTCCCCCGACTTTTTTATCTTGTGGAACTGAAACTATACCCATTAAACAATAATTCCCTTTCTCCCCTCCCCCCAGCCTCTAGCAACTACGATTCTATTTTCTGTTCCTATGATTTTGACTATTCTAAGTACCTCATATAAGTGGAATCACATAGTGTTTGTCTTTTTGTGACTGGTTTATTTCACTTAGCATAATGTCCTCAAGATTCATCCATGTTGTAGCATATTGCAGAACTTCCTTCCTTTATAAGGCTGAATAATATTCCATTGTATATACATACCACATTTTGCTTATCCATTCATCTATCAATGGACACTTGATTTGCTTCCACATTTTAGCTGTTGTGAATAATGTTGCTATGATCATGAGAGTGTACAGATATCTCCTTGAGACCTTGCTTTCAATTCTTTTGAGTGTACATCCACAAGTGGAATTATTGATCATATAGTAATTCTATTTTTAATTTTTTGAGGAACTTCCTTACTGTTTTCCGCAGCAGCTATATCATTTTACATTCTCACCAGCAGCCCAATTGTTCCAATTTTTCCATGTCCTAGCAAACACTTGTTTTTTTGAAAGTAGTCGTTCTAATAAGTGTGAAGTGGTATCTCATTGCAGTTTTGATTTGCATTTCCCTAATGATCAGTGATATTGAGAATCTTTTCTTGTGCTTGTTGGCCATTTGTATATCTTCTTTGGAGAAATGTCTATTCAAGTCCTTTGCCCATTTTTTAATAGGGTTGTTTGTTTTTTTGTTGTTGAGTTTTAGGAGTTCTCTATGTATTCTAGATATTAATCCCTTATCAGGTATATGATTTGCCAATATTTTCTTTCATTCTGTGAGTTGTCCTTTTACTCTGTTGAGAGTGTCTTTGGATGCACAAAATTTTTAAATTTTCATGAAGTCCAATCTGTCTATTTTTTCTTCTGTTTCTTGTGCCTTTGGTGCCATATCCAAGAAATCATTACCAAATCTGATGTCGTGAAGCTTTAGTCTTATGTTTCCTTCTAAGAGTTTTATTGTTTTAGGTCTTACATTTAGGTCCTTGATCCATTTTGAGTTAATTCTTGCATATGGTGCTAAGTAATGGTACAGCTTCCTTCTTTTGCATGTGGATATCTAGTTTTCTCAGCACCATTTGTTGAAAAGACTGTCCTTTCCACCACTGAATGGTCTTGCCCCCTTGTCAAAAATTATTTGACCTCTATATGCCAGGATTTATTTCTGGGCTCTCTGTTCTGTTCCATTGGTCTATATGTCTGTCTTTATGCCAACACCACACTATTTTGTGATAGCTGTAGCTTTGTAGTAAGATTTAAAATCAGGAAGTGGGGATCTTCCAGTTTTGTTCTTTTACAAGATTGTTTTGGCTATTCAGCATCCCTTGGGATTCCATCTGAATTTTAGGATGGGTTTTTCTGTATCTGCAAAAAACATCATTGGGATTTTGACAGGGATTGCATTGAATCCTTAGATCGCTTTGGGTAGTATTGACATTTTAACAATATTTAGTCTTCCAATCCATGAACATGGGATATGTTTTTATTTATTTATGTCTTCTTTAATTTCTTTGAGCAGTGTTTTGTAGTTTTCTTTGTACAAGTCTTTCACCTCCTTGGTTAATTCCTAAGTATTTTATTATTTTTGATGCGAATGTAAATGGAATTGTTTTTGTAATTTCCTTTTCAGATTGTTCATTGTTTATGTATAGGAATGCAGCTGATTTTTGTGTATTAAATTGTATCCTGCTACTTTTCTGAATTTATTTATTAATTCAAATAGTTTTTTGTGTGGAATCTTTAGGGTTTTCTACATATAAGATCATATTATCTGCAAATAGAGATAATTTTACTTCTTCCTTCCTAATATGAACGTGTTTTATTTCTTTTTGTTGCCTAATTGCTCTGCTAGAACTTGCAGTACTATGTTGAATAGAAATGGTAAAAGAAGCATCCTTGTCTTGCTCCTGATCTTAGATTAAAAGCTTTCAGTTGCTCACCATTGAGTATAATGTTAGCTGTGGATTTTTTGTATATGGCTGTAATTATGTTAAGGTGGTTTCCTTCTGTTCCTAGTTTGCTGTGTTTTTACCATGAAAGGGTGTTGAATTTTGTCAAATATTTTTTCTACATCAATTGAGATGATCATGTGCATTTTTTCCCTCCATTCTGTTTATATGGCGTATTATATTGCTTGATTTTCATGTGTTGAACCATCCTTACATTCCAGGAATAAATCCCACTTGGTCATGGTGTATAATCCTTTTACTAAGCTACTGAATTTGGATTGTTAATATTTTCTTGAGGATTTTTGCATCAATGTTCATAAGGGATGTTGGTCTATAGTTTTCTTGTGTCTTTGACTGGGTTTGGTATCAGGTTAATGCTGGTCTCATAGAATTAGTTAGGAAGTGTTCTCCTCCATAATTTTTTGGAAAAGTTTGAGAAGGATTGGTATTAGTTCTTCTTTGAATGTTTGGTAGAATTTACCAGTGAAGCCATCAGGTTCAGGGCTTTTCTTTGTTGGGAGATTTTTGATTACTCATTCAATCGCCTTATTAGTTATAGGTCTATTCAGATTACCTATTACTTCATGATTTAGTACTTGTAGGCTTTTGTGTTTCTAGTAATTTATCCATTTCATCTAGATTACACAATTTGTTAGCGTACAGTTGTTCATAGTACTCTCATATGATCTTTTTTATTCCTGTAGAATTGGTAGTAATATCTCCACTTTCATTTCTGCTTTTGGTAATTTGAATTCTCTCTTTTTTTTAGTCCATCTAGCTGAAGATTTGTCAATTTTATTTTTTTTTTCAAAGAACCTACTTTTTGTTTCATTGATGTTCTTTAATGTTTTTTTGTTCTTTATTTTGTTGATCTTCACTGTAGTCATTATTATTTTCTTCCTTTTGCTACCTTTGGGTTTAGTTTGTTCTTTTTCTAGTTCCTTATGTTGTAAAGTTTGGTTATTGACTCAAGATCTTTCTTGTTTTTTAATGTAAATGCTTATAGCTATAAATTTCCCCCTTAGCTTTCCTTCCTACTTTTGCTGCATCCCATAAGTTTTGGTAAGTTGTGTTTTTGTTTTCATTTGTCTCTTAAGTATTTTCTGATTTCTCTTTTAAATTCTTCTTTGATCAATTGATTTTCTAAAAATGTAATGTTTAAGTGCTACAATTTTGTGAATTTTCCAATTTTCCTTTCATTATTTATTTTTAACTTCATCTGATTGTGGTCAGAGAAGATACTTTGTATAATATCTATATTTTTAAATGTATTGAGATTTAAATTGTGGCCTATCATATGGTCTATTCTGGAAAATGTCCCATGTGCACTTGAGAAGAATGTGTATTCTGTTATTTTTAGGTAGAATGTTCTGTACATGTCTATTAGATCTAGTTTGGTTTAGTTTGGTTTATTGTGTTGTTTAAGTCTTCTATGTCCTTAGTCATATTCTGTCTGATTTTCTATCCATTTTTGTGAGTAGGATATTGAAGTGTCCAACTATTATTGTAGAACTGTCTATTTCTCCCTTCAATTCTGTCAATTTTTGCCTCATATATTTTGATGGTCTGTCATTAGGTGAGTAAATGTTTATAATTATTATATCTTATTGCTATATTGAATCTTTTAGTAATATATAATGTCCTTCTTTGTCTCTTGTAAGCTTTTTTGATTTAAAGTCTGTTTTGTCTGATATTAGTGTCACTGCCCCTGATATCTTTTGGTTACTATTGGCATGGAATATCTTTTTCCATCCTTTCAGTTTGAACACGTTTGTATCTTTGGATCTCAAGTGAGTCTCTTGTAGACAACATATAGTTGGATCATATGTTTTTATACATTCTGCCAGTCTCTGTCTTTTGATTGGAGAGTTTAATCCGTTTACATTTAAAGTAATTACTGATAGGAAGGGACTTACTTCTGTCATTATGCTATTTGTTTTCTATATGCCTTATAGTTTTTGTCCCTCATTTCCTGCATTACTGTCTTCTTTTGAATTTAGTTGATTTTTTGTAGTGAATCTTTTAAATTCCTTTCTCATTTTCTTTTGTATATATTCTATAGCTATTTTCTTTGTGGTTACCATGGGGATTACATTTAACATCCTAAAGTTGTACCACTCTAATTTGAATTTATACCAGGTTAACTTCAATAACGTAACAAAAACTCTGATCCATTACAGCTCTACCTCCACCCCTTTTGGTTGTTGATGCCACAAAATTACATCTTTACACATCATGTGCCCCAAAACACAAACTATTAATTCTTCCAAATGCATTATTAGTCTCTTAAATTACGTAGAAAACAAGATTTGGAGTTACAAACCAAAGTTACGGTAATATTAGCTTTTACACTAATAACTGATTTTGTTTCTTTAAATGTGTTAGTCTCTTAAATTATGTAGAAAACAAAAAGTGCAGTTGCAAACCATTGTTACCATAATACTAGCTTTTATAATTGCCCATGTGTTATCTTCATTGAGATTTTTATTTCTCCCTACAGCATCAAGTTACTGTCTAGTGTCATTTCATTTCGCCTTGCAGAACTCCCTTGAGCATCTGGCAGGGTATGGCTAGTGGTCACAAACTCCCTCAGCTTTTATTTATCTGGGAATGTCTTAATTTCTCCCTCACTTTTGAAGGACAGTTTTGCCAGATATAGGATTCTTGGTAGACAGTTTTTTTCTTTTGAATATATCAGCCCACTGTCTTCTGGCCTCCAAAGTTTCTGATAGGAAATCTGCTTGTAATCTTACTGAAGATCCCTTCTATGTGATGATTCACTTATCCCTTGCAGCTTTCAAAATTCTCTCTTTGCCTTTTGAAAGTCTGATTATAATGTGTCTTGGTGTGGATCTATTTGAGTTCCTCTTACTTGGAGTTTGTTGAGATTCTTGGGTGTTTATATTCATGTCTTTCATCAAATTTGGGACATTTTCAATCATTATTTCTTCAGATATTCTTTCTGTCCCTTTTTCTTTCCCCTGTCCTTCTGGGACTCCCATAATGCCCATGTTGGTCTGCTTGATGGTGTCCAACAAGTTCCGTAGGCTCTGTTCACTTTTCTTCAATCTTTTTTCTTTCTGTCCCTCTAATTTCTGAGGTGTTTTATTTGATTATTTTCATTTGAGTGTTTTTATTTCAGAGTTCCTCAGTTTTAATATTTTCTAGTTAACTTGTTGCTACCATATTTTTATTATACATGTGTATGTGTGTGTGGTGTATATTGCATATATATAATTTTTGTACGTGTGTATAGTATGCACATATATACAGGCATATCAGTAATTTCATATTTTGTCTTCACGAAAGTTTTCTGGAAGTTTGATAACAGCAGTCATTGGTGAAGTTGTGGGGCGTGAGAATCTTATACATGTCTAATGAAAGTACAAATTTTGATACTCTTTGAAGAGAAATACTGAAAAAAGTTGGAAATTTGCATCTCCTACAACCAAGTCTACTTCTAGGTGGTCTGTTCTAAAGAAACTTTAATACACATACATAAAGAGACATGTGCAAAGGATGTTATTGTAACGTTGTTGTAATAGGGAAAAAGTGGAATATCTAACTGTTCCTGAGTAGATGAGTAGACAAACTGTAGTTTCTTGTTACAGTGGAATACTGTATTGTCACAAAAATAAATGAACTAGATCCACATATGGATACATGGATAAATATCCATGGATAAATATCTAAAACAATATTGAGTGAAAAAAACAAGTTGCTAAAACTTGTAGAAGTGTTACTATAGTCTATGTAGATTTTCAAAACAGAAAACCGCATTACATATTGTTCATGGATCTACATATGTAGAAAAAGCACAAAAAACATGTATGAGAATGAAACACACAAGAGAATGATACAGACCAATTTCAGCATAGTATTGATGGGGGAGGAAAGAGATAAGACATGGGCATGTGATTTCATTTCTTCTCTGAAAGGAAGGAAGCAGAAAGAAGTTAGGCAAAATGCAAAAGTCTATGTAATGTCAATGGTAATTTAACATGTATTATTTTCTGTATATTTTAAATGTTTCAAAAATTTTTAAAAATTAATATGAAAATGAACAAATCCTGTTTTTGTGTTTAGCTTGAATCTCAACTAGAGAAAAAAGACCAACAATTTCAAGAACAAGAAAAGACAATGTCTATGTTGCAGCAAGATATAATATGTAAACAACATCATCTTGAATCACTAGATAGACTCTTGACGGAAAGCAAAGGGGTAAAATCATATTTATAAAACTGCTGTTCAAAAACTGACTAGTATTTTAAGTTTATCTTTCTGTAACATACCTTTAATTCTAATCAAATGAATTGTTTAACAGACTGTTACTAATGCTAAAATATTTATACACATACTTATATTTGTGCTACCAATCTGTATGTTTTCAGGAAATGGAAAAGGAAAATATGAAGAAAGATGAAGCTTTGAAAGCA
Source organism: Diceros bicornis minor (assembly GCF_020826845.1). Lineage (NCBI taxonomy): Eukaryota > Metazoa > Chordata > Mammalia > Perissodactyla > Rhinocerotidae > Diceros > Diceros bicornis. Next base: position 29,347,835 of record NC_080743.1, read on the forward strand.
TTACAGAACCAAGTATCTGAAGAAACAATCAAGGCTAGTATGCTAATACTTAAAAAATTTTTTTTTTAATTTTTTTCTTAATGGAGACATTCTTGTGCCTTTTTAAAATTTTTCTCTCTAAATTGGAAAAACTATTTATGTAAATATCAGTTAAGAGGCAACGGTTTTACCTCAGTCAATGCACTTAGTTTCTGTAAGTATATTTTCTTCAATATGAATTATGACCTTAAGTGTTTGATAGTTGATAATCTAGTTTGTAGATTATCTAACCTCTTTTTTTTTTTACCTCAAGAAAAGTTTGTTTTTTAACAAAAAAAAAGTTTTTTAACGGTAGCCACTTATTAACATTACCAGTAAAGAATTAACAGAGTGAGTGAAGGGAGATGAAACTATAAGCAGTCCGGTTTTGCTTCTTTTTACTAGTTCTGCTAGAAGATTAATTAGTGGATAAATCCAGAATTTTTGGGTAAAATACAGTTTTGTGGCTAGTGTATCTTCATGGTTAAAAGCATGGGCTTTGGAGCTAAATTCACTTGAGTTTCAGTTCTGACTTCAGAGTGCTTACTAACTGACTGTAATCTTGGCTAGGTTATTTAAGCTCTCTGAACTTTAATTTCTTCATCTGTACAATAGGGATAACAATACCCTAGAAGAGGATCAGTGTGAGGATTAAATGAAACAAAGTACATAAAATGCTTAGCACATACTAAGTTACTGAAAGTTTAATAAGTAATTACTACATGTTCAGTATTTTTCCCTTTGCAATTTTAGCGTTAAAAATAGGTCCAAACATATTGCTACTTTTATTCTGTCATATATGGGTTGAATATAAAGGATATTAAAAAAATCCAATGTTATTTACTTTTTGTCTAGTACTCTGTTTTTAATCCATTTTGTGACCCTGTGTACCCATGTAAACATAATTATATGTTTATTTATATAACATATTCTATGTTTGTATATTTTCTATAATATTCTCCAAAACTTTGAACATTTCATGCCATGTCAGCTCATTTCCTCATGTAAAAATAACCTGTAAGATCATTAACATTAAAAAAACCACTACTATACAAAGGTAGGCATGAAATAATTTCATTAAATAAAATTCATATTGCCACTTTACTCTTGTTTTTCATTAAACTACCTAACACATCTAGCCAGTCATCTGGTATGTTATTTCCGTATGTTAATAACCAGATATGAGACGGATAGGAAATCAGCAAAAGAATGACTTATGATGTTGGGTTTTAGTCCCTTGGTATCTTTAATAGGTTTGCTGTTATTGGGGAAAAAGTCAAAGTGAGGAAGAAATATAGAAGCTAATTTCCTATGACTCAAGCTATACTAAAATGATTCTAACATATAGAATATTTATAGCAACAAAATAGAAATTTGAAACCTAGTTCTCTTTTCTTGATTATGTCCTTACCACCTTCCTTTCCTGAGTTTTGGCAGTGTCCCTCTGCATGCCTCTATTTGTTCTTTGCATAAAAAATAATAGGAACTTTTATCCAACAACATTTTTCACAGAAATAGAACAAAGAATTCTAAAATTTATATGGAACAATAAAAGACCCCGAATAGCTAAAGGACTCCTGAGAAAAAAGAACAAAGCTGGAGGTATCACACTCCCTGATTTCAAAATATACTACAAAGCTATAGTAACCAAAACAGCATGGTACTGGCACAAAAACAGACACACAGATCAATGGAATAGAATCGAAAGCCCAGAAATAAACCCACACATCTATGGACAGCTAATCTTTGACAAAGGAGCCAAGAACATACAGTAGAGAAAAGAAAGTCCCTTCAACAAATGGTGTTGGGAAAACTGGATAGCCACATGCAAAAAAATGAAAGTAGACCCTTACCTTACACCATACACAAAAATTAACTCCAAATGGATTAAAGACTTGAATGTAAGACCTGAAACTATGAAACTTCTAGAAGAAAACATAGGCAGTACGCTCTTCGACATCGGTCTTAGCAACATATTTTCAAGCACCATGTCTGACCGGGCAAGAGAAACAATAGAAAAAATAAACAAATGGGACTACATCAAACTAAAAAGCTTCTGCACAGCAAAGGAAACCATCAACAAAACGAAAAGACAACCTAACAATTGGGAGAAGTTATTGGCAAACCATACATCTGATAAGGGCTTAATCTCCAAAATATATAAAGAACTCATGCATCTCAACAACAAAAAAACTAACAACCCAATTAAAAAATGGGCAAAAGACCTGAACAGACATTTCCCCAAAGAAGATATACAGATGGGCAACAGACACATGAAAAGATGTTGACAATCATTAACTATCAGGGAAATGCAAATCAAAACTACAATGAGATATCACCTCACGCCCGTCAGAATGGCTGTAATTAACAAGACAGGAAACAACATGTGTTGGAGATGATATGGAGAGAAGGGAACTCTCATACACTGCTGGTGAGAGTGCAAACTGGTGCAGCCACTATGGAAAACAGTATGGAGATTCCTCAAAAAATCAAGGATAGAACTACCATATGATCCAGCTATTCCACTGCTGGGTATTTATCCAAAGAACTTGAAAACACCAAGGCGTAAAGATACGTGCACCCCTATGTTCATTGCAGCGTTCTTCACAATAGCCAAGACTTGGATCAACCTAAGTGCCCATCAAGGGACGAATGGATAAAGAAGATGTGGTATATATACACAATGGAATACTACTCAGCCATAAGAAACGATGAAATCCAGCCATTTGTGACAACATGGATGGACACTGAGGGTATTATGCAAAGTGAAATAAGTCAGAGGGAGAAGGTCAAATACCGTATGATTTCCTTCATTAAGTAGTAGATAATAACAATAAACAAACACATAGAGACAGAGATTGGATTGGTGATTACTAGAGGGGAAGGGGAGAGGGGGGAGGGCGAAAGGGATAATTCGGCACATGTGTGTGGTGATGGGTTGTGATTGGTATTTGGGTGGTGAACCTGATGTAATCTATGCAGAAATAGAAGTATAATGATGTACACCTGAAATTTATACAATATTATAAACCAATGGTACTGCAATAAATAAAAATTAAAAATAAAATACCAATCCAAATTTCTTCACTGATCATATAGAACTTGAAATAAACGTGTTAAAAATGGAAAAAAAAATAATAGGAACTTTTTATTTGCAGGGGAGTTATAAGGATCAGTTTAGAGTTATATTACTTATAAAAGTATGATTAATGAGAGCTAGAAAATTGATAGGAAAATTCTGAAGTTAACAAGAAACCAATAAATTAAAGCAATTATATTACCTGCTGTTAAACAGAAAATTGAAGAGGTGCTTATTAGATTTAGAGATTTTAGTTATTTTCTTTTGTTTTCCATTCTGGATTTTTTCCCCCAAAGAAATCATAAGTGGGAAAAAATGAACAAAAAAGAAGAGCTTAGCTGCTTTTGTTGAAGATAGGTATCCTAGAGCCCTGACTTGTTTGCCCCCAGACTGTGTCCCTGAGGAGGTTCTTGGGTTCAGCAGAGTAGTGTCTTTGTTTTGATTTTATTCATTCATGTACATGTATCTACATGTATATTTGTAAGTGGTTTGTATACAGTGAGTGATGTTTATTTGTATGAGATTCTGATTCTCAAGCTCTTCAGATAAGAAATTCAACATAGTAGTAGATGTTTTGGGTTTTATTAATTATTTATTAGTTTTAATTGATTAATTTTTAATTAAATTTTATTTTGAAAAATTTCAAACCTACAAAAAATGAAAAGAGTAGTAGAGAACATCTTTGTATGCCTCACCTAGATTCACTGTCTGTTAAACTCTAGCTACACTCACATCGTCTCTTTCTACACACACACATGTGTGTGGCCACTGTGCCTGCATCCACCCAATCACACGCCCACTCACACCTTTCCTTTTTGCCAGACCACCTGAAAGAAGGTTGCAGATGTAACAATACTTTACGCATTTAATACTTAAACTTGCATCTCCTATGAACAGAAACTATCGCCTACATGACCACACTACCTCTACACACCAGAGAAAGTCAGCATTAATTTAATAACATCATTCAACAACATAGTCCATACTGAAATTTTCCCAATTATTTAAAAATGTTCTTTATAGCCTTGCTACTCAAAGCATGGTCTACGGACTAGCAGTGTCAGCATCACCTGGGAGCTTGTTTGATTTGCAGAATATCTGCTGTGCTCCAGACCTACTGAACAGAGCTGGGACTAAGGTGAAGCAAGCGAGGTGCCTCTGGCACAAAATTTAAGAAGATGCTTACTCTCAGGGTCATACAAGTGAAGCATCGGCACTTGCATGACCCTGAGAGTAAGTGCCTCTCTAAATTTTGAGCCCTAGGCACCTCCTCTAGTCCTGGCCCCACTACTGAATCTGAATCTGTAGTTCAGTGGGATGTCCAGATGATTTGTATGCCCATTAAAACCTTGAGAAACACTACTTTAGCTTGTTCCTTTTCTTTCTTCAATCTAGGATTCAGTTATAATTCACGTGTTGCATTTGGCTTGTAGATTCCCCTAAACTTACTGTCTCCTTCTATTCTTCATGACACTGAATCTTTTGAAAAGTCTAGGTCACCTAGAACACCACATGGGTCATACTGTGTTCCTCCCCCTGTTTCACATCAGGAGGCACATAATGTCAGACCACCCCAGTATTGGCATTGCCAATCTTGACACCTTACGTAAGGTGATTACTGCCAGATCTCACCATTTTAAGGGCACAATTTATTCCTTTGTAATTAATAAACAAAAAGTGAGGTGATTCTTTGAGGTCGTGTGGGTGTCCTGCTCCTCAGCAACCTTATAACCAATGGTTTCATCTAGTGATGAATCTTGCCTAGATGAGTTTTTATATTGGTAATTATCAGGTGTGATATTCTGACAGTCATAGATTTTGTTTTTCTCTGTGTGTGGAAGATGATACTAGTACTAACACTCGCTCTCATGCTTAAGAAAGAAAACTTACAAGTATTTATACCTTTTATTAAAAAACTAATTTAAAAATTATTGCTAGGGCAATAGTGTATTAACAAAGATAAACTTTTTAGCTGTTAATTGTTATATTCACAGGCTATAGGGACAATCTTCGAAACTGTGTCTTTCGAGATTCTCCTTTTAGAAATAAGAGTTGCAAGGATAATTTCATGATGTAGAATAGTATTTGCAAGAAGGAACATTTTTCTCTTTATCTTCTTGTTTAGATTTCTTTCACACTTTCAAGACTATTTACTAGAATGCTATTAGCATTAAGAGAAAAAAACTCCTGAAAAGCTCAGAATTACAATAAGGAAAGGAAAGGAGAAGACAAGAATCTTATTAACCAATGGGATATGGAGCATGTGTGCAAATTGTGGCCCTTGAACTAATTTTTTGAAAATTAGTCTCTGGTTTCCTAGTTTGCAGTGAAAAATTAATTTTCTAAATAAATCTCTTCTGTAATAACCTTTTATATCCTAAGTTGGATTGTGTGTTCACTGTTTGAAGTAGTGAGGTAACATTAGGAGAAAAATCTGTAAAATATTTAGCATAGAATAAGTACTTATTAATATAAGTTGATTTTCATATTTTTGCTTTTTTCCTGCTTAGGTCAGACAATTAGATTCAGCGTTGGAAATTTGTAAGGAAGAACTTGCCTTGCATTTGAGTCAATTGGAAGGAAATAAGGAAAAGTTTGAAAAACAACTAAAGAAGAAATCTGAAGAGGTAAACTAACATTTCCTTTATATAGAGCATATTTTTCAAATGATTTCTTTTTAAGATATTTATTTTAAAGATACTTTAAAAGTACATCTTTACGTAGCTGATATAAAAAGTAAAATGTAAATTCCAATTTTATATTCTTTGAGAAGCAAACATTATTTCAGTGCAACACAAAATAAGATGCTTTAAAATTCTGATATTCTTTAATCTATTTTTAGGGAATCAGAAGATTAAATTATTATTACTATCACAGAGTAATTCTAATATAAAAGGATTAACCTTTAGAACATTGTTTTAGATTTAGAGGTATAAAATTCTTCAAATTTTTTCCTTTTTTTTCCGCTTCTTCTAGTTGTCTGAAGAATTGAGAATTAGGTTTAGAAATTCGACTTTCTTTACTGAGATGAGTTTCTCAGATACTAGATAGAAGACTTTTCTTGAGTTATCTTATTCACCTCTGTATCCTCAGTGTCTACCACTTTGCTTTCAAGACAATAGGTACTCACTAAATGTTTGCTCAAAGGGATAATCTTCGTGAAGAATTCCTTTATTTCTTTGTTAGAATTTATAATATATGCATTTAAACCTTAAAATCGTATTTAGAAATATTCCCCAACAAATCTTCGTCAAAGTTGACTTGAATATATTTGAAAAGTCCAATCACAAAAACAGAAGCCTTTCTATATCTTTAAAATAGAGGATTTTTATACAGAGAATTAGATACACAGGTGATGGAAGAGTAGAGAAACCGAACAAAGCATGCTAAGGTGACTCAGAGATTATCATAAGGGACCCACTACCATTCTTAGGCATGGAGGAGCATCAGGAAGGGATCATATGACTATAGTCCAGAAGCAGGGATGCCTAGGGGAGAGCTAGGGCCACAGACAAAGTGTCTAGTAGAAATTGGGGCCAGAGAGGAGGAAAACTGCTACTATTTGCTCCTCCTATTGGCCAAACCTATCTGTTATCCAGAGGGCAATTTCCTGCAGTACACAGAGCACAGAGCAGGGGGAAGGCAGGGATATATCTAAGAGCAAATATGTAGTTGACCAGCACTCCAGAATTAGGTGCATCACATAGTTATATAACTTTAGAGGCTAAAACAAAGAAATTTTTAAATATATATAACTTCAGAGGTTAAAAAAAAAGAAATCTTTATATTTTATATGGTTCTGTCATCTTCCTTCCACCTCCCTCCATGAAGGTTTTTATAGCATCTTTGACAGGTGGGCATGTATTTCTCTATTCCAGTGTATGGAAATTAAATCACCTAAAGTATGGATACTTTGACTTTTTAAAATAGGAATTTTTTTTTTTTTAACTATGATCTTCTTTAAAACATTATTTAGGCATTTATTCTCTAGCCCTCACTACACTCCAGCATAAATGGACTTGGCAGAGATGGAGTCTGGAGACAAGCAGTATTTGTAATAAGAGAGTTTGTTGAGCTTTAGACTTTGCGTTCTTAGAAACAGCATCAGAGACTAGGGTGGATAACGCATTTACTCAAAATAAGCTTAGAACTATTTCTTTCTTTTTTTTTTTTTTTTGTGAGGAAGATCAGCCCTGAGCTAACATCCATGCCAATCCTCCTCTTTTTGCTGAGGAAGACCGGCTCTGAGCTAACATCTATTGCCAATCCTTCTCCTTTTTTTTTTCCCCAAAGCCCCAGTAGATAGTTGTATGTCACAGTTGCACATCCGTCCAGTTGCTGTATGTGGGACGCAGCCTCAGCATGGCTGGACAAGCTGTGCGTTGTTGCACGCCTGGGATCCGAACCCAGGCCGCCAGTAGCGGAGTGCGCACACCCAACCGCCAAGCCATGGGGCCGGCCCAGACCTATTTCTAAAATAGCTGGAATTATAAACCTAGGCTTAACCTAAATTAGAAATCTGAAGTGGTAGTCAGGTATATACAACCATACTAGAGAATAAGTAAGTTAGAAAGATTTGCAAGCCCTTTTATTGCTGCTGAATTATTAGCTCAACTGCACATGCATTGGCTTACTTACTTAAAAAGTCATTTTTGGGGCCGGCCCCATGGCTTAGTGGTTGGGTGCGCGCGCTCCGCTACTGGCAGCCCAGGTTCGGATCCCGGGCGCGCACCGACGCGCCACTTCTCCGGCCATGCTGAGGCCGGGTCCCACATACAGCAACTAGAAAGATGTGCAACTATGACGTACAACTATCTACTGGGGGTTGGGGGAAAAAAGGAGGAGGATTGGCAATAGATGCTAGCTCAGGGCTGATCTTCTTCACACACACACACCAAAAAAAGTCATTTTTCATGTATATTGGTAAGAAACATGGAGAAAAAACTGATTACTATTTACCTTTATTTTTTTAGGTACCAACCAAACATTTATTTACTTATTTATCTTTAGAGCAAATTATAATGTCTTACAGAGAAAACTCTAATGCTGGCTAAAATAATTAATATAACAGCGGAGTTGTGAGGTTTTCATCATATGTAGCTGGGTTTTAGAAAATTTGATTTGATTCATACTGCATCCATTCTGTTAATAATAGGTGATGTTATAAAGGTGTTTTAATCTTTTAAATTACTGGATATTCCCAAATTACTTGCTAGCTGAATAATTAAGTGGCCCCAGAGCATGGTCGTAGAAAGCTAGTTGTAAAAACTACATGTTGATTAGCTACCACAAGAAACTAATAAATATTCCTCTGAGCTTTTGCCTCAAGCAAACTTTTTTTCCAGATGTTGAAATAGATACATTTATGATTAAAATGATAGTGACTTTGGGGTCTTGAATTATTTTGAAAATATTTTAATTCCATATTAAAATGCTTTAAAAAGTGATAAAAGGATTTGTTCATGCAAAATTACATTGTCAACATGATAGAAGAAAATAAACACAAAATAGATGTGAATGAGCCTAAATGTTTTCTGCATAAAGCACTGATTCAGTAAAATCAATCATTTTATTGATAAATATCTTTATTCAAATTGATAGACTTAAATTTTGGTAAGTTGGCATCATATCAGTAACTTTTCTGGGTTAGATTTTATTTTTAAGTAATAATTATGAGAGTGTTTTTTCTTTGGATATACATTAATACTAGATAAAGTTAATTGTAAAGTAGATTTTGTAAATAATAATGTAAATTCTATTTTCTTCTTGACTTCGTAAAATAATGAGTCCTTTAGGAAAACTTTATCTTCTGAATATAGTAATAACTTAGTAGAGAGTATAATGTAAAAACTGCTTGTGTAACTTTTAGAGTAAAGTCAAGTGGAAGTTAAAGGGTAGTGCATTGAAATGCCGGTATACATTGATAGATACAGGTTAATTTTTGTGAATTAATATTTGTGATACAGCTAACGTGTTAGATACTTCAATATTTTTAATTGAAATTATTTTGCCAGTGGCTAGATTAGTGAAATTAATTTTTTATTTTTATTGTGTGGTATGGCTTTCTTAGTGTTTTGGTTAGGTCTTATCTTTTTCTCTTCTCTTTTGTCTTATTTTTTATTGTGATGACATTGGTTTATAACATTATATAAATTTCAGGTGTACATCATTATATTTCGATTTCTGTGTAGACTAAATCATGTTCACCACTCAAAGATTAATTACTATCTATTACCATACTCATGTGCCCTGTCACCTATTTCGCCCTTCTCCCTCCCCCCTTCCCCTCTGGTAACCACCAATCTAATCTCTGTTTCTATGTGTTTGTTGTTCTTTTTATCTTCCACTTATGAGTGAGATCATACAGTATTTGCTTTGTCCATCTGACTTACTTCACTTAGCATAATACCCTCAAGGCCCATCCATGCTGTTGCAAATGGCAAGATTTCTTTTTTTTCTTTCTTTTTGATGAGGAAGATTGGCCCTGAGCTAGCATCTGTGCCAGTCTTCCTCTATTTTGTATGTGGGACGCCACCTTCGCATGGCTTGATGAGCAGTGTGTAAGTCTGCACCCGAGATCCAAACCTGCGAATCCCCTGCCGCTGAAGTGAATTGTGCAAACTCAACCACTATGCCACGAGGCTGGCCCCAGGATTTCAATTTTTTTATAGCTGAGTAGTATTCCATTGTGTGTGTATACCACATCTTCTTTATCCATTCACCCCTTGATGGGCACTTAGATTGTTTCTAAGTCTTGGCTATTGTGAATAATGCTGCAGTGAACATAGGGGTGCATATATCTTTACGCATTCATGTTTTTGTGTTCTTTGGATAGATACCCAGCAGTAGAGTAGCTGGATCATATGGTAGTTCTATTATTAATTTTATGAGGAATTTCCATATTGTTTTCCATAGTGGCTGCACCAATTTACATTCCCACCAGCAGTGTATGCAAGTTCCCCTTTCTCCACATCCTCTCCAACACTTGTTATTTCTTGTCTTTTTAATAATAGCCATTCTGATGGTGGTGAGGTGATATCTCATTGTAGTTTTGATTTGCATTTTCCTAATAATTAGTGATGTTGATCTTTTCATGTACCTATTGGCCATCTGTATATCTTCTTTGGGAAAATGTCTGTTAGATCTTTTGCCCATTTTTTAATTGGGTTGTTTGTTTCTTTGCTGTTGAGTTGTATGAATTCTTTATAATTTTGGATATTAACCCCTTGTCAGATACATGGTTTGCAAATATCTTCTCCCAGTTGTTAGGATTCTTTGTTCTATTTCTGTGAAAAATGTCATTGGACCTTTGACAGGGATTACATTGAATCTGTAGATTGTTTTAGGAAGTATGGACGTTTTAACTATGTTAATTCTTCCAATCCAAGAGCATGGAATATCTTTCCATTTCTTTGAGGCTTCTTCAATTTCTTTCAACAATGTTTTATAGTTTTCGGTGTACGAGTCTTTCACCTCTTTGGTTAAATTTATTTCTAGGTACTTTATTCTGTTTGTTGCAGTTGCAAATAGGATTATATTCTTAATTTTTCTTTCTATTACTTCATTGTTAGTGTATAGAAGTACAACTGATTTTTGTATGTTGATTTTGTATCCTGCAACTTTACTGTATTCGTTTATTATTTTTCAGTTTTTTGGTGGATTCTTTAGGGTTTTCTGTATATAAAATCATGTCATCTGCAAATGTTTTGCCTTATTTTAACATTTTGTCTGTTTTTTTCTCTGAATAGGAAAGTAAGTTTAAGACAGGATATTACAGTAAAGAAAAAATAGTATTTAAACTTATCTTGCAGGCAAGTCAGTTCTACGTAAAATAAACTGCTACAGAAATGTGATCTGTAGTTTTCTCAGGAGCTAACAGGGAAAACAAGGAAAACAGGTGACACTGATACAGCTTTGCACTAATTAAATTATTTTCATACAGACAAAATTAATTAAAATAGGTTAGCATAAAAATAACTATAATATAGGATTAGAAATTGGTTAGTTGCTTGTGATAACTAAAGTTCTCCAAGTTTACAGTGTCATCATGTAATGAAGTTTGAAATTTAAGAATGTCTCATTGTGAGCAAAGGATATTTGGCCGCTAAGCCCTTTGTGATGCTGCTGAATGTTCAACTGCTAAATAATTAGAAAAAAGAACCAAGTCAAGATTCTCTTCCACTGTTTCTTAGGAGTTTAAAATTCCTTTCTTCTGGGGGCCGGCTCGGTGGCGCAAGCGGTTAAGTGCACGCACTCCGCTGCGGCGGCCCGAGGTTCGCAGGTTCGGATCCCAGGCGTGCACCAACACACTGCTTGTCAAGCCATGCCATGGTGGCATTCCATATAAAGTGGAGGAAGATGGGCATGGATGTTAGCCCAGGGCCAGTCTATCTCAGCAAAAAGAGGAGGATTGGCAGATGTTAGCCCAGGGCTGATCTTCCTTACCAAAAAAAAAAATATTCCTTTCTTCTGGAATGATATATATTGGAAAGATTTTTTGCTTTAAAGGAATGGCTTTATTTTCCTACGTTTTAAAAATAGTTATTACATAAGCAACAATAAAAAATCTTTTAAAGAAGATTTACCTACAGTCCACGCTCTAATACTTAGGTTTTCACTTTTCTATTTGCCTGCATGTTTTTCCTAATTATATTAATGAAATGTAATTCTGTTTTTTTCACTTAATTTTGTTTTGTAAAATTTTATATTTTGCTATTGTCTTTTAAATTATGATGTTAAATGTTTGCAGCATTTTTAATTAGATTGATATATCATCAGTTATTAAACTTTCCCCTTACTTTTGGGAGCAGGTGAAGAATATTAAAAAATATATATTAAATTATGTGTCATTATTTATATGATTTTAAAAATAATTTCTTTTGGCAGATGTTTAGGATTTGGATGACTAGGACAAAAGGCATTTTAATTTCCTTCTTAATAGGTGCTCCCAGATAACTTTAAAGTTCTCTTTGAAAGCAATTTTGGGGACCAGCATATTCAAGTCCTAAATATTTGGAGTGAAAGAATACAATTTCTTAGTTGGTATTGACATGCCTTTATGTGTTTTTTGGAGCATGAATGTTCAAGAGTGCTTTGCTGGGATATCATTTTACAAACAACAGCAATAATAGCAACAATAATATAATAAATAGCACCTAACATTTATGCAGTGCTTTTGTGGCTATGGTTTATTATCAATAAGGGGGAAAGATATATCAGATGGAGTGTGGAGAAATCCTTGGCATTCTATGTTCTCTCCCTCCTCGGAGGGGTGACATAGAAATGCTCCTTTCTGTAGCAGTGAAATGTGGCAACACGTGTGCAGTATTTTTGCTCAGGGAAGCCTGCTTATGACTCAAAGTTCGGGTTCTTTATTGGGGGCTGGTCACATAGGATCAACCACAAATTTCAAAATTCCAGACTCTGAGAAGGAAAGCATGATTCAGTGCCCTAGCCAGACACAACAATGTCATCACTTAGGGAATGTTTCAAAAGCCACATTCACAGACACTAGCCAAGAGCCAACCCTATAAGCAGGATCTTCTAACACATCCCACCATCAGAAAAATGAACCTGCCCTTCTCCATAATAAACTATAGCCATAAATACAATTGTCCCACATGACAAGTGGGAATAATTATCTAACGAGGTAGACAGCTTTGACATTTTATTGCTTTTCATTTGAAACATGGCATTGTAATGAGAAATGTGTGTATTTGTTAGGTATATTGTTTACAGAAAGAGCTAAAGATAAAAAATCACAGTCTTCAAGAGACCACTGAGCAAAATGTTATTCTACAGCATACTCTTCAGCAACAGCAGCAAATGTTACAACAAGAGACAATTAGAAATGGAGAGCTAGAAGATATTCAAACTAAACTTGAAAAACAGGTATATATTATTGGTCAAAATGATTTTACTTATGTGACATAGGAATTTTTAATGTTGATAATAGATTTTTTTGTTAGTTATATAAATTGCTATTTAACCTCAAAGATTTCGTATTATAAGAAATATTCTATATTAACATTGTAAAATAAAGTTCTATTCTTGTGTAATGTGATCATGTAATAATACTATGAGCACAATTTTGTCACTCCATACAACTTAATTATAATTCAGACTTCTTTATTCAATTTCTCCCTTCTTTTTGGACCTGAATATAATACCTGACTGAATCATTATACCTTCCAATTTCTTCTTTTTGGATCAGGATGTGTGTGATAATCCCTAAAGAAATGCCAAAGCAATGCACTAAAAGAAAAATGTCAAAGGAAACTTTCTAAAAATAAGTTATTACTCCAAAGAAAGACTCCTAGGAAATTTTATACTACAATCTAATCATTTCTCTTTCATTCATTACCAGATTCATCTGAATTCTTCACAGATATTTTACATTTTTTCATTTTGTTTTTCTCATTTCAAATTTTGCAGAAAAGTATAAATTAGAAAATGATAGTTCCCTGTAATCTCACTACACCTCACTTTTTTGTCATTCGTATGACTTTTTATCTAAGTATTCTGGATTCATCCTCAGGCTTTCCAATGAAACTGAAAAATCTCCTTTCAATTCATTCAAACGCATCAGGCAGGTATTCTGTATTTTCTTTTTTGGAGACTTCCCTCCTGCGGTTGTCTGTCCCTTTTGTTCAATTCTGGACCAGTTGCTTGCTATGCCTGCTGTGCAGCTTCATCCTGAAGCATTTCCTCGTCTCCTCTGTGCTTTATTCCCACTTCCTAAATCCCTTATCATTGACTCTAGTTTTTACAAGATTGATTATAATTCTTGTCCTTCTGAAGTTTTTTTTCATTTCGGTAATGGTCTTATGGTTTTCTTTTGTTTTTTTCCCCCTTAAATCTGCCAGTTCATTTGTATTTTTCTTTTGGTTATTTCATTTCTCCATGATCTTTGTTTTAAGAGATTTTTGTGTTCTCTTCAACTTCTTTGAGGGTCTAAAGTAGTTTATATCTAAAAATTTCTTCAGTATTGGTAGTAAATTCTCCATTATATATTCTCTTTTTACCTTTCATTCATATTCCACTATGCATAGTTTCCATGTTGGATTTTTTTAGATTATTGCTCATCTTTAGATTCTTTCTGCTTCTGACTATGCTCTTTAGTCAAGCACAGAATGGGTAGATTTTCCATGATTCTCTTCCTTTTTTACCTGGGTACTATTTTAGTTTTATTCTTGGAATTTGATTTGGGAGTGTGGGTATTAATGATTTATAATCTGTATTTAGTTCTTCAGTGAGAGGTTTTAGAAGGTCAGGGAGGATATTAAAGTCCTTAGCCAGAGATTAACTTTGAGATCACAGTCATGTAAATGTTAATTGAAAACATGGAGTGGCTGAGATTAACTAGGGAGAGAATATAGGATGAGGGGTGAGAAGATTGACTTGGACAGATCTCTGAGGGATGCAGTACATGGAAGCCAAAGTATTTCATGAAATAGGAAATGATAATTGGTATTATGGGCTGCTGCAATCAATGTCAAATAAAATGAGGGTTGAGAAATGTCCATTGGAATTAGCAACATGGAGGTCATGGGTGACATAGCGCAGTTTCTCTAGAATGGCCAGATTGCTATGGGTTGGGAATGAATGAGAAGTGAGAAAAATGATACAGCAAGCCTAGAAAACTCTGAGAAGTTGGGCTGTAAAGAGGAGGAAAGAAAGGGTGGTAGTTGGAGGCAGGTAGAAGTATGAAAGAAAGGTTTTTTTATGATGAGAAGATCTTGAACATATTTAAATGCTAATCTAAAGAAACCAGAAGAAAGAGAGTGAAGATAGAGCAGAGAGTAGAGATTGTCAATAGTATGAGGTTCCTGAGAAAGTAGATAGGAGTTGAATCCAGAACACCTGTGAAACAGTTTGACTTCTATAGGAGGAAGAATACCTCCTGCACTGTAGTGGAACAGAAGGAAAAATGAATAGGAGCAGTTGCAACTTATATTGGGAGCAAATGCAAGTTGTAATGTTTGAGGGCAGATGGCGATGTAGGAATCCTTCACTGAATGAGCCAATTTGTGAAGAAGGAAAGGAACATAGTTTGACAAGAGAAGAAAGAACATTTCAAATGGGGATAATGAAAAGGGGAATATTTACCATTATTTTGTTCAATTCTTATGTCCTATTTTAGTGTTATGATGTTTCCACTTTTATAAATATGTATATGAATGAAATATCTTTATTATTAAAAAATAAGTTTTGCTTTTATATTTCCAAAACATTACTTCCTGGTCTATACTTTGATTTTTGTAATACATCTTGAAACTGTGAATGATAGGCTAGGCTACAAATTTATACAAATATTTTTCTTGTGAAGAATGTTGAGCTGTGACTGAGTTTAAAAGACTCATTGAAAACTGCTTTACAAGGTATCAAAATTGGAACAAGAGCTTCAAAAACAAAGGGAAAGTTCAGCCGAAAAGTTGAGAAAAATAGAGGAGAAATGTGAAGCAGCCACCCGTGAAGCAGATATGAAAAGGCAAAAAGTTATTGAGCTTACTGGTACTGCCAGGTAAGATGCATATGTTAGTTTTATTTTCCTCCTGTTTTAACATCAGTAGTATCGGAATTTCGATATCAGATAATGTTCAGTGAAGCATTTACTTGAAGAATTAATTTCTCCACAATCTGTGTTCCTATAGTATTTTGTTTGTATCTCCCTCATATCCCTCATTACACCTTTTTGTATTATAGTTTAATATCCTTAACACTCCTACTATGTTATAAGTTCCTTAAGGTCAAGATATATCTGATTTATTTTAAGGGTCCTCCCACAACAATTAGCGTAGTTCCTTATACCTCATAGGCACTCAGCAACGGTTGTATTAAATTAAATTGCGAATAACATTAAAAGTTGCAGGCAAAGATGTACTCATATAGAGGGAATTTTCATAGGGTCTAATTGTTTATGGGAGAGAATGTTATGATTCTTAATAGTATCAAACAGTGGTTCTCAACCTTGACTGAACATTAGAATCATCTGAGGAGCTTTAAAAAGTACTGCATAATTAATAATACACGCATAAGTAGCCCACCATTCTATCAGCAGGAGTGAGGAGTTAACTTATGCACTTGAACTAAAACCACATGTTCTCAGGCTCCCTCTCCCTCACTGACAGGAGTAAAGATAAGGCCTTTGTGCTTTGAATAGCAAGTTGCTTCCCTAGATGTCCTGAACTCTCCCAATAGGGTCAAGAGAGTGTCCTGTGTTTAAGACTAAGACCACAGTGCTTCAGACCTTCTTTCTTCCATCGACAAGTGTCTACCCACTAACATAGCCTCACCATGAGCCTCTACCTTAATTCCACAGAGACTAATCACATTTTAGCTTTATCTTTGCTTATGCCAGACACCACAAAAAGCTGTGGATTTCCAGGTCAACCCTCATCTCTCATACTAATTACTAAAAACCTCTCCGTGTATTCTCTTCCCTTCTCCTACCTCATGCCTGCTTCTGAAAGACTTCCACTGTGTCCTCTAGAATTCATAGTCGATCCTGAGAGACATCCCCTATGTTCTCTACCTTTTCTTTTCTCTTGCTGTAACAGAAATCTGACTCTCCCCTGAGGACATTGCTTCTTCCCCTGCAGCCCTCTAAAGTAAAAACTTTTCCCCACAGTTCTTGTACGCAGAGTCAAGATGTGGCATAGTGTACCATACTTTGTGAACCTCATGTCATCAGATCATATCATCTCTCACTGCTGGTGACACCTACAGGCCACCTGACTTATTGTTGCTCTCTGCAACACCCATCTTGTCATTATTCTTGGAGATTTCAGTATACGTCTATCTAGCTGATCCTTCTGATACCTTAGCCTCTCAGTTTTTAAAATTCCTCTCCTCTGATGATCCTCATCTCTATCATACCTCAGCGACTCACTCACATGATTTACCCTAGATTTTGTCATTTCCAATATCTCCAATATCTCAATCTGAATATTATGCATCTACCCCTATATTATCACCTCATTCCCTGTAATACCCCAAATTTAACAATTCTTTGATCTAACCAGGACTCTAATCCATCAACTGCACCACTATGTCATTCCCTAATGCCCTCTCTCTTCTCTTTACCCAGCTCAAATTCTAGTTAGTTATTAAAACACTGATATGCACATACCCACAACTCCCTTACCTCTCTCTTACTTTGTGGTACACAGCACTAAAAATCAAACTCAGACTATTCCATGCTTGCATCTTTACAGAGGCTGGAAAAAATATAACCACGCTGACCAGTCTTACTTTAAATTTATAACTTCAAACCTTAGTGTGCTCTTAATGCTATCTGGCAGTCACAATATTACACACTCTTGTAGAAGACTCTTTTACACCTTTGCCTTTTCTTTCAAAACTCCAACAACCGCTTCCCAGTCTTTGCTCTCTCTAATGATCTTGCTTTCTGTTTCACTGAGAAAATTGAAGCAATAACTTCTTCCTTTTCTTACCCCCACCCTTTGACTTCTAGACAAAAACTCTTCTTGATTATAACTAGGCACATTCAGTAGGAAAAGTAAGTCCTAAATACTAATAGGAAGCTTATGAACTAGGTGATTAAACTTCATAAGAAAGATGTTCCCTAGTTCCAAGAAATATTCTCTTCATTTTGTTTTCTCTTTTCCCACTATTGCTGTTTTCACTTCTGGAACTATAATTTATAAAATTATTTTTTTTCTCCCAAAAGGTATTAGAGTTAAAATATATCTGTTGTATATCTCCTTGGATCTTTTTTAGAATTAAAATATCTTCAAATAGAAAGACAGGAAGCTACTTTATTGAACACCTTCTGCATGCCAAGCAGTGTGCTAGGTAAACACATTAACTTGCTCTTCAAAACAGCCATGTGATATGGGTTTTATTATTCCTGCTTTTAAAGTAAGGAAGCTGAAACTCAAAGAAGTTAGGGTATGAGATACACAATTTAGGTGTGCTCTCAAACCAAATTTTTTCTGTTATACAACTACTGAAAGGTTCTTCTCATGCTACACGTACATGTCACTGCATGTGAATGATCCTGACCCTGGTTTCTCAGTGCTGAGGCTCATGTAGCACTTGTTAGATTTCTCAGACTGCCTCCATAGCGATTGTAAAATCTTTTTTTATATCTGAAGCAGCCAGAGAGTCTCAGCTGCCATGTTCTAGAAGTTTAGTATTGCTTTTGCAATAATCCTTCATTTGGCCCTGTTTCCAGTCTCAGACTTGATTGCCCTCAATAGCTCTGTGACAAGAAGGTGAAGTATTTCTGGAAAAACTGGTGGTTTTAAAGCCTGTCGTAAAGTTTTGAAAATTATGGGAAAATTTTTAGTATTGGACTATGTATGTAATAGTTTAAATTTAAACTCTTCAATATTTATTATAGTAATGCCTCATTTACCTAGCATCAGGAAAGAATGAGTAGTTGCTCATAAAGAAAGAAATATGAGTAGAATTTATCTTTACCAAGCACTAAAACTTTAAAACAAAACAAAAAACTTTTTTGGTAGGAATTTTCTAATATATGTATTTTCTTGTCATTTTTACTTTCTCTGGGTGTCTCAGGGTTATCATTACATACATCAGTTATTATACCATGCTGAAACACAGTGGTACACTAATGAAACCTTAAGGAGTATAGAGCTCTGTTTGTTTTTTACTAAATGTCTGTAGACTGCTGTGCTTTTTGAGTTCTTGTATTTTTTTTTTTTTTTTGACTGGCTCCATAGCCAACTTTTTTTTTTTTAATTTTTTGTTTATTGCAGTAACATTGGTTTATAACATTGTATAAATTTCAGGTGTACATCATTATACTTCTATTTCTGCATAGATTACATCATGTTCACCACCCAAATACTAATTACAAGCAATCACCACACACATGTGCCGAATTATCCCTTTCACCCTCCTCCCTCCCCACTTCCCCTCTGGTAACCACCAATCCAATCTCTGTCTCTACGTGTTTGTTTATTGTTGTTATTATCTACTACTTAATGAAGGAAATCATACAGTATTTGACCTTCTCCCTCTGACTTATTTCACTTTGCATAATACCCTCAGTGTCCATCCATGTTGTCACAAATGGCTGGATTTCATCGTTTCTTATGGCTGAGTAGTATTCCATTGTGTGTATATACCACATCTTCTTTATCCATTCGTCCCTTGATGGGCACTTAGGTTGCTTCCAAGTCTTGCCTATTGTGAATAATGCTGCAATGAAGACAGGGGTGCATGTATCTTTACGCCTTGGTGTTTTCAAGTTCTTTGGATAAATACCCAACAGTGGAATAGCTGGATCATATGGTAGCTCTATCTTTGATTTTTTTAAGGAATCTCCATACTGTTTTCCATAGTGGCTGCACCAGTTTGCACTCCCACCAGCAGTGTATGAGAGTTCCCTTCTCTCCACATCCTCTCCAACACATGTTGTTTCCTGTCTTGTTAATTATAGCCATTCTGACGGGCGTGAGGTGATATCTCATTGTAGTTTTGATTTGCATTTCCCTGATAGTTAATGATTGTGAACATCTTTTCATGTGTCTCTTGGCCATCTGTATATCTTCTTTGGAGAAATGTCTGTTCAGGTCTTTTGCCCATTTTTTAATTGGGTTGTTAGTTTTTTTGTTGTTGAGATGCATGAGTTCTTTATATATTTTGGAGATTAAGCCCTTATCAGATGTATGGTTTGCCAATAACTTCTCCCAATTGTTAGGTTGTCTTTTCGTTTTGTTGATGGTTTCCTTTGCTGTGCAGAAGCTCTTTAGTTTGATGTAGTCCCATTTGTTTATTTTTTCTTTTTTCCTCACCAAATAAATAAATGAATAAAGAAAGAAAGAAAGAAACAAACATTTCCCCCAACTCCTTTGCTGACAAGCTGTCAGCTCTTGGCACTATATGCCAACCTGTTTCAATTATGCTTTTCTAATTATGTTTTATATCTACTCTAACGTAAGAAAAGAATTAGTCAAGCTAAAAATCATTTACCTGGAATTTAGAAATGTAAAAGGGTTATTAGCACTTGTGTAATCTTGTTGGGCCATGGACATATTTGAGGATGTGATAAAAAACTATGGATTACTTTCTATACATAGACGTACATATGCATACACAATTTTGCATATTACTTCAGAGGTTTTACAGTTTTCCACAATTTCACTCATGGACATCAGATTAAAAAACTTTTGAACAAATCCAAATTTGTTTAAGTTACATTTAGAAAAGAAACTCTCCTACTTGCAAACTCAATTTACAAAATCTCAAAGATCAAAAGAGCAACAACAACAAAAAATGCTAATGCAAAGGAGCATCAGCTCTGCCCACCATTGAGACTGACATCAGCAATCATTTAGTTAGTGAATATCACTTTGGAATTACCAACAAATGGACTTAAAATCTCCTTTCACTATGTTGATTAGTCTATATAGATAGAGGAGCTTCCATATTGGAATAAGCTCAGGACTAAAAGTTAGTAAACCTGGCACTCTCACTATTAATAACTATTAGTATTATCCCAGACAGTTCACCTAACTTTACAGTTTCCTCATATGTAAAGCAAGTAAGCTACACTATTTTAGAAATCTCTAGTCCCTTTTAAAGTTAAAAAAGATAACATTAATAATAAGGTCTGAGTAAAAACAATTGACTTGGCTCTCCTATGAGTAGTATGGTCTGTATGATGAATATTTTGATTGCTTGGCTTCTTTATTTTCTGTGTTGCAGATTAATAGAAATTACAGATGAATGAGGTACCTGTCCATGGATGATCTCAATATATACAAAAGCTTTATAAAAGTTAACTGTCGTTAGATTGAAAAGAATGCTAGTCTTGCTAAATATTACCAGGTAGTACAGTTGTATTTAGTAGTATGTAATTGGTGCAGAATTACAATCCTTTAGTTGGAGCATTTTTAACAATAAAATAGTGATTTAACTTTCTGACTAGACATTTTGCTTATATTTGTCCTACATAACTTGCAGACTTTGTTTAGTCAGAAACAAGTCACTTGGTTTTTAAGTTTCAAAATTATAATTTGTTACTTGTTTTATTTTTTGTTTTTAACTAGGCAAGTAAAACTTGAGATGGATCAGTACAAAGAAGAGCTGTCTAAAATGGAAAAAGAAATAATGCACCTAAAACGAGATGGAGAAAATAAAGCAATGCATCTCTCGCAGTTAGATATGATCTTAGAACAGACAAAGACAGAACTAGATAAGAAAACAAATGCTGGTAAGCAACAGGTTTGCTGAGCTTAGCTGCCTACATATTTATATTTAAAGAAGTAGAATAAAGTGAGAATTTGGGATGGTGGGGTTGGAAGGAACAATGAGTGGTTAGTATTTTGTCTCTTGAAGATGAATAAAATAGAATATTCTTTTTTTTTTTTATAATTTTATTTATTTATTTATTTTTCCCCCAAAGCCCCAGTAGATAGTTGTATGTCATAGCTGCCCATCCTTCTAGTTGCTGTATGTGGGACGCGGCCTCAGCATGGCCGGAGAGGCGGTGCGTCGGTGCGCGCCCAGGATCCGAACCCAGGCCGCCAGCAGCGGAGCGCGTGCACTTAACTGCTAAGCCACGGGGCCAGCCCTAGAATATTCTTAATTATAATTATTTGCAAAGTTCTTAATAACAAATAGCTTATATATAATTCTAAAATTATTCTCTCCTCTTAACAGCAAAGGAGTTAGAAAAGTTACAGCACCACACTGAAACTGAACTAACAGAAGCCTTGCAGAAACGGGAAGCACTAGAGACTGAACTACAAAATGCTCATGGAGAATTAAAAAGTACCTTAAGACAACTCCAGGAATTGAGAGATGTGCTACAGAAGGCTCAATTATCATTAGAGGAAAAATACAGTACTATAAAGGATCTCACAGCTGAACTTAGGTGAGTTAAATACTAAGAAATAATATCACAATTACAGATATTTCACTTTATTACTCTGAGTCCTTGCATCGTACAATAAAGTTTGTTGTTGAATTCTAGGTTTGCAGGCTTCTCAACTGCCCTTTGCTCACTGTGGCTCATCTTAGTCAGCCCGTCCCATGCTCCATCTAACCAGTTCAGCTGTTGCTGTTGGCCAATACTTGCATCTTTGGTCTTTGGACCATTTAACACTGGCCCTCTTCTGTATCCCATAGTGGTAAAAAAATGATTGGACCAGCTTACAGCAGTGGTTAATAGCAAAATAATATTAATAATAACAATATTGTTCTTTGTATTAAGCCCTTATTTTGTGCCAGGACTATGCCAGGGACTTCGTATATGATCTCACTCATTTCTTTGCAATGAACCTATCAGATATATTATTGCCTTTTTACAAGTGAGAAAACTGAGGCTTGGGAAAATGCAATAAAATGCCCAAAGTCAGATAGAAGGGTCCAGAAAAGGAAGTTAAATAAAAGTCTGTCCAACTCTAAAATCTGGGTTCTTAGATTAGCCACAATAGCATAAAATGCTGTTCCAGCACACCTCTATGGTGAATGGGGGTGGAGAGCCAGACCAGAGCCAAAGTGTGGGAAATAGATTCCGAAAAGGAAAACAGAATTACAAACCAGATATGAAATGTGCAATGAAAAAACAGGATAGAGAGCAGCAAGATGATCCAGAAACTTAGATGTTATATCCTATGATTCAGTGAAGGGCCCCCTTCTCATTTCTACCCACAAATTCATTCTTAGTAAATTTCCTGTAGCTTTAAATATTATGTATCAGAGACTTTCAAACCCGGGTATCTCCAGTAATGATCTCTTCCCCAAACTCCAGACTGAAATATCTAATGACTTATTTGTTGTCTCCACTTGGATATTTTTGAGAGGCATCTTTAACTTGGCCAAAACAGAACCCTTTTTTTTTTCCCCCATAACTCTGCCCTTCCTCCATCTCAGTGTCATGCAATTGCTCAAACCAGAAATCTATAAAATTATTCTTATCTCTTTCCCTCCCTTTTTTCATCCAATTATTAGCAAGCCGTGTCAACTTTATTTCCAAAACATATTCTGAAATGTATTGATTTCTTAGCCTTTTTTCTATTACCATCTTAGCACAAGCCGTCATCATCTCTCACCTTGTCTATTGCTGTGGCTTCCCAACTGGTCTTGCAGCTTAAATTCTTAACCCTCCCCACAATCCATTCTCCACAGGATGGATTTAAGTCTATGATTTAAAACATAAATCAGATCCTATTGCTTTCCTACTTAAACCTTCTAATGGCTTTCCAAAGGATTCAGCATAAAATCCAAGCTTCTTAAGAAATGTAAATCAAAACCACAGTGAGATACCAACCACTTCACACCCACTAGGATGGCCATAATAAAAAAAGACCCTAAAAAAGGAAAATAAGTGTTAGCAAGTGTGTGGAGAAATTGGAACTCTCATACATTGTTGGTAGGAAACTAAAATGGTACAGCCACTGTGGAAAACAGTTTGGCAGTTCCTCAGTAAGTTAACATAGAATTAACCATACAACACAGTGATTTCACTGCTAGGTATAAACCCAAAATAATTGAAAACAGGTATTCAAACAAAAATTGTGCACAGATGTTCATAGCAGCTCTAGTCACAATAGCCACTAAGTGGAAACAACCCAAATGTCCATCAGTAATTGAATGGATAAACACAATGTGAAATATCTGTATTTCACATTGTAATATTCCTGTAATAAGGAATATTATTCAGCCATGAAAAGGAATAAAGTACTGTTACATGCTACAACATGGATGAACCTTGAAAACATTATGCTGAATGAAAGAAACTAGAAACGTTGCATAATTCCATTTAAATGAAATATCCAGAATTAGCAAACCTGTAGAGATAGAAAGCACATTAAGGGGAGGGAGAATGGAAAACAACTGCTAGTATAGGGCTTCCCTTTGGAGTGATGAAAATACTGGAAATAGTGGCAATGGTTACACAACATTGTGAATGTACTTAATGTAACTGAACTGTAAACTTTAAAGTGGTTAAAATGGTAAATCTTATGTTACATGTATTTTACCACAATTAAAAAAAAAAATCTAAGCTCCTTATCCTGGAATACAAAGCCCTACATGACAAAGTTCCTGCCAACTTCTCTGGCCTCATTTCATACTGTTCTCCTTGTTCCTGCCCTTTTTATTGTACTTAAAACTTACCAAGTTTTTTCCCACCTTAGGTTTTTGCTGTAGCTGTTTCTTTGGCCTGAAACAATGATTGTATGGCCAGCTTCTTCTTGCCCTTCACGTGACCTCAGAGGTCCCCTCCCGGACCACCTATTCTAAAGTAGCCACCCAGTCGCTATCTCATCACTGTATTTAATGCTCTACCATAGCACTTTGTATTATGACATTTTTCTTGTTGAATTGTTTATTATTTATAGTCCGTCTTCTCTACTGGACCTATTAGAATATAAGCTCCGTGTGATGAAGGACTTCTGTCTTGCTGACTATTAAATCCACGGTACATAGAACAGTGACATATAGGAAGCATCCAATAAATATTTGCTAAATGATTAAGTGATTGAATAGGTGAAAGAAGTAGAAGTGAAATCTTAAATTCTAGCTAGTCGTGAATTTTGGAAGCTTAGCCATTTGCATAGACAGCAGTTAGAGTTGTCTTTAGAATTCATTTCATACTCCTTTTAGAATATTAGTTTAGCCTTGTATTTTATAACTCCTGAGACTTTTAGGAGAATAGTAAATAGCTCATTAAAGAAGTTCAGAATCTGCTTTTTAAAATCAGTACCTTTATTCAATATTTTTTCATATTTAAGACTGGAAAATCATATGAAGATTTTCAAGATCAACATTTTCAGCCTTTGGGGGGCCAGCCCGGTGGCATAGTGGTTAAGTATGCATGGTCTGCTTCGGCAGCCTGGGGTTTGCAGGTTCAGATCCCAGGCGCGGACCTGTGCACTTCTCAACAAGCCATGCTGTGGTGGTGTCCCACGTACAAAATAGAGGAAGATGGGCACAGATGTTAGCTCAGGGCTTATCTTCCTTAGCAAAAAAACAAAAACAAAAACAAACAAAAGAAACATTTTCAGCCTTTGTCGTATCAGAACTTAGAGTTCCAAATAAAATTCCTTGATCACAGGCTTCAGTGGTAGCAGTCTTAAAATTGTGACAGTATTAAGCATTTTTATGGTATAAATTATACAAAAGTTAGGGTTTTAGAAGGGCTAGAATTTATAAACAATATATTTAAAATATTTCTAAATTAGACTTCAATACTTCACTGTATGAAAGTTGTCATTTTGAGTGAAATTCCCATGAGAAATACAATGGTCATTTACTGAGCTATGGATATCAGGGATATCCTGATAAATGTCCCATTCAGTTGTAAGAAACTCACAGCTGTTATATAGAAAAAACTTTCAAATGCTCCCTTGATCTATAAATGAAAAAATATGGGTATATTTTAAAAATTCTTATACTGATTCAATCTTATATCCTGGGAGTGCTTTAACATTTAGCTTAAATTGTCTACAACAGTAAAATTTGAGTTAACTTTTGCCTTTTTAGAACACTCTATTAAAGTAATTGTGTTGATATCAGTCATTTTCCTTACACATTATTCCTTTAATTTGAGCCCTTTCAATCTGAAATAATTGCATATATTTCACTTTTAATTTACATTGGACTTAATTTTTTAAAGCGATAATATTCCTACTATTTGTTTTGATCTTTTTCCTTTGATAAATTGCAGAGAATGCAAGATGGATATTGAAGACAAAAAGCAAGAACTCCTTGAAATGGATCAGGCACTTAAAGAGAGAAATTGGGAGCTAAAGCAAAGAGCAGCTCAAGTTAGTCTTCTGTATTATATTTTAATGAAATTTCCTGTTAAAATATAATCACACAGGGTTTCCAAGGTCAACACTTTTTGGTAAAATGGACATTTTTATAGCATATTTGTTTTTCTTTGCACATAAATATTTTAAAAATTAGAAATGTATTATCTCTCTTTATCTTGCTATTTTTATAGCAAGTGGGTTTTTGAGACTGAAGTTTATAAGCTTAGTATCTGAACCTTTTGATCTCTTATATTATAGTATATCAGAAGAAAATGGGATTATAGGAGTTAGTTGCTCAGCTAGTGTTTGGTGGGGGAACAAAAATACTCAGAAGGCATTATTTAGCAGCATCTAGTTTTAAGACTTTATTTTTTAGAGCTGTTTTAGGTTTACAGCAAAATTGAACAGAAGGTATAATTTCCCATATACCCCCTGCCCGCACACATGCACAGCCTTCCTCATTATCAACATTCCCCACCAGAGTGGTAGATTTACATCTGTAACGGTTGATGAACCTGCATTGACACATCATAATCACCCAAAATACATCGTTTACGTTACAGTTCATGCTTGGTGTTGTACATTCTGTGGGTTTGGACAAATGTTTAATGACAGG
This sequence comes from Diceros bicornis minor, assembly GCF_020826845.1. Classification (NCBI taxonomy): domain Eukaryota; kingdom Metazoa; phylum Chordata; class Mammalia; order Perissodactyla; family Rhinocerotidae; genus Diceros; species Diceros bicornis. The sequence continues at coordinate 29,374,305 of NC_080743.1, forward strand.
TATCAATCTTTATAGTATCATTCAGAGTATTTTCACTGCCTTAAAAATCCTCTATGCTCTATCTATTCACCCCTCCCTTTCTTCTCCCCAACTCTGGCGACCACTGATCTTTTTATTGTCTCCCTAGTTTTGCCTTTTCCAAAATGTCATATAGTTGGAATCATACAGTATGTAGCCTTTTCAGATTGACTTCTTTTGCTTAGTAATGTGCGTTTAAGGTTCTTCCGTGTCTTTTCATTGCTTATAGCTTTTCTTTTCAGCACTGAATAATATTCCATTATCTGGATGTACTACAGTTTATTTATCCATTCACCTGTTGAAGGACATCTTGGTTGCTTCCAAGATTTGGCAATTATAAATAAAGCTGCTGTAAACATTCACATGCAGGTTTATGTATGGATGTAAGTTTTCAACTCCTTTGGGTAAATACCAAAGAGCACAATTGCTGGATTGTATGGTAAGAGTATGTGTAGTTTTACAAGATAGTTCTAAACTATCTTCCAAAGTGGCTGTACCATTTTGCATTCCACCAGCAACGAACGAAAGTTCCTATTGCTCGACATCCTGGCTAGCACTTAGTGTTGTCATTTCAGATTTTGGCCATTCTAATAGGTGTATAGTGGTATCTCCTTGTTGTTTTAATTTGCATTTCCCTGATGACATATGATGTGGAGCATCTTTTCATATACTTATTTGCCACCTGTATATCTTCTTTGGTGAGGTGTCTGTTAAGGTCTTTGGCCCATTTTTTAGGTTGTTTGTTTTCTTATTGATGAGTTTCTTATTGTTATGTTACTTTGTATATTTTGGATACCAGTCCTTTATCAGATGTGTCTTTTGCAAATATTTTCTCCCAGTCTGTGGCTTTTCTTCTCATTCTTTTGACATTGGCTTCTACAGAGCAGAAGTTTTTAATTTTAATGAAGTCCAGCTTATCAATTATTTCTTTCATGGGTTACGCCTTTGGTGTTGTATCCAAAAAGTCATTGCCATACTGAAGGTCACCTAAGTTTTCTCCTATGTTGTTTTCTAGAAGTTTTATAATTTTGCATTTTACATTTAGATCTGTAATCCATTTTATGTCAATTTTTGTGAAGGGTGTAAGGTCTGTGTCTAGATTCATTTTTTTGCATGTGGATGCCAGTTATTCCAGCACCATTTGTTGAAAAGACTGTCTTTTCTCCATTGTATTGCCTTTGCTCCTTTGTCAGAGATCAGTTGACTGTGTCTATGTGGGTTTGCTTCTGGGCTCTCTAATCTGTTCCATTGATCTATTCACCTGCTCTTTCATCAGTACCACACTGTCTTGATTTCTGTAGCTTTATAGTAAGTCATGAAGTCAGGTAATGTCAGTCCTCCAACTTTATTCTTCTCTTTCAATAAACATTGTGTTGGCTATTCTAGGTTTTTTGCCTCTCCATATAAACTTAGAAGAATTTGTTGATATCCAAAAAATAACTTGCTGGGATTTTATTAAGATTGCCTTGAATCTATAGATCAAGTTGGGAAGAACTGACGTCTTAACAATATTGAGTCTTCCTATCCATGAACATGGACTGTCTCTCCATTTATTTAATTCTTTGTTTTTTTTCATTGCAGATTTGTAGTTTTCCTTATATAGGTCTTGTATATATTTTGTTAGATTTATACCTAAGTTTTTCCTTTTTAGGGGTTCTAATGTAAATGATATTGTGTTTTTAATTTCAAATTTGTTTTGTTCATTACTAGTATATTGGAAAGTGATTGACTTTCCTGTATTAACCTTGTGTCCTGCAACCCTGCTATAATCAATTATTCATTCCAGGAATTTTTGTCAAATCTTTTGAATTTTCTACCTAGATGATCATGTCATCTGCAAACAAAGACAGTTTTATGTCTTCCTTCCCAATCTGTATACCTTTTATTTCCTTTTCTTGTCTTACTCCATTAGCTAAGACTTTCAGTACAATGTTGAAAAGCAGTGGTGAGAGGAAATATCTTTGCCTTGCATCTGATCTTAGTGGGAAAGCTTCACATTTTTTCAGCATTAAGTATGATGTTAGCTGTTGGTTTTTTGTAGATATTCTTTATCAAGTTGAGGAAGTTACCCTCTATTCCTAGTTTACTGAGAATTTTTATCATGAATGGGTGTTGGATTTTCTCAAATGCTTTTTCTGGGGCCGGCCGGTGGCGCAAGCAGTTAAGTGCATGTGCTCCGCTGCGGCGGCCCAGGATTCACCAATTCAGATCCCGGGCGTGCACTGACGCACCGCTTGTCAAACCATGCTGTGGCGGCGTCCCATATAAAGTGGAGGAAGATGGGCGTGGATGTTAGCCCAGGGCCAGTCTTCCTCAGCAAAAAGAGGAGGATTGGCGGATGTTAGCTCAGGGCCGATCTTCCTCACAAAAAAAAAAATGCTTTTTCTGCATCTGTTGATTTGATCATGTGATTTTTCTTCTTTAGCCTGTTGATGTGATAGATTACAATAACTGATTTTCATTTGTTGAACCAGCCCTTCATACTTAGAATAAATCCCATTTGTTGTGGTGTATAATTCTTTTTATACATTGTTGGGTATGATTTGGTAATATTTTGTTGAGAATTTTTACATATATGTTCATGAAAGATATTGGTCTGTAGTTTACTTTCCTTATAATGTCTTTGTCTGGTTTTGGTGTTAGGGTAATGCTGGCCTCATAGAATGAGTTAGGAAGTATTTTCTGTGCTTCTTTCTTTTGAATGAGTTTGTAGAGAATTGGTATAATTTCTTCCTTAAATATTTGGTAGAATTCACCAGTGAACCCATCTGGGTCTGATGCTTTCTGTTTGGGGAAATTATTAATCATCGATTCAATTTCTTAAATAGATATAGCCTTATTCAGATTGTCAGTTTCTTCTTTTGTGACTTTTGGCAGATTGTGTCTTTCAACTACTTGGTCTGTTTCATCTAGTTTTATTAAATTCATGGGCTGAGAGTTGTTCATAGTATTCCTTTATTATCCTTTTAATGTCCATGAGATTTGTAATAATGTATCCTCTTTCATTTCTGATATTAGTCATTTGTGCCCTCTTTTTTTTTTCCTTATAAGCTAGTCTGGCTAGAGGCTTTATCAATTTTATTGATCTTTTCAGAGAACCAGCTTCTGGTTTTGTTGATTTTCTCTATTGATTTCCTAATTTTAATTTCATTGATTTCTACTCTAATTTTTATTATTTATTTTCTTCTGCTTACTTTGGATTTAATTTGCTCTTCTTTTTCTAGTTTCCCAAGGTGGAAGCTTAGATTATTGATTTTGGATCTTTCTTCTTTTCTAATATATGCATTCAATGCTATAAATTTTCCTCCAAGCACTGTCTCGCTGCATCCCACAATTTTTGTTATGTTGTATTGTATTTAACAGCTTTTATCTAGCATAAAATGAAGTCTGAACCATTTTATTTGTCGTTTATGAACATAATAATATCTTTTCTTTAAGTATCTATAATATATATGGGACTCAAGATCCAGTATTAGTAAGAAATGATTATTTTTCTCATTCTTTTTAATAATTTATTTGAGATGAATTTGTGTTTCAGTTATACCTACTATAAACAATTCTAAAACACATTCCAAGCACACAGTTTTTCACATTAGAATAAAATTAAACAACCATTTAATGTTACTTTTGTATTTAGGTTACACATTTGGATATGACTATTCGTGAGCACAGGGGAGAAACGGAACAGAAAATAATTAAATTAGAAGGTACTCTGGAGAAATCAGAATTGGAACTTAAGGAATGCAACAAACAGGTAAATTATAAAAAATTACATATTTTAAATTGTTTAAAAAATAACTCCTTAGGGCCGGCCCCATGGCTTAGCGGTTAAGTGCACACGCTCTGCTGTTGGCGGCCCAGGTTCGGATCCCGGGCGCGCACCGACACACCGCTTCTCTGGCCATGCTGAGGCCGCGTCCCACATACAGCAACTAGAAGGACGTGCAACTATGACATACAACTATCTACTCGGGCTTTGGGGGGAAAAAAGAGGAGGATTGGCAATAGATGTTAGCTCAGAGCTGGTCTTCCTCGGCAAAAAGAGGAGGATTAGCACGGATGTTAGCTCAGGGCTGATCTTCCTCACAAAAATAAATAAATAAATAAATAAATAAATAAATAAATAAATATTAAATATTAAATAATAATAACTCCTTAACTGTAAGCCTACATTATTTACATAATATGGCTTTTTAGTAGATACATACAATAAAAATACTACACAATTTTAATTATTTTATACATGCTACTTTACATTCATTTTTTTCTCTTAATTTTTTCCCCAGCTTTACTGAGGTATAATTGACAAATAAATATAATACATATTTAAGGTGTACAATGTGATGTTTTGATATATGTATATTGTGAAATAATTACCATAATCAAGCTAATTAACATTATCCATCACCTCACAGTTCCTTTTTGTTGTTGTTGATGAGAACACTTAAGATCTATTCTCTTAGCAAATTTCAAGTATACAGTACAGTATTACTAATTATAGTCACTATGCTGTACATTAGATCTCCAGAACTTACTCATCCTGCATAACTGAAACTTTATACCGTTTGACCAACATTTCCCCATTTCCTCCACTCCCCAGCCCCTGATGACTACCCTCTTAATATTGTTTTGAGTATAATTTTTCTTGTATCAATGTGTCTACATATTTATCATAATGTGTGCATGTCTGGATATGTATATATGTATAAAATATCTCTAGAAGGATTTGCAAGTAATTCTGTTAACTGTGGTTGCCTCTAAGGAAGGAATACAGTGGGAAAGTGATTTTGTTTTCCCCTAACTATATTTTTTACCTTGTGCATGTATTACCTACAAAATTATTTGTAAGGCCATGTAACATTTGTTGTTTTAATATATCCTGATTTTCTTTTCTTGTACAAATGTGATTGAGACTTTCATCTCTTTTAGTTCATTTTTGTTATACATATAAGCATATTATTAGGCACAAGGATTCTGATGTTTATGGCTGTTACAGTTTTCTTAAAAACTCATTTTTATATTTTGCCGTTTTAGATATACGTGTTTAAAGCTTGACTGTCTTAGATTGCAGTTATGGTTAAAGAATTATTTTGCCTTAGTTATGTTAATAGTGCTCAATTTAAAATTCAGGTAGAAAGTTTGAATGAAAAATTGCAAAATGCCAAAGAACAGCTTCGAGAAAAAGAGTTTATAACACTACAAAATGAACAGGAGATAAGTCAACTGAAAAAAGAAACTGAACGAACACAACAAAAGATGAAAGAAATGGAAAGCGTAAGTAAATTATTTTCCTTCTAAGGAACAAGTAGTATTGTCTGAAGAGTGATATAAATCTTTATGTTTTAAACTGATTGGTTTTAGAATACAGAAACTGTGCCGTAAGTATTTTTAGGCTAATTATTTAATTAGCCAGATACCTGTTAGTTTCTTTGATCTTTTTAAATATTTTATTCTGATGTTCTAATTATAGACAAAGACATCATCTTATTTATCTTTATATTCCCTGGTGGCATTGGCATAGTATCTCTCATAGTAAATCCACGATATATGCTCACTTGATCAACAAGTATTTATTGAGAACCTACTATGTAATAGAGCTGAAAATCAGATATTAATAAGATACATTCCTTTGTCCTTGAGGAACTCTATGCAGAGAATAAATGAACAGATAATAGTTGTACATTATTGAAGCCAAGTACATTGAGTTGCCAGATGAAGTTTGATGACTTCATATCATCAGTTTGCATGTGTGTTGACTGGTGAACTTATTCCACCCACTTGCCTTTTTAAAAAGGGAATTTTCTTCTAAGAGCTCTCATAGATGTAACTTCTTCTTGTTTTTAAGTATTATACTCAACTTTAAAACTTCACCTGTAGCTCTTTGTTGTGTTTGACTGGTTATCTGTCTCCTCTAGTAGGATATAAATTCCATTAGGGTAGCTACTTTGTCTCCTTTGTTCACTCCTGTATCCTCAACACCTAGAACAGTACATATCACAAAGTAAGCATGAATAAATATTTATTGAATTATATACATAAATCAAGCAAGGTATCTGAGAGCAAGTTTGGGCCCCAGTTAGGGGGGGGAATGAGTACTGGCCCAGTCATTTCATGTTCCCTAATAAGGACTGGCTAAAAATATTTACTTGAGATTTATATTGATAGACAACACAGTTGGATCCTGGGTCCCACTCCAGACATCAGGGTCCTAGTGATTTGTACTGGTTTCTTTCCTTCTTATTGCCGTAAAGTCAAGTGTCATTACCTAGAATCTAACCTACTTCACCAAGCTAAGTTAGAACTAACTTTCTTTCACTGTTTTTTTTTTCTCTATGAAACAAAACTTTACTAGAGGTTTAACTGAGTGATGTAAAAGTATATCAGAGGGAGTAACAGTCCAGTGACAAATTTTACTTTCACGGAAAATAAGGTCACGACCTTAACCAGCTGTGTGGATTAATGGTGGGTTTTGATTATTCATGCCAATATATTATATTCTCCATCTTTGACATGCATAATCAAATATTACCTTTTTTCTTTATATTATATATCTTGTCATGTTACATTCATAATGATAAAAGATTATACAGCTTGCATATTAAAGTCATGCAAAATATACCATTGAGTCCCAGATTTATTGCAGTACCTTTGTCGTTTTCTTATCATTAAAAAAGAAAAAACATTTTCTGAATATCATTTCACAGTGGGTGATATTCATTTTATGTTAAATTTTACAGAGGTTTAGTTGGGAGAAGGAAAGTCACTTATTAAAAGAGAAACCAGAATAAGAAATAGGTTATCTGTATCATTTCATTTTGAAACCTACAAATATCTTGTGCATTTCAGGTTATGAAAGAGCAGGAACACTACATTACAACTCAGTACAAGGAGGCCATAGATTTGGAGCAAGAATTGAGGCTAACCCGGGAGCAGATGCAGCACTCGCATACAGAATTGGTGGATGCTCGTCGTCAACAAGTCCAAGCACAGAGAGAAATAGAAAGGCTCTCAAGTGAACTGGAGGAAATAAAGCAACTGTCTAAAGAAAAAGTAATCCCTATCCTAAATAATTTTATCTTACTGCAAATCTTAAAAATTTTAACATTCACTTTTTTGAACTGTAGAATATCGTTCTTGCAAAAGTTAATTGTATTTCCCAACAATGTTAATGTACTTAATGCCATTGAATTGTACACTTAAAAATGGTTGAAGTGGTAAATTTTGTGTTACGTATATTTTACCAAAATTTTTAAAAGGAAAAAAACTGTGTTGTATTTAGCATAGCTTTGTAATATAACTAGGAAGTCCCTCAGGACTGAGTTTTGGCCAAACTAATTAGGTTTCAATAAATTGAGTTATAAAGCACTTTTAGACTTTCAAGTGAGTTTAAGCTATCACTTGAAGAAAAATAAAGCTAATAAATCTTTTTTTTTTGAGTAAAAGTTTTTACATTTGTGGCCACTCTTATAGATGAAAACTGACAATTTAAATTTTAGCTGTTATGAAACATGTTGTCCAGAACCCTGGGGGAAGGAAAGTGCTTTTAGAAAGCAAGAGCACTAATATAAATTGTATTTCCCCAGTATTTGGTAGAAGGTTAACAACTTGGCTTAAAAATATTTAGATTGGGGGACCAGCCCGGTGGTGCAAGTGGTTAAGTGCGCACGCCTCTGCTGCGGCAGCCTGGGGTTCGCCGGTTCGGATCCCGGGTGCACACCGACGCACCACTTGGCAAGCCATGCTGTGGAGGCGTCCCATATAAAGTAGAGGAAGATGGGCACGGATCTTAGCCCAGGGCCAGTCTTCCTCAGCAAAAAGAGGAGGATTGGCAGATGTTAGCTCAGGGCCTATCTTCCTCACGCACATACAAAAAATTTAGATTGGTATACTTGGGTTATTACTTAGACTTGGAGAAAAATGTGTTTATTGGTGTTCTAGAAAAGTTCTTATGATTTTTCTGCTTTCTATTATGGTTACTAATTCAATATAGGAATTGAATTAAAGTATTTTTATGTTGAATTTTAGTTAACCTAACAATGTTTTTATTCACATTTCTGGATGGTTAGACTAATAAAGAATATATAGGGAATTTTTATTAGAATATGTTGGGCATTTGGGACTCTACTAGGAACAGGGAAGCTATCTACTTTTATCTCATTTCTGTCCTTATCAATAGTATCTAAGTATAGTACAATTGATTTTATCTGATAAGCTGTCAATAAATCAAAAAAGTGAGTGAAAGTGGGGAAGTTTTAAAAATGACAGTTTAAAATATTGTATTTTAACCCAAAACTCTAAATATACATTCATGTGTTAATCTTTTAATGTGGAACCAAATAAATCTTGGTTCTTTGTGTGTGGGTAGGGTCATTTGATAGCAAGTCTACCTAGACTTTCTTGCATAAACCATACTCATATTCCATCATCTATAGTTTCCAATTTTAGTTTCCTTGAAGTGGAAGAAGAATTAAAAGACATTTGTAAATCAGAGTATAGCATCTCATGTTTTTTAGGGGGTTTCCCACAGTATTTTACAACTATCTTGACTGCTTCTAATTGGGTAGCAAATTTTTGTACTTACTCATTGAACTGTTTCAAAGCATGTAACTTAGTTTTCATATAAAAACTTTCCTTTTGCATGTATATTTCATCAATATTCGTAATGTGTAATAAAATTACATAATTACAATCACAAGCACAACTAGCATAAATAGGTTTGGATAAATACAGAAGTGACTCTTGATAAACAGCACATCTGGTGAGCAAAAATGCATGGATGGGGCCAGCCTGATGGTGTAGTGGTTAAGTTTGGGTGCTACGCTTCGGCAGCCTGGGGTTTGCAGGTTTGCATTCTGGGCGTGGACCTACACACTGCTCATCAAGCCATGATGTGGTGGCGTCCCACATATAAAAATAGAGGAAGGTTGGCACAGATGTTAGCTCAGGGACAATATTCCTCAGCAAAAAAAAAAGAGAAATGCATGAGCATTCCTAAGAGTAGACCATTAACTGCCAAAGTTCAGCATGCTGTGGTTATTAGTTTGTTTTACAGAAAGCATTGGTTAGTGAATTTCTATTATATTACGATAACAAATAATATACTAATGCTCTCCCATTATTAGTCTCTTAAATATCTAGATTTTAAAGTGTACCATTTAATAAGTTAACTTTGTGTATGAGTGTTTATATAATATTCTAAAAGATTACAAGTACTTCCATAAATGCACTAGATAGGTTTAGCTATAATAATCAAATAAACAAGTTATATAGCCTTTACTTAATGTGTCATTTTTAAGGAAGCTCATGGAAACCATTTAGCTGAAGAATTGGGGGCTTCTCAAGTACGGGAAGCTCATTTAGAAGCAAGAATGCAAGCAGAAATCAAGAAATTGTCAGCAGAAGTAGAATCTCTCAAAGAAGCTTATCATATGGAGGTAAAGAAAAATTTAATTTGTTCTATTACTCCCTGCTAAAGTGGGTTAACCTATCTGGACGAAAGTACAAGTCTAGCTCTTAAATGTTCGTTATAGAATAACACATTGTGGTCTTCATTTCTGGTAGCCTAAACATATAACTTTAAGTTCATATCCAGTGAACTAATATACTGTATTAAGAGCAAGAATTCTTGAGCCGGGTAGTCTGGTTCCAAATCTCAGCTCATCATTTAGCACTTATGTGACCTTGGGCAATTAACTTATCATCTCTGTCTAAATGGATATAATAATATCTATCTCATAAAACTGTGTTGAGGATTAAATGAATTAATCTAGTTGAAGTGCTTACACCAGAGCCTGGCACATCATCATCATCATCATTGGTTATAAAATAACACTTGCCAAAACTAACTGGAGGTATTTAATAACCAATATAAACAGTTTCATGTGATGTGAATCTGTAATGCTTTGTATTTTCCAACATTTGTTCTGATTGTAAGTTAGATAGAGAGGCAATACCAGAACCTGATACTTTGCCTTTTATCTATCAGTATGTCCTGAGCCTTTATAGAAATGGGCATGGAGAAATAGTGTTTCTTATATTTTTTAAAACTATGTTTGAAGATATTATCCAAGATTTATGTATAAGTTGTAAATGAATTACTTATGAAGTTTTAATAAGGCATTTTTCTATATGGCAAGGGTTGCAAACACATTTATATTAAACTCCTTTCAAGGGAGTTTAGTAACATCTTTGTGAGGGTTTGGTCAGGCTTGTGGTCACCATGTCTTGCTTAAATGCATTTAGATTCAGATCTCTTAGAAAACATTGTGTCTGCCAAACAAAACACATTTGCAAGATAAATTTAATCCTCAGCCAAGAGATTACAACCTTTGGTCTTTAGAGACAAAGGTGAATGCTGTGGGATTCAGCATAATTATTTAATTGATATTAGTTGCTCAACTTAGTGACCTCATTAATAATTAGTCCATCTCAAGTGTTTGCCAGCAACCACTCATTACACTTTTATTGTATGGTCTCTATTCTACTGTTATTTTTAATTATCCAATTTTTTGTGTGTGTATGAGGAAGACTAGCCCTGAGCTAACATCTGATGCCAATCCTCCTCTTTTTGCTGAGGAGGATTGGCCCTGGGCTAAGATCCGTGCCCATCTTCCTCTACTTTATATGGGACGCCACCACAGCATGGCTTGACAAGCGATGCATCGGTGCGCGCCCAGGATCCAAACCTGTGAACCCCGGGCCGCCAAAGCAGAGCACGCGCACTTAACTGCTACGCCACCAGGCCGGCACCATTTAATTATCCAATTTTTTATTTTTAGTTTTGTGAGACACCTAAATAATTTATAAGCAGATAGTACATAAAATGAATTGTAAAAATTGGTTCTAGTATTGCTGTTTAATATTTGGTACTAATATTTTATCTATATGATATAAAAGTATATAATATGGGCATGTGCACAGGGGCTGCAGTGGGTGGCATCAAGGCCTGTCTTGGGTGAAGGCACCTGGCACAACACTGTTTCCAGCCAGGCCCAAATATGCCCCTCTTGTAAGCCTTGTGGTGGAACAGCTGTTTGACCCATTCAAACAGAAGGATGAAAGCTCTCCATAGGAACACAATGTGAATGGAAGAGACCTCTCATTATGCAAACAATATGGCACTCTGAACAGACACTAAAAACAGCTCACATCTCAAAGAACCCAGCCCTCGAGTCACAGTAGGAGAAGTTAGGTGCTGGGGAACAGTGTTTGATGAATGAAGCCTTCCAGCCATACAGTCATCTGTTTGGACCTTTCATTTGCAATCAGATTTGGATCACCTCCCTTGTTGAGGCTCCCCAAGACTTTGAACAGTTTTTCAATGATCCTTACAGAAAGACACCCTCTCCAGAGAAACGCAGTATTTATATACAGTGCGTTGGATCTCTAGGAAACACCAGAATTATCAGTGAAGAATATATTAAATGGCTCAAGGGCTACTGTGAAACATTTTTCTATGGCTTGACAGTAAAACTCATAGAACCGGTTCCTGTCTCTGCAGTGAGGTGTTCCTTTAGAGTCAACGATAACACAGAAAACCTACAAATTCATGCAGGGTACATCCTAAAGTTCTTAAAAGAGAAGAAACCTAAAGATGCCTTCTGTGTTGTAGGAAAACAATGATTGCTCTTTACCCAAGAGACCCCTGGAATTTGTCTTTGGACAGACCACTTTGACAGATGGTCTGGGATATTAGCTTTGCCAGGTATGGCAGTTTTTATAGCTCACGCTATGAAAGCAAAGTAAAGAAGCTGCAGAAAATATCTTCAAGTGACTCTTCAATTTTTGATAAGTATTACATTCCTGAAGTGACTAGTGTTTTGCTGCTTCAATCCTGTAAGACTTTAACCCATGAGATTGGACACATATTTGGACTTTGACACTGCCAGTGGCTTGCATGCTTAACACAAGACTTCAACCACTTGAAAGAAGCTGACTAGAGCCCCCTAAACCTTTGCCATATCTGTTTACACAAGTTGCAGCATCTGATTGGCCGCAACATTATAGAAAGATACAAAGTGCTGGTGAGGTGGATTGACGATGAATCTGCCAACAAACCTGGAGTCACTGAGAAACATAGTGAGGATAATGTGAATTTGCCAAAACATGTGGAAGACTTTAAGGAATGGAAAGAGTGGATAATAAAATGCCTTTCTGTTCTCTAAAAATAAGGACCTTCAAATAGGAGTAATTAAAATAATACTTACACATTAAAAAAAACGCAAAAAATATAACGTTTTTCTCCTTTTTGATACTTGACAAAGATTTATTTTGAAAGCATCTATGTTGTGTGAATATAAAAATGACAGAATATGTCATCAAAGTAATAGAGAGTTAGAAAAAGGATCAATAATTTTTAACAGTATTTTTTAAAATACAGGTTTCAGAATTATCGGAAAAGTCACTTAATTGCAGAACTCCTGATTTTATCTATGAGAATGATGAGGTTTTTCAAAACTTTTTATTGTGGAAAATTTTAAACATATTCAAAAGTAGAGAGAATGGTATAAATCCTCATATATATATTATTCAACTTCAATAATTATCAACTCATGGCCAATTTGACTTCATCCAGACAGTCATAAAAACCCAGACAGTCATAGGCAGACTTGGAAGTGGTCACTATATCTTTAAGTTCACTCACTTCCCTTCTTCCCTTCCCCCACATATCACATATTATTTTGAAGCAAATCCCAGACATCATTATTTCATCAGTAAACATTTCAATAAGTATCTCTAAAAGGTAAGGGCTATTTTAAAAAAGTATAACCACAATACCATTATCACATCACACCTGAAAATTGACAGTAATTCCTTAATATCATCAAATATCTAATCATTGTTCATATTTCCCCAATTGTTACAAAAAAGTCTTTGTAGTTGGGGCTGACGCCGTGGCGTAGTGGTTAAGTGCGCGGGCTCTGCTGCAGCAGCCTGGGGTTCAGATCCTGGGCGCGCACCCGCGCACTGCTTGTCAAGCCATGCTGTGGCGGCATCCCATATAAAGTGGAGGAAGATGGGCATGAATGTTAGCCCAGGGCCCGTCTTCCTCAGCAAAAAGAAGAGGATTGGCAACTGATGTTAGCTCAGGGCTAATCTTCCTCCCCCCAAAAAAGTCTTTATAGTTGATTTGTTCAAATTAGGATCCAAAAACTATCCACTGTATTTGGTTAACAGTTCTTAAGTAAATTTAAAACTAAAGGTTTCTTTTCCTCCTTTTTCCCTCTAGTATATTTGTCGAGAAATCAGATCTTTGTAACTATAAACAAAATTTACTTTCATTTAAGTGGAAAGTATTAGAGTGTTGAAACCAACTCCACCCTATTTTCTTTTTCTTCTTTTCCTTTTCAATTTTCTTCTTTTCCTTTTCAAATTTCCTTTTTCAATTTTCATTAGATGATTTCACATCAGGAGAACCATGCAAAGTGGAAGATTTCTGCTGATTCTCAAAAGTCTTCTGTTCAACAACTAAATGAACAGTTAGAGAAGGCAAAACTCGAATTAGAAGAAGCTCAGGACACTGTAAGCAATTTACATCAACAAGTCCAAGACAGGAATGAAGTAATTGAAGCTACAAATGAAGCATTACTTATTAAAGTAAGTATATGTATTAAAGTACATAAAGCATATCTATAAAAAAGTGAATTTGTGACTTATTTTTCCATCCTTGCAGTTTGTAGAAGACTGTATGACCAAATATTGACCTGTTTGAATAAAAGCATTTTATTTAGAAGACATTGAATTTGGGAATTATTAATAAGATGTATATCATATTACCACGGGAGAAATAATTTGTAAATGTTGAAACAAACTTTTTTTTGGAGGGGCATGAGAACATTTAAGTTCCACTCTTATAGCAAATTTCAATTATACAATACAGTGTTACCAACTGTAGTTACCATGTTATACATTAGATCCTCAGACCTTATTCATCTTGGAGCTAAAAAGTTGTATCCTTTTACCAACCTCTCCTATTTCCCCCACCTCCCCAGCCTCTGGCAACCACTTTTCTACTTGCTGTTTCTGAGTTGGGCTCTTTTTTTTTTAAGATTCCACATACAAGTTGTGCCATGCAGTATTCGTCTTTCTCTGTTTGTTTTATTTCACTCAGCATAATCCCCTCAAGGTCCATCCCTGTTGTCCCAAATGGCACATTGTGTGTTTTGTTGTGTATATATATTTATACACCACATCCTCTTTGTCCATTGATCTGTTGACGGACACTTAGGTTGTTTCCGTATTTTGGCTATTGTAATAATGCTGCAGTGAACGTGGGAGTGAAGGTATGTCTTCAGTATCCTTTTTCATTCCCCTTGAATATATACCCAGAAGTGGAATTGCTGGATCATATGGTAGTTCTATTTTTAATTTTTTGAGGAACCTCCATACCATTCTCCATAGAGGCTGCACCAATTTACATGCCTACCAAAAGTGTGTAAGTGTTCCCTTTTCTCCACATCCTCACCAACACTTATTATTTCTTGTCTTTTTGATGATAGCCATTCTAACAGGTGTGAGGTGATATCTCATTGCAGTTTTGATTTGTGCTTCCCTCGTGATTAGTGATGTTGAGCACCTTTTCATGTACCTATTGGCCATTTGTATGTCTACTCAGTTCCTCTGTCCATTTTTTAATTGGATTGTTTGTTTTTTTGCTATTGAGTTGTATGAGTTCTTTATATATTTTGGATATTAACCCCTTATCAAATATATGATTTGAAAATATTTTCTCCCATTCAATAGGTTTCCTTTTTATTTTATTGATGGTTTCCATTGCTGTGCAGAAGCTTTTTAGTTTGATATAATCCCTCTTGTTTATTTTTGCTTTCGTTGCCTTTGCTTTTGGTGTCAAATCCAAAAAATCATTGCCAAGGCTTATGTTAAGAAGCTTACTCCTATTTTTTCTTCTAGAAGTTTTATGGCTTCGGGTTGTAAATTTAAGTTTTTAATCCATTTTGAGTTGATTTTTGTGTATAGTGTAAGATAGTGGTCCAGTTTCATTCTTTTGCATGTGGCTGTCCAGTTTTCCGAGCACCATTTATTGAAGACACTATCTATTGAAGATGTATATTCTTGTTTCTTTGTCATAAATTAATTGGCTATATGTGTGTGGGATTATTTCTGGGCTATCTATTCTGTTCCATTGATCTATATGTCCATTTCTATGCCAATACCATACTGTTTTGATTACTATAGCTTTGTAATATAGTTTGAAATCAGGAAATGTGATGCCTCTAGCTTTGTTCTTCTTTCTCAAGATTGCTTTGGCTATTCGGGGTCTTTTGTGCTTCCATACAAATTTTAGGGTTGTTTGTTCTATTTCTCTGAAAAATGCCATTGGAATTTTGATAGAGGTTGAATTGAATCTATAGATCACTTTGGGTAGTATGGACATTTTCACAATATTAATTCTTCCAATCCATTGAATATGGAATATCTTTCCATTTATTTGTGTTTTCTTCAGTTTCTTTCATCAATGTCTTATAGTTTTCAGTGTACAGATCTTCCACCTCCTTGGTTAAATTTATTCCTAAGTATTTTATTCTTTTTGAATCAATTGTAAATGGGATTGTTTTCTTAATTTCTCTGATAGTTCATTACTAATGTAGAGAAATGCAACTGATTTTTGTATGTTGATTTTGTATCCTGCAACTTTACTGACTTCGTTTAGATATTCTAACAGTTTCTTGGTAGAGTCTTTAGTGTTTTCTGTATATAAAATCATGTCATCATCTGCAAATAGAGATAGTTTTACTTTTTCCTTTCCAGTTTGGATGCTTTTTATTTCTTTTTATTGCCCAGTTGCTCTGACTAGGATTTCCAGGACTGTGTTGAATAAAACTGTTGAGAATGGGCATTCTTGTCTTGTTCCTGATCTTAGAGGAAAAGCTTTCAGCCTTTCATTATTGAGTATGATGTTAACTGTGGGCTTGTCATATATAGCCTTTATTATGTTGAGGTATGTTTCCTCTATACCACTTTGTTGGGAGTTTTTATCATGAATGGATATTGAATTTTGTCAAATGTTTTTTCTGCATCTATTGAGATGATCATATGATTTTTATCCTTGATTTTGTTAATGTGGTATCACATGGATTGATTTCCAGATGTTGAACCATCCTTGCATCCCTGGAATTAATCCCGCTTGATCATGGTGTGAGATCTTTTTAATGTATTGTTGAATTTGGTTTGCTAATATTTTGTTGAGGATTTTTGCATTTATTAGGGATATTGGCCTGTAATTTTCTTTTCCTGTGGTGTCCTTGTCTGGTTTTGGTATCAGAGTAATGCTGGCCTCATAAAATAAGTTTGAAATGTTCCCTTCTTTTCTGTTTTTTCAAAGAGTTTAAGAAGGATTGGTATTTTTAATTCTTTTGTTTTTAATTTTTTTGTGAGGAAGATCAGCCCTGAGCTAACATCCGTGCTAATCCTCCTCTTTTTGCTGAGGAAGACCGGCTCTGAGCTAACATCTATTGCCAATCCTCCTCCTTTTTTTTTCCCCAAAGCCCCAGTAGATAGTTGTTATGTCATAGTTGCACATCCTTCTAGTTGCTGTATGTGGGACGTGGCCTCAGCATGGCCGGAGAAGCGGTGAGTCGGTGCGCGCCCGGGATCCGAACCCGGGCCACCAGTAGCAGAGCGCGTGCACTTAACCACTAAACCACGGGGCCGGCCCCCAGAAGGATTGGTATTAATTCTTCTTTAAATGTTTGATAGAGTTCATCAGTGAAGCCTTCTGGTCTAGGACTTTTGTTTGTTGAAAGGTTTTTGATTACTGATTCAATCTCCTTACTAGTAATTGGTCTGTTCAGATTTTCTGTTTCTGCATGATTCAGTCTTGATAGGTTGTATGTTTCTGGGAATTTATCCATTTCTTCTAGGTTGTGTAATTCATTGGTGTATAATTGTTCATAGTAGTCTCTTATTGTTTGTATTTCTGTGATATCAGTTGTAACATCTCCTCTTTCATTTCTGACATTATTTATTTGAGTCCTCTCTCTTTTTTTCTTGGTGAGTCTAGCTAAAGGTTGGTCTATTTTGTTTATCTTTTTAAAAAGCCAGTTCTCAGTTTCATTGATCTTTTCTCTTGTCTTTTGAGTTTCTTAATTTATTTCCACTTTGATCTGTGTTATTTCTTTCCTTCTACTAACTTTGGACTTAGTTTGTTCTTCTTTTTCTAGTTCCTTAAAGTGTAAAGTTAGGTTACTTGTTTGAGATCTTTCTTGTTTCTTAATGTAGGCATTTATCATCATAAATGTCCCTCTCAGATGTACTTTTGCGTCATCCTATAAGTTCTGGTATGTTGTATTTCCATTTTCATTTGTCTAAAGATAATTTTTTATTTCTCTTTTGATTTCTTGTTTGATCCATTGGTGCTTCGGTAGCATGTTGTTTAATCTCCACATAGTTGTGAATTTTCCAATTTTCTCCTTGTTATTGATTTCTAGTTTACACCATTTTGATTGGAAGATGCTTGATATGATTTTTGTCTTCTTAAATTTATTAAGACTTGTTTTGTGACCTCACATATAGATCTGTCCTGGAGAGTGTTCCATGTGCACTTGAGAAGAATGTGTATATTCCTCTGATGGATGGAATGTTCTGTAAATGTCTAAGTCCATTTGATCTAATGTGTAGTTCAAATCCAATGTTTCCTTACTCATTTTCTGTCCGGATGATCTAACCATTGATGAAAGTGGAGTATTGTAGTTTCCTACTATTATATATTGCTGTCTATTTCTCCCTTCGGGCCTGTTAATATTTGCTTTATATATTTAGATGCTCCTATGTTTTTTAGGTGCACAAATATTTACAAATGTTGTATCCTTTTGTTGGATTGACCCCTTTGTCATTATATATGACCTTCTTTGTTGTTACAGTTTTGGCTTAAAGTATGTTTTTTCTGATATAAGTATGGCTACCCCAGCTTTCTTTTGGTTTCCATTTACACAGACTATGTTTTTACATCCCTTCACTTTCAGTATGTGTGTGTCCTTAAAACTGAAGTGAGTCTCTCTAGGGAGTGTATAGTTAGGTCTTACTTTTTTTATCCATTCAGCCAGTCTATCATTTGACTGGAGAATTTAGTCCATCTATATTTAAAGTAATTATTCATACGTATACTATTGCCATTTTGTTAATTGTTTTCTGGCAGTTTTTAATTCCTTTGTTCCTTTCTTCTTCTGTTGCTCTCTTCCTTTGTGATTTGATGATTTTTTGTAGTGGTATGCATACATTCCTTTTTCTCTCTATCTTTTGTGTATCTACTATAGGTGTTTGCTTTGTGGTTACCATAAGGCTTACGTAAAATATCTTATATTTATAACAGTCTATTTTAAACTAATAAGAACTTAACTTCAAATGTATACTAAAGCTTTACATTTTTACTCTTCCTCCCCAAATTTTATGTTTTTGATGTCACAATTTACTTCTTTTTACCTGTGTATTCATTAACAAATTACTGTAATTATAGTTATTTTTAATACTTTTGTCTTTTAACCTTCACAGTAGAGTTATAAGTGATTTACCCACCACCATTAAAATATTAGAGTATTCTGAATTTAACTATGTATATTTACCTTTGTCAGTGAAATTTAAACTTTCATATCTTTTCCTGTTACTAATTAGCATCCTTCCGTTCATAGCATCTTTCCGCTTGAAGAAGTCCCTTTAACATTTCTTGTAAGGCTAGTCTAGTAGAGATGAACTCCTTCAGCTTATCTTTTCCTGGAAAACTCTTTATCTCTCTTTCAATTCTGAAGGACAGCTTTGCCAGGAAGAGTATTCTTGGTTGGCAGTTTTCTTCTTTCAGCACTTTGAATATATCATGCCCCTCCCTTCTGGCTCCAGAGTTTCTGCTGATAGTCTTATGAGGGGTTTCTTGTATGTAACAAGTTGTTTTTCTCTTGCTGCTTTTAAGATTCTCTTCTTGTCTTTAACTTTTGAGGATTTAATTATAATGTGTCACAGTGTGGGTCTCTTGGGATTCTTCATATTTGGAACTCTCTGGGCTTCCTGGATCTGGATGCCTGTTTCTTTCCTCAATTTAGGGAAGTTTTCAGCCATTATTTCTTTAAATAAGCTTTGTGCCCCTTTCTCTCTCTCTTCTCATTCTAGGACATCTATAATACATATGTTGGTCTGCTGATGATATCCCATTAGTCCCTTAAGCTATCATCACTCTTTATTCTTTTTACTCCTCTGATTGGATGAATTCCACTGCCCTCTCTTCAAGTTCGCTGATCCTTTCTTCTGCTTGATCTAGTCTGCTGTTGAACTCTTCTACTGAATTTTTCAGTTCAGTTATTGTACTCTTCACTTTGTCATTTCTGTTTGGTATGTTCTTATATTTTCTGTCTCAGTTGAAATTCTTACTGTGTTCATGCATTATTCTCCTGACCTCAGTTACCATCTTTATGATGGTTATTTTGAACTGTTTGTCAGGTAAATCACCTATCTCTGTTTCATTAAGGTCCATTTCTGGAGTTTTAGCTTATTCTTTTGTTTGGAATGCATTCCTGTTTCTTCACTTTTCTTGACACTGTGTTGGTTTCTGTGCTTTAGATAAAACAGCCACCTTTCCGATCTTGACAAAGTGGTCTTGTGTATGACATGTGCCTTATCACTCAGCCTGGCCTAAGCTCCTTGTTGTCTTTCAAACATTGTCATTGTTCAAGCACTCCTCTTTGTTCTTAGTGGTTCCAGTAGTTAAGCAAGTGCCAAGACCTGTCGGTATCCCAAAGGGGAGGATCTCAGTCAGCATCTAGATACAGGCTGATTGGAAGCTGGAGCCTCGGGAAACAGCTAGGAAAGTATGTAGTTAGGGCTCTTCCATGGAGAAACTGAGAGATGGACTTTTTTGCCTGTCCCCTCAGTACTGGGCCCTGGTGTATAGCTGCAGGGGGGTGGCCCTGTGCCCACGAGAACTGCTTCTGTGTTTGCTACAGTACTTTTGAACTTGTGAATGCAAGCTTTGTTGGATATCAGAGCCATGCAATCCAGGGGTCTCTCCCTTGGGTGGCAGCTTCAAAAGCTCAAGTGCCAGACATGTGTACAAAGTCCTTCCAAGGAGATATTGGCTATATTTGGAGCAGGCTCAAAGGAGAAGACAGGAGGTGTCTGCTGACTTGTTGGTCTCTGGAGAGGATCACAGTCTGCCCCTAGATGCATGCTAAATGGGAAGCCTGACTGTTAGGAAGCAGCTTTTAAAGTACGAAAATAGGCCTCTTTCAGGGAAAGACTGGGAGATGGTCATTTTCTTCCTGCTCCTTCTGTGCTGAGACCTAGGGGGATTGTTATGGTGTGTCCTTCCAAGCCTGTGAAGAATTATTTCTTTGTTTGCTGTAGTCTTGTGGATCTTCTGGATGCAAACCCTGTTGGCTTTCAGGGCTAGGTGTTTTGGCTGCCCATCCCTCAGGTGGGAGTCTTAAAAGTTGGATCGCTAGTGTGGGGTCCAAACCCTTCACTCCTCGGGGAGAAGCTGGGAGTTGGGTGTTCCCTCCCATTGTATGGCCCTGTGCTGGGCATGGAGTTGATGGCAAGAGTGTGTCTCAGCTTTTCCTACTTGTTTTGGTGTGAGTATTTTCTCATTCCCCCAATGTATAGATGTTACTCAGCTAGTTTCTTTCAGACGGAATTGCTCTTTGTGTAGCTCTAGATTTGGTGTGTCATGGGAGGAGCCTCCTATGTTGCCATCTTGGACTGAAACTTGTACAAATACAAACTTAATCATGTTTACTTTGAGAGTTTTCTACCTGATGTACTTAAAAAGTAGGAGCATTTTTCAAAATCAGTAAAGTTCCTCTGAAAATCATAAAGTAGAAAATGCAAGATTATATTCCAAAAAAACTTTTTTACTGGATTTGAGTATGTATGTCATTTTTCAAATAGCCTGTTGCTACTTATTCACCCCTTTTGATCATGGCAGTTTACTCTGGAATTTGGAATTAATATCAGTATTGATGGCTAGAGATAAAAATTTTAATATTAGTTCAAAACTGCCAATATGTATGATTAACATTGTCAGCCAAGACCTTAAAAAAAGAACAACCTCACTGGTAGTTGTGAAGTAATAAATGATTCTATAGCAAAAATAAAGTTATTGAAAAGCAAAAAAAATCAATCAAATAGTTCCTTAGAAACATTTCTAGTTATTAAGCTAGTTATTAAGCTTTTATAATATTAAATATTTCTAGTTATTAAGCTTTTATAATATACTTGATATTCACAGTACTAGAGGAAAGCTGAATAGACATAATCTAAAATTATGTTTTGGTTGAACATTCTACTTATGCTTCCATTGAAACAGTAATATACCTGGTATTCTAGGATTTACAACATTTATACAAAATTATAAAACTTCATTGTGAAAAATTGACTCTAAAAATTTAAAAGATTCTGTATTGTGTATCCCTTGTCACAGTAATTATCTCTGCTCACTTGTTAGATATTACCAATGAGATAAAGAGAGGTGGATTGCACTTATTAATTATTTAGAAGTTTTTAAGTTCAACTACTTAGCAAATTACCAAAATATTGGCTAAACAACAGCAATTCTTAAATGAACCATAGATACAGAAATCTTAGAACATGTACCATGATTAGCCATACTATTCAGAAAGTAGAATTCCTTTGTTTTCTGACAGAGGCTCTCAAAATCAACATCAGCTGGCTCTAAAGTCTAGACTGAAGAAGAGTTAAGGAGCATAGAGAGAAAGAAGAAAAGCTAATAGAAGAGCAGAAGCTGGCATAACTCTAACAATTAAGAAGTAGCTGTAAATAATGGAAAGCAGTTCCACTGACAGCAGCTGTAAATGATAGAGAACAGAAACAGAAATGAGAGAGAAGAAAGAACAGTGTTTGAGGCAACTGATCTTTCCTGCTCACTTTCTTTAGTACTCTAACAAGTACCCTAGTGTTTGAGGGTAGCTGGAGCAAGGGCAAAGCTAAGACCATTTTCTGAGAGCCCTAAAAGCATCAGTATATTATGGCACACTACAATAATGATCACAACAGTGACCTTCTTTGAGTCTTAAGAAAAAGTTGAATTATGTTTAATGTATTCAGGATACTACATTTCCTTGTAAAAGTTAGGTGTTAAACTATAGTCAAATGGAATCCTACTTATCTGAGATATCACATTTCTCAATTATGGCTAGATAACATACAAGAGTTTTTTTTAAAAGTCCAGCTGTACACATCCCTATATGTGTCAACTTGATAGCTACTTTATTAATTGTGATTATAAGAATGTGAATATAAGATTTACTACAAAAAGTTGGCATTCCTAGGGCCGCTTAGTGGTGTAGCGGTTAAGTTCGCACACTCCGCTTCAGTGGTCTGGGGTTTTCCGGTTTGGATCCTGGGCGCGGACCTGTGCACCGCTCATGGACGCCATCCTGAGGTGGCGTCCCACGTAGAGCAACTAGAAGGATGTGCAACTATGACATACAACTATCTACTGGGACTTTGGGGAGAGAAAGGGAAAAAAAGGAGGAAGATTGGCAACAAATGTTAGCTCAGGGCCAATCTTCCTCAAAAAAAAAAATTGGCACTCTAGCCACTTATAAATCAAGTTTATCTAGATAAAGTAGTATAAAGACATCAAAGAACTGAAATACGCATGTTAAACTTTCATTTTTAATGCACACTGTGATTATGACAGTTTAGTTAGCACAGCATTTTTAGAAAAAATAGAAACTATCAGATTAAAAGTGACTGATTTAGAAATATGCATCTTATGGATACCTGTAAGAAAAAGAGGATGTATTTGAACAGGAGGCTACTACACATATTATTTAATTTCTAAAATTAAAATGTCTTCATTCATTTTTTTAGGCTTGATGGTTTTTCAGTGTATACAATCTCATTCTTAGGATCCCAAAGTTGGATCAGAGGACCCAAATGACGGACATGGAAAAATAATAGAAATGAGAAGTTTATTTAATAAGGGTTGATTTATTAAATATTATTAATCACTTCCTTAAAGGTTTTTCTTTGAAAAATTCCTAGTGTGATAAAGCTTTCTTGTAATGAGGACATATAAAGCAGAGTAGCTTATATACATTTATTTCTTATTAGAAATTCTGAAGGGAATCATTTTTTGTGTGTATATCTTTTAGATTAACAAAAGATAGTGTATTTTTATACTTTCACAAAGAAATTTTTAGATGTAAGATTTCAGTCTTGAAGAGAGATTGATATTGTCATTAACACTAAAAAAGAAAAAAAGTTCTGTAAGGAAAATCTAGTTTTCGTAGAATTCCTTAGTATAGTTTAAAGATTTTTGAAGTGAGCATATGTAATTAATTGTCCCAAAATGAAGGGTTTAAACAGAGCTCAGAAAACTCTCATGAGTTGTTATATAAAGAATTCCTATATTGGGTTGAAGATTGACTTAGATGACTTCTAAGAGTCTCTGATTTTCTAAGTTATTCATTCATTTAGCAAAAATGTATTTAGCACCTACTATGTACCAATTTCTCTATAGGAATCGGAATTAACCAGATTACAAGCCAAAATTTCTGGACATGAAAGGGCAGAAGACATCAAGTTTCTATCAGTCCCGTTTACGTCTCCAACAGACATTATTCCTGGCATTCAAGATCCAAAATTTGCTAAACACTCTCACACAGCTTTTTTCAAGTGTAAAAAACTACGTCGCTCTATTAGTGCCAGTGATCTTAGTTTCAAAACTCATAGTGATGAAGATCTTTCTGAAGAATTACTACAGGACTTAAAAAAAATGCAATTAGAACAACCTTCAACATTAGAAGAAAGCCAGAAAGATCTGACTTATACCCAGTCAGACTCATTTAAACCTCTCACATATGACCAAGAAGGTGATAGTTCTGAGAATAATGACTTCAGTACTCTTAGTGGAATGCTAAGATACATAAACAAAGAAGTGAGACTATTAAAAAAGTCTTCTATGCAAACAGGTGCTGGTTTGACTCAGGTATGTATTTTATACGTTAGAAGTTATAATAATTTGTCTCCAATGAATATCATTTTATTTCTTGTAGAAAAATACATGTGTTTAAATGAAGCATGCCATTAGGTGATGTACACAAATATTGAAAGTACAAAAAAATTCATTGTAAGTTTGCAATGCTTTTACCCTGACAAGTAGAGTTGAAAATTTAGCTTTGAAAATGAACTTTTGTTAAAATAGCCTATATATTTGAGTAAATATAATCTTTATATTTGGTTAAAGAACTAATTCTACCTCATATTAGGAAAGTATTTTGAACTCTAGAATATTGGAAAATTTTTTTGGAGCTCCAAAATTAGTTATGTTCCTGGACTTTCTGGAAACCATTCTAGTTAAGAATTAAGGTAACCTTTGTTTTAGTCATAGACTTCCACGTGGCTCAGAATATCTCATTCATGTGATTTATCTATTCCCATTATTCCTTAGGCATGTCATACTGAATAGGCAATTTATCTCTACTACACATACCTTACAGACACTCAACATTGTTTTATAAGCATTTAATCTATAGTTTGCATATGAAAATAAAGCATCTCTTCCAGGTAATGTCAGTTTTTTTCAAATGCCCATTTGCCTCATTTCCAAAACATCAATATAAGTTTGATGGTCTAAAAAATTTAAAAAGTGTTTTTAGAATGGATTCAAGACAAGGACTGTTGGAGCTTCTTTTCGTTTCTCCACATCCTTCCTTAACATTAAAAAGAGCTTAATTTACTATTCATAAACAGAAAACTATATAAATATAATAATATTCTTATTGGTAGAACAAAATTTGCATAGTATGAAATTTGAAGTGTATAGCAAACAAGGCAGATGCTATAATCAACAAAGCAATCTTCTATAAAGCCTGATAAAATTAGTTTTCATCTAGCCTTTAAAACTATTACTGTATATTATTTATTTAGCCATTTGATCCATTCAGTATTTATTGAGCATCTACTATATACTGTGCCCTGGGATTATAGAAATAAAATTGACCAAGGCCCTATCCAAACCAAGCTTCCATTTTAGTGAGGAGACCATCAATAAACAAGTAACTAGATATATGCTATAATGCCAGGTGGAAATAAGTGTTATGAAGAAAAGCTGGTAAGAGAATACAGTGTGGCGGGGGTACTATTTTGGATGGGTTGGTCAGGGAAGGCCTCACAAGAAGGTGACATTTGATCAGAGTCCTGTGGGAAGTAAGGAAGTCCCAATATCTGGAGGAAGAGCATTGGAGGAAAGGGAATAATGGGTACTAAAGTCCTGAAATGGCAGCATGCCTGGCATGTTCAAAAAGCAACTAGGAGGTGTATGGCTGGTTTGGTGTAAACAAGAGGGAGAGTAGTAGGAGATGAGATAAGAGACGATGCTGGGGGTGGGATAGTGGGAGGGGTGGGCCCTAGCGGTCTTGTAGCTCTTATAAGAACTTTGGATTTTATCTGAAGTATCATGGGAAGCCATTGGAGGGTTCTGCTTACGGAAGTGATATGATCTGATTTATGTATTTAAAGGATCGCTCTGGCTGCTTTATGAAGAATGGATGATAAAGGGACAAGAGCAGAAACCATCTAGGAGGCTACTTGTAATAATCCAGGCAAGAGATGAGTTTGGCTAGTCAGAAGGATAGATGTGGAAGTGTTGAGAATGATTCAATTTCTGGATATATTTTGAAGGTAGAGCCAAGAGGATTTGATGTAGGTTTTGAGTGAAATAGAAGTCAAGGAAGACTCCAAAGATTTTGGCCAGAGTAACTGAACATTTACTGAGATGAGGAATACTAGGAGATGAGCAGATTTGGAGGCATGGAAAGAATCAAGAGTTTGGTTTTAGATATATTGAATTTGAGATTTCTGTTAGATGTCCATTGGAGATGACAAATGAAATGATTGGATTTATGAGACTAAAGTATAAATTTAGATATCATCAGCATATAGATGGTAGTGAAAGGCATAATCCTGGATTAAATCAAGGGAATTAGTGGAGGGAGAAAAAAGAAGTCCAAAAACTAAGCCTAATTCAGTAAGGCTAAATTATTTTTAGCATTCAAGAAGTTGAAGGTCCAATAAAGTTAACTGAGAAGTGAGATACGAAAAAAATTAGGAGAGTATAATATCCCATAGGCCAAGTGAAAACGTGCTTCAAGAAGGAGAGTGAGATCAACTGTGTCAAATGTTGCTAAATAAAGTGAGGATTGATGATTAATATCATATTTGGTAACGTGGAAGCTGTTGATGACCTTTATAAGAATGGCTTCAGAGTAATAGTGGGGAATAAAAGCCTGATTTAGAGTGGGATCGGCAGAGAATGGGAGGAGAAGAAATGGAAACACCAAGGATAGACAACTCGTTTGATGTAGAGTAGAGCAGAGAAATGAGTGGGGTGTGATGTCAAGGGAGAGTCTTTTGTTTTTTAGCATAAGAGATAAAACAGCATTTTGTATATTGGTGGGAATGATCCAGTAAACAGGGAAACCGATTCAAGACAGGGAGTGGAAGGAGTAAAATCCTTAAGGCGGGCTGAAGAAGATACGATCCAGTAGAGAAATAGAATTGGCCTTGGATAAAAGAAGGGGCAGTTCATCCCTGTAGTGGGAAAGAAGGCAGAACATATGGAAGATTTGGTAGGAGAGGAGGAATTTCTTTATTGATTGCCCTTATTTTCTTAGTGAAATAAGCAAGGTTATCAGCTAAGGCAGGGTAAGGTACTGGAGATTTAAGAACAGGGAAGGTATATGAAATAGTTATCTTGGAGAGTGGGAAAATATAAACGAACTAGGGAAGTCTAGTGGGATTGCCAGGCAGATAATTTTGTTCTGTGGAACGGCTCTGCAAACTACAAGACGTCTGGCATTTTTTGTCCCTATTATACACCAGCAACAGGGTGTTCCTTTCTCCCCATCACAGTGACAACCAAAAAGTACTCTCACAAATTTCCAGAATGTTCCCTAGGGGAGAGTACTGCTCCCTTTAAGAACCTCTGCTCTATTTCAATGGCGCTTAGAGTCACAGATGTATGAGAGTCTATTTTTGGTAAAATAGAACTTAATTTGTGTAGAAGAAATTTAATAAGTACGGTGACAGATTGTGATCATAATAATACATAGCATTTACTATATGCCAGGCACTATTCTAAATGCTTTACATAAATTAACTCATTTAATCTTTATTAACAATCCTGCGTGCGATAGGTACTATATTATCCTAATAGTACCAAATAGTTCTTCTATTGTAGTGGGTACTATTATTATGCCCATTATATAGTAGAGGAAACTGAGTCTCTGTTCTTAACCACTATTGGTATGCTATTGACATTCTTGTATTTATATTTTCTTCAGTACTGTTTAATTACATAGTTTGGTCTTGCAACTGCTTAGTCAATTAGGGATAAAGAGAGTAAGACTTAAAGGTTACTACACAACTGATAGAATGATTTCTCACTATATAGGTCATTGGAATAGATAGATGTATTTAAATATTTCAAGTCATTTTACCTATTCTATTATCATGGAAACTCATTGCCAAATTAAAATATGCAAAATACTGTAGCCGGTTCTTAAAATCCAGCCAAAGTTAAATTCTGTACATATACATAGTTTTGTTTACTGCTAGTGATACTCTACTGAGTTTTAAATACATTAACCACAGTCGGTACTCATAACTTAAAGCTCACGTGGGACTCGCATAGCTCATGACCCTCAATTGCATTACTTGTGTTGGCTTAATTTTGTCTTGGATAGAAGGGACTGGCTCTTTGGGTTGCTCAGAACTCCATTCAGTGCTGCTTTGGGACCCATGCTGGGACTGATGCTTGACAAATGCTTATGTAGATTTTCTTCAATTCTCTGATGGTCATTACTTACATATTATACCTTAATCTTAAGGGGAAGGTAACTGAAGACATCTTCTCAATGCTTTTTCTCTAGGGCCTCCATTTTTTTCTTTTCTAATTACAGTTATTTTTTCTAGAGGAAGGTGAGAAAATTCAGAGCTACAACTACTATTGAAAGAAACTTTGACTTGTTATAGTTTTACTGTTTACGTTCATGGTCATTTGCATGTACATTGCATTAATAAATGTGTACCATTTTGTAAAACTTGACATAAGATATTTTAAATTGGAGTGTAAAACCTTGACCCACAGGCTAATTCTGGTCCTCAGCTTATTTCTTCTACCAGTAAAGTATGACATTGCATTGGTCTCCGATTTAAAAGCAGAATTTTTAAACTCTTTTGAGCCAAGGAACCTATTGTTTAAATGAAATGTTATAAAGAAACCCAAATATGTCAATCAGATACAAAGATAATTTATCTGATTGGGGGTGGGTTGTGTCTGACCTCTACCCAGTTACTTGCTCACCTTCTTTCATGGCTGCTCGTGCAAAGACTCTAGAGCAGCCCTGGATTAACCTTTAAGGAAAATAAGCGTGAGTTTAGGGCAGCAATGGAGGGGGAGCGTCACAGAGCTTTTTGCCCTATCATGCCTTTAACTCTTTCACTGCCACACTTGACTGTAGTAGAATTTTTTGAAATTGTCTTTATCTGCCATGTTCCAATTTAATCTGCACTGTTAAAAAAATCTTTTTCTTTGGTATGGTGAGTGACTAAAGTTTAAAAGTTTGTTTTGAAGGTATTATTAGATATAACATTTGTTTCTGACTCATGGTGTGAGTTTGACTTCTGTAGAGTAAAACCAGCCAGCTGAGTCCTAATAGCATTTAACTCATCAGGTGATTTGTGTAAAGGACCCTTAAGCTCTTTATTTTAAGCAGTGGAAGGGCCAGGCAGCATCATTGTTGCCTGTGCTTAGGGCATCAATGGGCCATAATCCAGCCCTGCTCCAGAAAGTGCAGTTTTAAAGTCCACTAGTACAGCAGAAAGAACATAGAAATTAGTATGTGAGAAGTGTTTAATAAGTGTTAGCTTCCTGTCTTGTGTTGTAGCCCAAATACTGATTTTCCTAATGGTTAACTATGTTGGCAATTCCATTTACAATAGAGCCTCTAACACAGCAGTATTCTGCTTTCAGACTCTTTAAGCTTCAGAACTCACAAAAAATTATACACGTACACAATTGTGAACACAGTTTCAGGGAGTTCACAGACTTTAAGTTAAGAACTCTTATTTTGGATTAGAGCAGTGGAAGTGCCGTGAATACTGATTTATTAGCTAATTCACAGTTTATTAGGAAGTTATAAAAAGTATTATTTATATCCATCTTATTTTGAAAAAGGAAAAGTAGTTTATAAAATATGGTCTGTATACTATGCAATAAGATGAAAAATAATAATTGGGAAAATCAGCTATAGGGAAAACAGTTAAAGATGGAAAAAACAAAATGAAGCAGGAGTACAGGTAAAAACCTAGAGACATGATAACATTTTCAAATTCCTGACCCAAGTAAAAACCAAGGTATGACAAGAGTATTTGACCTGTATTTTTAGAATCTCCTGGGCCTTTTCGCTCTTGTTTTCTACTTCTTTATGTTGTGCTACTTCTTTGTGCAAATATGTCTCTCTTGTCTTTTTCCTTTTCTGCTCTATTTTTTTTCTCTCTTCTCGCTTTTTCATTGACTTTTTTTCATGTAACCCTTCATCTGTCTTCCTTACTGTGCCCTCCTTTGAACCATAATGTGACAACAATATCTAAATATCTTATTTTTGTTGTGTTCCCTGTTTTTGTTTTTGATATCAATTTAGTTTAACCTTGCACTCCTTCCCAGCCCCCCCAACCAGAATTATTTGCTTTTTACATCCGTGTGGTCCATTATTGACTTTTTCTGATTCATATTTTTCAATTGACTAAATATTTTCCACCCTTGCTTTAAATTTGCTCTTGTTTATTATAGTGGACTTTAAGGCAAGTCTATATAAGAATATTTCAAATATTAATCTATTATTTTGCATTATTCCAGGGAGAAAATTTATAATTAAAAGAAGATGTTGATGTGATGAAAAAATGGGATTTTTGGTACTGTGCAGTGTTTACTTATTATATGTAGCTCATACTTCATAGAAGCTGTTATTTTATTGCTTTTGAATAAATTTTATATTTCAATATTTTTAAAGAAAGTTCTTTCTTCTAAAGCTTGTTTGTACTTTTTGTGAAAAGTAATTCATTTTATTCATTATTTTTGGTTTAAACTTGGCACTTTCCTTGTCTTTGTTTTTTGTGTAAAAATCATTGTTAAAATGCGTAATAAGAACATTGAGTAATTTATGTTTTCAATCAGACTACCGTATTATTTGCTTATTTTTCTAGTAATACTTTATTTTTAAAATAAGTAATATGAATTTAGAAGTAATTCTGCCACAGGTTCATAATTGTACTAATAATGGCTGGCTTTTATTGAGTAAAGTTTACCATTTATCAGGCACTGTTCTAGACACTTTATATTCGTTAAGTCATTTGATCTACATAACAATCTTGTGAAGTAGGTACTATTATCGTTCCTGTTTTACAGGTGGAATTATGTAACATAATGACACAAATATGTGTTCCAAAGAAATTGGTTTGTTGTAAGTATCAAGAGATGGACTTTGGGTTAGTGACTCCATTTACACATGATTAGCTTTGTGGTAGAATAAAAATAATTCAGCAAAATTAAGGTGACATTTAAATCTTCAAATTTAAAAATCTCTCAAGAGTTCAGATTTGATGTCATTAGACCAAATATTTAATTTGTAAATGAATATAAATGTATCCTTAGAAAATAATATGGAGTTAATCTTTTCTAATAGATAAACATTAAAGCCATTAATATGATGACAGTACCATTTGAACAACACTAATTCAGAATGTGTAATTATTTATCAGGAGTGGAATAAAGTTTATCTTTTTACTGCTACTTACTAGTGACTTAACACTAAGCGTTCATTACTGATTCAGTCTTCTTAGCCAGCACCTTTATTGCCTTTTCTCTGTCTTTTTACCATGTGCCTTGTGAGTTCTTATTCATGGATTAGTTAGCATTACTGAGTAGAGTCACAATGTACATCTGACACCTTTATAAATTTATAGTTTCCAATCTGAGTTGGACTCTTAACAATGTTTGACAAACTTTGAACTCTTCTTCTTAGCTTCATTTCTCTTCCTCATTACAGGTATATTAATATTTATTATTATTTTCAACCACTGCCTTTGCTGCATCTTCCACACTCAAGAGATAACTTAGCCACATACTTCATAAGAGATCTTCAGGTCCAATCTCCCTCAATTTCCTTCATCTTTCTAGACCTACTTATGCTAGTGAGCATCCATATTTTCTTCCCTTCTATCTCAGAAAAGCTTATTTTTCTACAAGGCTAATTCTTCTACTTGTGCACTAAATTTCATTCTTTCCCTTTGATCCTAGGATTTTATTCTATTAAGTATCCCACTTTTTATCCTATATCCATCCCTTTGTCTTCTTCCATTCATATAAACATGTTCAAATCCCTTCCCTGGCCTTAATAACAACATCAACAACAAAAACTCCACGTTTACACCACCTACCGCTCAGTAAAATGCTCCATCTCCTTATAGTGCACATCATTGTTTGATCTTTTCCACATCCCACTGGATTCATATAGTTGCAATAGGAATAGCTATGTAATGCTCTAATCCATTAACCTCTATAATCCCTGGCTACAGTTTATTCATCCAGGGTTAGATACTTAGTTTAAGCAGGGCCAGAGTCTTTTCTTAGGATTGAAACTGGGACTGAAAACAAAGAAACTCCACTATCTCTTTGCATTCCTGCACTGTAAAATGCAAGGCTCCAGAGCTTTTGATAGCCGTGTTCCTACCATGTGGGTCAAAGAAACAATGCAGCTAGTCTGGAGAAAGGAGGAGAGAAAATGAAGCAAACCTACAGAAAGGAACAAGAAAAAGAATACTGATGATCCCTGGTTCCACATGTTTTTGAGATGTAGCCACATTATTGACCTTGCATTCTGAGACATTACAATATTCTTATAGTAAGCCCTTTTTTTTTCATGAGGAAGATTAGCCCTGAGGTAACATCCAACGCCAACCCTCCTCTTTTTGTTGAGGAAGACCAGCCCCGGACTAACATCTGTGCCCATTTTCCTCTACTTTATATGGGACGCCATCACAGCATGGCTTGACAAGCGGTGCGTTGGTCCACGCCTGGGATCTGAACCTGAGAACCCAGGCCCCCGAAGCGGAGTGCACAAACTTAACCACTACGCCACTGGGCCGGCCCCAAGCCCTTTTGTTAAGCTGGTTCAAATTGATTTCTATCACTTGCAAACAAAAAAGCCCTAACCAACGTACTTTGTCTTTTCTTTTGCCACCAAATTTCTTAGAAAAACTAGTTTATACTCCCTCTTTTACTCTTTACTTCCCACTCAATCCTTAACCTAATACAATCTGATTTCCACTCCTACTATTCTGTTGCCACACCCAGTGTCCTATTTTCATTCTTTATTTTGTTTAATTTTTCATAGTATTTGATATTGTTTACCAGCTCTCCTTTGATATTTCTGTATTTGACTCTAGAACACTGCTAGTCCTTCCTGATTCTCCTTTTAAAAACAAATAGCTAACCCTTACATAATGCTTACTATATGCCAAGCAGTGTTGTACACTTTACAAATGGTAATTCATTTAATCTTTACAGCAACTCTGTGAGGAAATATCTTGCAAGGAGGTCATGCAACACAGCACTATAGTACCACATAATGTAGATATAAAATA
The DNA here is from genome assembly GCF_020826845.1 of Diceros bicornis minor. Lineage (NCBI taxonomy): Eukaryota > Metazoa > Chordata > Mammalia > Perissodactyla > Rhinocerotidae > Diceros > Diceros bicornis. The sequence goes on from NC_080743.1 coordinate 29,406,996, forward strand.
GTTTATTGAGGAAAAGCTTACAAGGAGGGTAGTAGTAGAGTGCATATGATCCCCCAAACTCTTATACTACAGCTTAGGTCAGGCATAGTCTGCATGCATCATAATCAAAGTTGCAGTAGAGAGGAACCCTGCCTCCATAATATTCTACATATTTATTATTAATAGAGAGTGGCTGCAATGGGACTGAATGGAGAGGAGATACCAGAAATAGCACAATGCTTGGGAATGTTGGAGTTCTGGCCTAGCCACAGAAGAAGAAACTTGCTGAGCACTTCAGGCATGCAAGGTCACACTTTAGGTATAAGGACCAAGCCCTAGGTTAGAGGTACACCATAGAACTAAATCAAAACCAAAATAGACCCACCCTAGCCGAGGATAAAACCACGCCTAAGGATCAAGAGAATCTGCCAATAATTTAGGTTAGCATCCTTTAAAGGAAGGCAAAATAATCTAGAATTCCAGAATCACTATTATGTATCAGCCACAATATCCAACATACAATTTTAAAAAATTACTAGACATGAGAAGAAATAGAAGAATATGACCCATAAAAAGAGAAAAGTCAGACCTAGAAACCAACCCCAAGATGACCCAGATGTTGGAATTAGCATACAAGGACTATAAGGCACCTATTGTAAATACGTTTGAGGATTTAAAGGAAAGGATTTACATAATGAAAGAAAAGATGGAGAGGAATCTCAGCAGACAAATAGAAAATATAAATGAACAAACTTCTAGAAGCAAAAAGTACAATATCTGAAATAAAAAATTACTAGTATGGCCTTAACAGCAGATTGAAAATGACAAAAAAGTCAACTAACTTGAAAACAGACTAATAGAAAATATCCACTCTAACAGAGAGAACACTGATTGACCAAATATGAACAGAACATCCAAGACAGGTGAGACAATAATAAGCAGAGAAGAAAGAGGAAATGGGACAGGAAAAACGTTTTTAAAAATTATGACTGAAGATATCCCAAATTTGATGGGGAAAAAAATAACAACCAAGTGACACCAGCATCACAGCAAAGTAAGCTTTCCTGTAAACTCTCCCTGGATAAGATATAACAAAAACGACTTTCACGTACCAACAAAGGACACTCACACAACACAAAAGGACATCTGAGAGACACACACAGCCGCACATCTGAGAGTGGATGTGCTGGAGCCCCTGGAGGAAGTGGGGAGAGATAAGGAGAAATCCTCCCCCTTCCCATTTGATCGGTGACTCTGGGTCCACATGGCTCCCAGAGAGAGGGACGAAGGGAGGGACGGCCCTCTGCGGGAAAACGGTTGCTCTCCAAATTCTCTCACAGCCTGTGGGAAATTGCCATACAGAGGAGTCTGAACTGTTGCGGGGATGCCATGAACATCTGAGCATCCCGGGAGAGCAATTAGCGAGGGAAGAATGAGAAGCCCCCGAGGATCAGGCAGGCAAAAGAGAGCCACTCCTCGCTGCACACCTGGCGCATCAGCTTAGCCAGTTGGCTAGAGTGCTCGCAGATTGCAGTGGGCTAAGAATACACAGCCCTTCACCTCCACCCAATGGAAACTGAAACCAGATATTTTTAGGATGAGGAAAACCAAGCCAACATCAGCAGGCATGATGTAAAAATATATTAAATTTCCAGACCAAAAGGAAAAGGACAAGCACCCAGAAATCGATCCTGAAGGCACAGAAATTTATAACCTAAACAACAGAGAATTCAAAATAGCTATCATAAAAAGCTCAACAAATTAGAAGAAAACAGATAAACAATTCGATTATATCAGGAATTTCTTCACAAAAGAGATTGAAACCGTAAATAAAAGCCAATCAGTATTGTTGGAGATGAAAAACACAATGGAGGAGATAAAGGAAAATCTGGACTCTTTAAAGGACAGAGCTGACAATATGGAGCAAAGAATTAGCGTTATTGAGGATAGGAATGCAGAAATGCTCCATAGAGAGGAGGAGAGAGAACTAAGACTAAAAAGAAATGAAGAAATTCTCTGAGAAATATCCGACTCAATTAGGAAATGCAACATAACGATTATAGGTATTCCTGAGGGAGAAGAGAGGGAAAAAGGAACAGAGAGCTTGTTCAAGGAAATAATAGCTGAGAACTTCCCAAACCAGGGGAAGGAGCTGGACATACAAGTGATGAAGTCAATAGATCTCCTAAATATATCAACAGGAAAAGACCCTCTCCAAGACATATAGTAGGAAAGCAGGCAAAAGTCAATGACAAAGAAACAATATTAAAGGCAGCTAGACAAAAACAAAAAATAACATACAAAAGAATTCCCATCAGACTTTCAGCAGATTTATCAACAGAAACTTTACAAGCTAGGAGAGACTGGAATGATATATTCAAAATTCTGAAAGACAAAAACTGTCAGCCAAGAATACTCTATCCAGCGAAAATATCCTTCAAATATGGTGGAGAAAAAGCTAAGAGAGTTCATGGCCATGAGACCCCCACTACAAGAAATGCTCAAGTAGGCCCTCATGCCTGAAAAAAAAAGAGAAAGGGGATACCAAGCTTCGAGCAAGGAGAAAAATAGGTAGACAAAATCAGAAAAATAGCAGCTCTCTATCAAAATAGATTAGCAAACACTTAATTACCAAAATCAAAGATTAAGGGAAGGAAAACACCAAAAATAAATATAACCTCATCACTTTAAACACACACTCACAACACAAGATGGAATAAGTTGTGACAATAATAATTTAGAAGGGGAAGAGATAAGGGATCAAATTGACTTAGCCTAAGGGAATAAGAGGTCATCAGATAATGGACTATCTCATCCACGAGATTTTTTATACAAACCTCAAGGTAACCACTAAACAAACAATCAGAACAGAATCACATATGATAAAGAGAAAACTAAAAGAGTCATCATACAGAACTACCAAACTGAATTGGTAGTCTGAAACACATGGGATGAGAAACAAAGCAAATGCAAAAGAACTGAAAATGAGTGAAAAAATAGCAATATTAAGCCCTCATATATCAGTAATCACTCTAAATGTAAATGGATTGAATTCTGCAATCAAAAGACACAGAGTAGTGGAATGGATTAAAAAGCAAGACCCAACAATATGCTGCCTCCAGGAAACACATCTCAGCTCTAAAGACAAACACAGGCTCGGAGTGAAAGGATGGAAGACAATACTCCAAGCTAATGGCAAACAAAAAAAAGCGGGTGTTGCCATACTTATATCAGACAAAGTAGACTTCAAGATAAAACAAGTAATGAGAGACAAAGAGAGGCAATATATAATGATAAAAAGCACACTCCACCACGAAGACATCAATTATAAATATATATGCACCCAACAGAGAAGCACCAAAGTAGGTAAAGCAACAATTAACAAACCTAAAAGGAGATATTAACAACAACACAATAATAGTAGGGGATCTTAATACCCCACTTACATCAATGGATAGATCATCCAGATAAAAAGTCAATAAGGATATAGTGGACTTAGATGAAAAACTAGATGAGATGGATTTAATAGACATATACAGAGCACTCCATCCAAAAACAGCAGAATAACATTCTTCTCAAGCATGCAAGGAACATTCTCAAGAATAGACCATATGTTGGGAAACAAGGCAAGCCTCTATAAATTTAAGAAGGCTGAAATCATAACAAGCATCTTTTCCGACCATAATGCTATGAAGCTAGAAATCAACTACAAGAAAATAACTGGGAAAGTGACAAAGATGTGGAGATTAAACAAAATGCAACTGAACAACCAATGGATCATTGATAAAATTAAAGGAGAAATCAAAAAATATCTGGAGACAAATGAAAATGAATATACACCATACCAACTCATATGGGATGCAGCAAAAGCGGTCCTGAGAGGGAAACTCCTAGCAATACAGGCCCACCTTAACAAACAAGAAAAAAGCCAAATAAGCAAGCTTAAACTACACCTAACAGAACTAGAAAAAGAACAAACAGCCCAAAGTCAGCAGAAGGAGAGAAATAATAAAAATTAGAGCAGAAATAAATGAAATTTAAACCAAAAAAAAACAGTAGAAAGGATCAATGAAACAAAGAGTTGGTTCTTAGAGAAGATAAACAAAATTGACAAACCTTTAGCCAGACTCACTAAGAAAAACAGAGAGGGGCCGGCCCCATGGTTTAGCAGTTAAGTGTGCGTGCTCCGCTGCTGGCGGCCCAGGTTTGGATCCTGGGCACGCACCGCTTCTCCGGCCATGCTGAGGCCGCGTCCCACATATGGCAACTAGAAGGATGCGCAACTATGACATACAGCTATCTACTGGGGCTTTGGGGGTAAAAAAAAAAAAAGAAAAACAGAGAGAAGACTCAAATAAATAAAATTAGAAATGAAAGAGGAGAAATGACAATGGATACCACAGAAATACAAAGGATTATAAGAGATTATGAAAAACTATATGCCAACAAATTGGACAATCTAGAAGAAATGGATAAAGTCTTAGACTCATACAACCTCTCAAAACTGAACCAAGAAGAAATAGAGAATCTGAATAGACCAATCACAAATAAAGAGATTGAAACAGTAATCAAAAACCTCCCAAAAAATAAAAGTCCAGGACCAGATGGCTTCTCTGGAGAATTTTACCAAACATTCAAAGAAGATTTAATACCTATCCTTCTCAAACTATTCCAAAAAATAGAGGAAGATGGAGCACTTCCTAACACATTCTATGAGGCCAACATCACCCTGATACCAAAGCCAGACAAGGACAATACAAAGAAGGAAAACTACAGGCCAATATTGCTGATGAACATAGATGCAAAAATCCTCAACAAAATATTGGCAAACCAAATACAGAAATATGTTAAAAAAATCATACACCATGACCAAGTGGGATTTATACCAGGGACACAGGGATGGTTCAACATCCACAAATCAATCAACATGATACACCACATTAACAAAATGAGGAATAAAAACCACATGATCATCTCAATAGATGCAGAGAAGGCATTTGACAAGATCCAATATCCATTTATGATAAAAACTCTCAACAAAATGGGTATAGAAGGAAAGTACCTCAACATAATAAAGACTGTATATGACAAACCCACAGCCAACATCATAGTCAATGGGGAAAGTCTGAAAGCCATTCATCTGAGAACAGGAACAAGACGAGTGTGCTCACTGACGCCACTCTTATTCAACATAGAACTGGAGGTTTGGGCCAGAGCAATTAGGCAAGAAAAAGGAATAAAAGGAATCCAAATAGGCAACAAAGATGTGACACTCTCACTATTTGCAGATGACATGATTTTATATATAGAAAACCCTAAAGAATCCATTGGAAAACTATTAGAAATAATCAACAACTCCAGCAAATTTGCAGAGTACAAAATCAACTTATAAAAATCAGTTGCATTTCTGTATGCTAATAATGAACTAACAGAAAGAGAACCCAAAAGGATAATCCCATTTACAATTGCAACAAAAAGAATAAAATATCTAGAAATAAATTTAACCAAGAAGGTGAAAGACCTATACTATGAAAACTATAAGACGTTATTGAAAGAAATCGACGATGACATAAAGAAATGGAAAGATATCCCATGCACATGGATTGGAAGAATAAACATAGTTAAAATGTCTATATTACCTAAAGCAATCTACAGATTCAGTGCAATCCCAATCAGAATCCCAATGATATTCTTCACGGAAATAGAACAAAGAATACTAAAATTCATATGGGGCAACAAAAGACCCCGAATAGCTAAAGCACTCCTGAGAAAAAAGAGCAAAGCTGGAGGCATCACAATCCCTGACTTCAAAACATACTACAAAGCAATAGTAATCAAAACAGCATGGTACTGGTACAAAAGCAGACACACAGATCAATGGAACAGAATTGAAAGCCCAGAAATAAAACCACATATCTATGGATAGCTAATCTTTGACAAAGGAGTTAAGAACATATAATGGAGAAAGGAAAGTCTCTTCAATAAGTGGTGCTGGGAAAACTGGACAGCCACATGCAAAAGAATGAAAGTAGACCATCTGCTTTTGCCATTCACAAAAAATTAACTCAAAATGGATCAAAGACCTGAAGGTGAGATCTGAAACTATAAAACTCCTAGAAGAAAATATAGGCAGTACACTATTTGACATTGGTCATAAAAGAATCTTTTCAGATACCATGTCTACTCGGACAAGGGAAAGTAAAGTAAAAATAAACAAGTGGGACTTCCTCAGATTAAAGAGCTTCTACAAGGCAAATGAAACCAGGATCAAAATGAATAGACAATCCACCAGCTGGGAGAAAATATTTGCAAATCATATATCCAACAAGGGGTTAATCTCCATAGTATATAAACAACTCACACAACTGAACAACAACAAAAAAAACAACCCAATAAAAAATGGGCAGAGGATCTGAATAGATACTTTCCCAGGGAAGATATACAGATGGCCAATAGGCATATGAAAAGATGTTCAACATCACTAATCATCAGGGAAATGCAAATCAAAACCACACTAAGATATCACCTCATGCCCATTAGAATGGCTATAATCACCAAGACAAAAAACAACAAATGTTGGAGAGGTTGTGGAGAAACAAGAACCCTCATTCACTGCTGGTGGGAATGCAAACTGGTGCAGCCTCTATGGAAAACACTATGGAAATTCCTCAAAAAATTAAAAATAGAAATACCCTATGATCCAGCTATCCCACTACTGGGAATCTATCCAATGAACCTGAAATCAACAATCCAAAGAGGCTTATGCACCCCTATGTTCATTGCAGCATTATTCACTATAGCCGAGAAGTGGAAGCAACCCAAGTGAGCCCGACTGATGATTGGGTAAAGAAGATGTGGTGTATATATATACAATGAAATACTACTCAGCCATAAAAAAGACAAAGTCGTCCCATTTGCAACAACATGGATGGACCTGGAGGGTATTATGTTAAGCGAAATAAGCCAGAGAGAGAAAAACAAACACCACATGATTTCACTCATATGTGGAATATAAACCAACACATAGACAGAGAGAACTGTTTTGTGGTTACCAGGGTGAAGGGTGTTGGGGAGTGGGCACAAGGGGTGAAGGGAGGCATTTATATGGTGACTGGCAAACAATAATGTGCAACCAAAATTTCACAATGTTATAAACTATTAAGACATCAATAAAAAAAAAAATCCAAAAAAAAAAAACAGCAAACCACCTATAGATCCTTTAAGTTTAGCAAGCCCTAAGCAGGATAAATACAAAGAAAATCATACTTAGGCATTTAGTAGTGAAACTCTTGAAAACTAAGACAGAAAATCTTAAAAGCAAAGAGAGAAAAACGTCTCACATAGGGAACAGTGATCCAAAAGAAGGTTGATTTCTGATCAGAAACATGAGGCACACTTTAAAAATACTGACACCTACATGTTGAAATTAAAAAGGATTAAAAAAGATATACCAGGCAAACAGTAAGCATAAGAAAGCTTCAGGGTTATGTTAATTTCTGACAAAGTAGACTTCAAAAAAAGGAATATTGCCAGAGATAAAGAAGGATGTTTCATAATGGTAAAAGAATCCTTTCAAGGAAGACATACTCCTAAATGTGTACACACCCAGTAACAGACTTCAAACACATGAGCAAAAACGAACAGAACTAAAAGGAGAAATAGAAAAAATCCACAATCATAGTTGGGAGAGTTTAACCACCATTTTTCAGTAATTTAAAGAATAAGAGACAAAAAAAATCAGTCAGGATGTAGAAAATTTGACCATCATCATCAACTAACTTGACTTAATTGATATTTAAAGAATACCACTCCCAACAACTGCAAAATACACATTCCTTTTAAGTGTACGTGGAATGTTGATAGATCATATGCTGGGTCACAGTTTAGATCTCAATAAATTTCAAAAGACTGAAATCTTACAGAGCATGTTCTCTGGCCACAATGTAATTAAAGTAAATATCAATATCAACATATCTAGAAAATCTAGAAAAACGTGGAAATTAAACAACCTTGCAACAAAACCTTTGAGTCAAAGAATGTATCAAAAGGGAATTTAGATATTATCTTTAATTGATTGATAATAAAGACACAAAAGTTAAAATTTGTGAAATGCAACTAAAGCAGTAATTAGAGGGAAATTTATGGCTTTAAATGCTTATATTTGTGAAGAAAAAAGGTTTAAAATCAGAGGTGTAAATTTCTACCTTAAGAAGCTAATAAAAAGAGCAAATTACACCTAAAGTAAAGAAAAAGAAGGGGAAAAGAAAAACAGAAATCAGTGATACAGAAAACAGTAAAGAAAATTAGCACAGCTAAAAGTTGATTCATTGAAAATATTAATAAAATGAATTGATTTAGGAAGACTGATCAAGAGAGAAAGAGAATACAAATAACCAGTAGTTAGAATGAGAGAGGGACTGGCTATGACTGTAGATCCCACAGACCTTTAAAAATATGATTAGGGAATACTAAGAACACCTTTATGCTATTAAATTTGACAACTTTGATGAAATGGAATAATACCTTGAACAACACAGCTTACCAAAACTAACACAGATGAATTAAAATCTGAATAGTCTTTTATCTGTAAAAGGAATTGTAGTTAAGCGTTCTCATGAAGAATACTTCAGGCCCAAATAGTTTTGCTAGTGAAGTCTAGCAAAACATTTAATGTAGAAATAATATCAATCTTATAGAAACTCTTTCAGAAAATAGAGAAGGGAAAAATTTACAGGTCATTTTATGAGGCCAAGATAATAATGATACCAAAATCTAACAAGAACATTACATGAATGGAAGATATCCCTTGTGAACATAGACTATAGGTCAGCAAACTGCAGCCCTCAAGCCACATCTGGCTCGCCTGTCCCTGTTTTTGAAAATCAAGTTTGATTATATATTGTCTATGGCTGCTTTTGCACTATAGCAGCAGAACTGAATAATTGCAACAAAGATTGTACGGCCACAAAGCCTAAAATATTTCCTATTTGGCCTTTTACAGAAAAAGTTTGTTGACCTCTGACGTAGACAAAAATTCTCAACAAAATATCAGCAAGCCAAATCCAGAGATATAAAAAGAATGTTACATAATTACCAAGTGGGTCTTATCCCCGTAAGTCAAAGTTGGTTTAATATTTTAAAATAAATTAATATAATTCACAGAATAAGCAAAATAAAGGAGAAAAAACATGTAATCATCTCAAAATATGCAGAAAAGCTTTTGACAAAGTTCAAAACCCATTTATGATAAAAACACGTTAGAGATACAGGGAACATCCTCATCCTGATAAAGGAAATCTTTGAAAAATGTATAGCTAACCTCATACTAAATGGTCTAAAAATTAATACTTTCTCCCCTGAGATCAGGGGCAAGACAAGAATGTCTGCTCTCATCTCTTCAATGTTATACTGGAGGTACTATACAGTACAATATGGTGAGAATAAATAAAAGGTAAACATTATAACAGAAGAAGTAAATCTTTATTCACAGATGACATATATGTAGAAAATCCTAAGGCATTTTCAAACTACTAAAACTAAGAAGTGAATTTAGCAAGCTCACAGGATGTAGGTCAATATGCAAAAATTAAATATATTTCTTGCAACAAACAATAGGAAAATAAAATTTTTTTAATATTTACAACAGCATCAAAAAACATGAACCTACCTAGGAATAAATTTAATGTAAGACATGAAGACCTGTATACTAGAAAGTAGAAAACACTGCCAAGACAAATTCAAGATTTAAAAAGAGAGAGAGATATACCACGTTCATGGTATTCGATATTGCTAAGATGTCAGTTCTCTCCCAAATTGATCTATAGATTCAATGCAAACCCAAACGAAATCCCAATAGGTTTTTTTTTAAAGAAATTGACAAGTTGATTGTAATATTTAATGGGAAATGTCAAGGACCTAGAAATAATCTTGAAAAAGAACAAAGTTGGAGGACTTACACTACCTGATTTCATGAATTATTATAAAGTTACAATATCAATAGAACCAAAAAGAGTTCATAAATATATCAGTGGAACAGAATAGATTATATATTTATATGTTATATATGATTTAATATATATTTACATATATAATATGTAAAGGTATATATTTAATTGATTTTCAGCAAGGCACCAAAGTAATTCAATGTTGAAAGGAAAGTCTTTAACAAATAATGATGGAACAGTTGGAAAAACATAAGGGGGAAAAAGAACCTCAATCCCTACCTCATATTAAATTTTAAAATTAAGTCAGGGTAGATCATAGACCTAAATGTAAAAGCTAAAACTATAAAGATTCTAGAAGAAATAGGAGAATGACTTCATGACCTTGGAGTAGGTAGGGATTTCTCAGGACTCAAAAAGCACTAACTATAAAAGAAGAAGTTAATAAACTGGACTTGATCAAAATTAAAAACTCTTCTCAAAAGTTACCATTAAGAAAATGAAAAGGCATGGGCTGGCCCTGTGGCTTAGCCGTTAAGTGCGCGCACTCCGCTGCTGGCAGCCGAGGTTTGGATCCCAGGCGCTCACCGACGCACTGCTTCTCCGGCCATGTTGAGGCCGCGTCCCACATACAGCAACTAGAAGGATGTGCAACTATGACATACAACTATCTACTGGGGCTTTGGGGGAAAAAAAAAGGAGGAGGTTTGGCAATAGATGTTAGCTCAGAGCCGGTCTTCCTCAGCAAAAAGAGGAGGATAGCATGGATGTTAGCTCAGGGCTGATTTTCCTTACCAAAAAAAAAAAAAGACGAAAATGAAAAGGCATACTACAGAGTGAGAGCTATAAATATAGAGGGCAGAAAACTTGTATCCAAAATTCACAAGAACTCACTGTAAATAAAAAATAAAAAGACAAACATCTCAATTTGAAAATAGGTAAAAGACTTAGACACTACACAGAACGATTTATGTGAACCGTCATGTACACACTTAAAATGTTCAACATCTTTAGTCATCAGGAAAATGAAAATAAAAACTACAGTAGGATACCCATCAGAATAGCTAATATGAAAATGACTGACAACATCAAACGATGTGGAGCATCTGGAATCACACTGAAAAATTGTTTGGCAGTTCCTTTTAATATTGTGCAATCATCTCTGTACAATCCAGCAATAGCACTCCCAGGTATTTAGCCAAAAGAAATGAAAATATATGTCCACCAGAAGACTTGTACGTTAATGTTCATAGTACCTTTCTTCATCTATAGCCCAAAACTGGAAAAACTCAAATGTCCATCAGTAGAAGAATGTATTACTCATACATTTAAATACTATAAAAAGAATAAACTACTGTTGTACACAGCAACATGGCTAAATCTCAAAAACGGAATGAAAAAAGCTATACACAAGAGTAAATACTGTATGATTCCATTTGTATAAATTTTAAGAACAGACAAAACTGATATATAATAATAGAAATCAGAACAGTGGTTGTCTTTCAGGGGTGGGGAATTGAATGGGAAGGGCCAGGAGGACACTTTCTGGGATAATAGAAATATTCTATCTTGACTAGGTTGTTTGCTTCACAGGTGTATACACGTGTCAAAACTCATTGAATTATATGCTTACAATAGCTGAATTTCACTGTTCATAAATTTTACATCAATAATAAAAAATTAGATATTTAAAAATAAGAAATGGGCCTGAGATCACACAGATCTGGGTTTGATCCTGGTTTCTCTGCTTTTATAAGCACATGGCTTGAGCTAGTTAGCGAATAACTGAACTTCAATCTCCTTAAAGGTAAAATAGAAGCAATAACTACCTCAGAAACTTATGGTGAGGATAAAATTAGATAATGCACATGAAATACTAGGGTACTACCTGAATAGAGTAAGTACTCAATAGATGATAACTGCTATCACTGAGGCACTATAATGCTGGGGTCAAGAGTGTGGGCTCTGGAACCAGATTACTTCTGGAACAGTTCAGAGCCTGGCTCTGCCACCAATTTACAATGTCACTTTGGACAAGTAACTTAATCTCTTTTGTGCCTTTGGTTCCTCAATTGTGAAATAGAATAATGGTACCTACCTCAAATGATTATTATGAGTATTAAGCAAGCCAATACACTTAGAGCACTCAGAATAATATCCGACACATAGTAAGTGATTAGTAGATGGTAACTATTAGCTGCTGTTATTATTCGTTTTTTATTCAGCCTAGATATTATAATGGCCTATCACTTCAAATCACTCCCTTGCCATTATCCTAAAATTTTTGGTCCTTTAATTACATGGAAAAACTTGACTGAATTCATTAACTATCCTTTTTTCTCTCCATATTTAAGTTGCTGTATATTGTTAGAGAAAAACGTACAACCATGCTGTGGTGAAGACTCCTAATTTTTCTCCAAAATCAATTCTTATCCTTTTTCTCTAATTACAGAGGTTTAGTCGGGCCCATGGCCAGACACTGTATTTCCCAGCCTCTCCAGTGACTAATTCTCACCAGAGCAATATAAGCAGAAATGATGTGTACCACTTCAGGCGTGGGCATTAAAATACTGTATACATGCTGCTCCAAGGCCTTTCCCTTTCCCTAGAGCTGGAATTTCCTGCCAGCCAACTTCAAATATGCAGATGAGGAAAACACCATAGGGGATGATGGAAAAACAAAATAGAAGGAACCTGCGTGCCTAAGTGACCTGGAGCATTCTCCTTAGACTAGTACACAAGAGAGAAATCAAATTCTGTCTTTTTGAGCCTCTGAATTTTGAGGACCTCTTTGTAAAGTAGCTTAACCTTGCCCTAACGTGTTACATGTTTGTGATTCTACACCATTGCTGAAAATCCTTCTTGGTATTAATCTTTATCTCCATCTGGGTCAAATCTTCACTACTTCTCTTAAGTCTGTTATAATGCCTACACACAGACACACACACATTTAGCAGGTGACTTCACCTCCTGCTTCAAGGACAGAATGGCAGCCATCAGAAGAGAATTATTACAATTTCCTGCCCCTAAATTTACAAACTTAATCTGAATCTGCAATCAGTTTACCTCTTTGTCATCTCAATGAAGACCAGGTTTCCCCCTCGGTAATCTGCCTGTATTTTGGATCCCTTTCTGACTCTTTAGGGACTTCCTTTCATCAGTTATTTCCTCTCATCTATATTGTCAGTCTTTTCCTGTGTTCCAGTTTTTTCCCATCAACATTAAACAAATCCAAGTCTCTCCTAACCTAAAAAAGAAAAATCTTTTTCTCAATTTCACATCCCCAGTCTACCTACCCATCTTGTCATGCACTTACATGGCCCAGATTCTTGAAAGAGTTCATTAAACTAGCTGTTTCCATTTTATTTCCCCTCCCTTCTCATGTGCGTGCAATAAGTCCAGTTTTTTGGGTAGTTCTCTTTCCCAGGCATATTCCAGAATCCCCCCAGGAATGCTGCATGTTGTGTAAATCCACCCTGGTTGTCACCTTAGCCAGAGAGACAAAACTGGCAGTGTAAATACCCTAACTGGCCATTCTAAACGTTCGATTTACTTTAATGCTATACAATGTATGCATAATAGATAAGACCGTATTATTTTGTTTGCACTAGATGTCCGATTAATTCCACTTTATTCTAATTTCATGGTTACCATGTAACCTTGTAATTATACATTTGCTTCTCACACAACTTTTTATTAGTAAAATGAGAATGTAGTATAACTGTCTGGTACACTTCTATTTATAAATTAGCATTTAGGTTAAATAGTCTTTTGTAAATGATTGCCATGAATCAGTTTTTCTCAACGATTAGATTTTCTCTACAAAGAGGATCAAGTCATAGGCTACAGTAGCTTCATGAGGTAATACCATGACATGACTCTCTTTTGAGGAGCCAGTCTACTGTCCCAAGATAAAGCTCTACGTCTTGCTGTACACATAAAGTAAAAAAAAAAAAAGTATACACTAATAGGCAGAGTGAACACAGTGCAACATTACTCAGAATAAATAAAACAACCTTTAATTTGCAAAAGAGAGGGGTGTTGTTCTTAAATCCATGCATCTCTCAAACAAAGAGTAGATTTTTAAGAACTAGGAAGCTCCAAATATATTTTGTAGTTACTGGATTGGCAAAACAATTATAGTATAAAAGCAAAGTATAATTTAATAGGGGAAGGAGTACTGGAAAATTTTAGAATTAATACAATGTAAAATAGGCCAAGCTATCATCAGAAAGATGATTTCAAACCCTGAAAATAACCTAGTGGCTCTGGTTATTTAAGCAAGTAATGAAAACAAACAGGGGCCCGTAAGCCGAAGTCTAAAAGAAACTAAGCCCAGCTTGAAAGAAAAAACTGCAGCTATTAAGAGTAATGTTTAATCAAAGTGAGAAAGTGTAGATAAAGTAATGAAAATATCAAAGTTTCATTTTACTCTGTCGTATAAAATATACCATTGCCTCTATCAAGGTTAAAATTTGCTTAGCAGATTAATAGAAGTTTCTTAAACAAAATGGTGATGAGCTTACTGAAAGAACCATGTAATTCAATAAATGTCTGGTTTTGTTTTCTGTACCTACTGACATGTTGTAGGGCTGTGGAGAACTAGGAAGGTGACAGAGGTTGGGTAGAAGGCGTTCTGACAGCCTAAGATTCTGGGCATCTATTTTTGTTACTCATGACTAAACTTCTAAGGAAATTTTTGAACTTTTTAAAAGAGAACTGTGATGATTATTGAATCTCTTGTTCAGGAATAGTTGTACAAAAATAAGTGCAGCTTAAGAAGTTATACTACTGGATGAAACCTTAAAGAGGAAGTGTGATGGCACACATTTGAGTGAGGATTAGAAGAGAGATAAACAGAAATAGTTTAACTGTAGGAGATACTATAGACCATACCAACTACTCATGGGCAATTCTTTCTTAATACAGATCAGGAAATTGGCACAGAGGCATGGTACAGTAGTGATGGATGATGTCTCCAGACAGCTACTGGACATTCCATTCTGCTAAAAACAGAGCAGTTGAATAAAAAGCAGAATGAATACCAAGCTAATGATGTGAACAATGTAAGGAACTGTTACTCTGGATTTTATTCTGATTGACAATTAATGGATGTGAAAATGATAGAAGTGAGAATGTTGGCTTGGAGTTAGTAACAGCTGGACCTCCTGGGCATGGTCAGAAATGTGCCTTCAGTTTTAGAAAAAAATATTTCAAAAATTAGGAGAAAAACCTAGCAGGATTTCATAAACAGTAATTCCACAATACACTATAATCTGAGAGGCATGGAAAGTTCTCAGAATTATGAAGACATAATAACAGAGTGCTCTCAGACTGGATCCCAACATTTAAAAAAACATGTATATACTTGGGGTCAGACCTTCCTAGGGCTGTTAGATACAGGATATGAACTGATATTTCTACTGGAGACCCAAAACGCTATTACTAGCCCCTCGGTTAAAGTGGAGGCTCTTGAAGGCCAGGTGATAAATGTAGCCCTGGCCAAGAATGCCTCACAGTAGGTCCAAAGATCCGCAAATCCACTTGGTGGTCATCTCTCTAGCCTGTGTACATAACTGCGATGCATATATTTAGCAGTTGGCTAAGAACAATTGTGGTATGAAAGTTCAAATAGAAGCCTCTGTACCTGTCCTCTGTCCTAGCCAACAGAGTAAATCAGAAGCAATACTGCAACCTAGGTGGAATTACAGAGATTAGTGCCAACATGAACAACTTAAATGATGCATTATGTCCTTATTCACTTCACTTGTGTGATCCCAGATGGATTGTAGCAGATGATTTTTGACTAAAGTTAGCCAAATGTCTTCTATGCCAGATGTGGTATCTTCACTTGAATAGATCAACATAGCCTGGCACTTGATATGCAGCTACTGATTTACAGAGGCAGTCTTTGAACTCTAATAAGCAAAAAGGATAAAAAGCAGGTTGCTTTTAAATAGGAGGGTCAGCAGTACATACAAACTGTCTTGTGTTGGGTCTACATTAACTCTCCTACATTTTGTCAAAATAATCTGCAAGAGTCTTGATCCTCTTGACATTCCATAAAACCGTTATGCTGGCCCATGATATTGTATATATAGTATATTGATGACATACTCATCAGACCTGGCAAGCAGGAAATAACAAATACTTCTGATGTGAGATACATACTTGTCAAAGAGTGGAAGATAAGTTCTATAAAGATTCAGATACCTGCCATATCACTGACGTTTTCAAGGGTCCAGTGGCCTAGGGAATGATGGAACAACCCTTCTAAGTAAAGGACAAGTTATTATGCCTTGCACTCCATACCACTAAGAAGGAAGCACACACTTGATGGGCCTATTTGGATTTTGGAAACAGTATATACTGTTCCAAACCATTTATTGGGGAATTTGAAGGCTGTCAGTTTTGAGTGAGGATAGCTCTGTTGTAGGTCCAGGCTGCAGTGCAAATTGCCCTGCTACTCAGAACATATGATTTAGCAGATCTCTTGGTATTAGAGGACTGTGGTAGACAAAAACAATAAGAGGAATCTCTCATAAGCCCCAATAGGAGAGCTGTAGCACAAACTTCTAGGGTTCTGGAGCAAGGTCATACTTTTTGCAAGAGACAACTACATGCTTTTTGAAAAGCACCTCCTGGCATGCTATTGAGCACTTGCCCATGAGACATCAAGTGAGTATGTGACAAGAGCTATCCATTATGAGCTAGTTTAGCAGTAATCTATTATACAATAGAAATGATACATTAGAGACCAGGCCTGGGGAGGTCCAGAGGGCACAAGCAAGCTACCTAAAAAAGTGATCTGGACCCCCATGTCACCTATCTCTTTTGCAGTTATACATCTCCTTTAGCTCACACCCACATGGTTTTATTGGGGAGGATGGTCTATATAATGGCTAATGGAGGAGGAAAAAGCTTGGACTTGGTTCAAAGATGAATTGACTCAATAGAGTGCATGAGCCAGAATATGGCATAATGCTAAACTACAGCATTGATGAGGGGAAATCTTCTAAGTGGGCAGAACTGTGAGCAGAACGTGGACATCAACTTTGAGGCAGCCTGAAGTAAGAATATACATGGACTCCTAGACGACGGCAAATGGCTTTAGAGTTGGCAAGGGGCCTTGGAAGGATCAATAATAGAAAATTGGAGACAAGGAATTCTTGATAAAAGCCATGTAGATGGACCTATGAGAATGAGTGAAAAATATGTAGATCTTTGTGTTCTCATGTCATTACCCACCAGAGAACATCCATTGTGGAGGAGACACTCAATAATTCATTTAACAAGATAAATCAAGTGGATAACACCAAGTGTTTAGTGTCTTCTGCTCAGCCACCACAATGTCTGTGGAATGGGTCCCTGAATGGAATAGCTATGATGAAGAGATGGAGTCTGTCTCTGGACTCCATCTCACCAAGGTTGGTTTGGCTACTGCCACAGCTTAATGTCCAACTTATCAGCAGCAGATACCAATGCTGGGCCCTTGATATGGTGCCATCCCTCAAGGAGATCATCTAGCCCTTTGGTGGTAAGCTGATTACATCCATCCTTTCTGGAATTGATAACTACTCTATGTGTGTTTGCCTTCCCTGCTTACAATACTTCCACCAGCCCCACTGTCTCAGGATTTAAAGAATGTCTGATTTATCAACATTGGATTCCACATAACATCATTTTGGGCCAAGGGTCCCATTCTATGGCAAAGGAGGTCCACCTTTGATCACTGTGCAAGTGATCACAGGATCCATTATTTATACCATATACATCACCAAGAAGCAACCAAACTAATACGACATTAGAACAGCCTCTTTAAACATCCAGCTAAGGCACCAGCTTGAGGACACCCTTCGATGGAGCACTGTCCTCTAGGACGCAGTACATAAGTTGGCTGATATATTTTCCTCTAGCCTCAGTAGCTAGAATATACAGATCCAGGAGCTAAAGGGTAGAAGTAGAATTAACCCCTCCCTCTCACCATCACCAGTAAGCCATTGCAGAATTTATGCTTCCCATTCCCATAATTTTAGGCTTTGTTAGATTAAAATTTCTGCATTCTTGGGTGGTGGGTGAGAGGAGTGCTATCCCCAGAGCTTTAGTACTCATTCCACTGGATCTAACTGTGAGTGTTGTCTGTTACTTTGGACTCATACCAGTGGACTAACCAAAAAAAAAAAAGGTTACTGTACTGGTAAGGGTAATCAACCCTGTTTTATCATAAGCAGCAAGGGTTATTTTTATATGATGGAGGCAAGGACCATGTCTAGAATTTAGGGGATTCCCCACAGCATCTGTTTGTGCTTCCAGGCCAGTGAAGACAGTGAATGGGTAATTGCAGCATCTTTAGCCTAGAATAGACATGTTAACCAAGGGCTCAGACCCTTCAGGAATGAAAATCTTGAGTTATTCTAGCAGATTGCTAGAAGAGTGAGGAAAACCTAGATTGGATGGTAGAGGAAGTAGAGGAAGAATATCAATTCATCTATTAAGTTATAACATTAATTTAGAAATTAAATTATATTATCAATTAAATTATAACATGTTCTACTAACTCCTATTTAAGTATTCTTTTTAAAGAATGCAGTGAACCACCATCTTGAAGAGTCAGTATCAAAGTGGACTTAATGTGTAATACAGTACAGTGTAATACAGTGTGATTCTGGTGCCCTGAACCACATCCCCTCAGCCCACTTGATTTCAGTGCAGCTGAATCAGTGTGTGTGGCCAGTGTCTTCCTAATTGGTTCATGTTGCCAGTATCCACCTAAAGTGCCTGCTGTGGTGGCTCTGCTTTTCTTCCATAGAGCATTGCATACAGTTGTTCAATCCATCCTCGGGTGAAGCTCAGAAGTATAGAGGAGTTAAGCCCACTCTTCTCCGTCAAGGCAACCCTTTACAGGTAAAATTTACAAGACTTCAAGAAGAGAGAAATCTACTTTCCCTGTGGGAGATGGTCACATACTTCTCTTAGCACTTGATAGATCAAACAATTAAAAAGCAGAAAGTATATAGAATATTTGAATAATCAGTTAACAAACTTGATCTAATGCATATATGTACAATACAACATCTACCCATGGAAGAAATCATGTTCTTTTCCAGCACACCCAGAACATTTACAGAAAGTGACCACACAGTGGGCCATAAAGCAAATCTAGCACATTTCCAAAGACTGGTATCATACAGTCCATGTTCTTTGACCATAACACTTTTAAGTTAGAAATAAATAATAAAAAGATACCATGAAAATTTCCTATATGTTTTGAAAGTAAAATACATTTCTGATTAACTCGTATGTCAGAGAAGAAATAATGGAAATTTAAAAAACATTTTGAACTGAATTATAGCAATAGTACTGTTTCAAAACCTGTAGGGGTACAGCTAAGTAGTACTTAGAAGTCTATAGCCACCAATGTATATATTTAAAAATAATAAAGGCTGAAAAGTAATGCGTTAAGCGTCCATCTTTAAAAGTTAGAAAATGAACAGCAAAATAAATCTAAAAAAGCAGAAAGATGGAAATTATAAAGAGCAGAAATTAGTGAAATAGAAAAGAAGTATAAAATAGAATCAACAGAGCCAAAAGTTGTTTCTTTCAAAAGACTAATATAATTGAGAAACCTGTGGTGAGACTGATCAAGTAAAAAAGAAGCCAATAGGGGCCAGCCTGGTGGCAGAGTGATAAGTTTGGCATGGACCTACACACTGTTGATCAAGCCATGCTGTGGCAGGCATCCCACATATAAAATAGAGGAAGATGGGTACAGATGTTAGCTGAGGGCCAATCTTCCTCAACAAAAGAGGAAGATTGGCAATGGGTGTTAGCTCAGGGCGAATCTTCCTCAGGAAAAAAAAAAAAACCCAAAAAGCAAAAAAACCCTAACATCTGAAAACTTTCCAAATCTTGGGAAAGATATGAACATCCAGGTACCTGAAGCTCAAAGGACCACAAGCAAGATCAACCCAAGAAGATTACCCTGAGACTGTTATAATCAAATTGTTAAAGACAGGAGAATTTTGAAAATAGCATGAGAAAACCAACTTGTCACATACCAGGGAACCCCCATAAGTTCCCATAAGGCTAACATCAGATTTCTCAACAGAAACCCAGCAGGCCAGAAGGGAGTGGGATGATATATTCAAGCTGAAAGAAAAAAACTGCCAACCAATACTATACCTGGCAAAACTGTCCTTCAGAAATGAAGGAGATATAAAGATTTTCCCAACCAAAAGCTGAGAGAGTTCATCATTACTAGACCTGCCTTTACAAGAAACGCTAAAGGGAGTTCTTCAAGTGGAAACAAAAAGACACTAATTAGTAACGTGAAAACATATGAAAGTATAAAACTCACTGGAAAGGTAAATATATAGTCAAATTCAGAATAGTTTAATACTGTAATGGTGGTGCATAAGTCACTTTTAACTCTAATATAAGTGTTAAAAGACAATAGTATTAAAAATAACTATGGCTACAATAATTGTTAATGGATACACTATAAAAAAGATATAAATTGTGACATCAATGGCATAAAATGTGGGGAGAGGAGAAGTAAAAGTGTAGGGTTTTCGTATGTGATTGAAGGTAAGTTGTATTGCCTTAAAATAGACGTTTATAACTATAAGATGTTTTATGAAACCCTCATGGTAACCACAAAGAAAAAACTTCTAGTAGATACACAAAAGATAAAGAGAATGGAATTAAAGCATACCACTAAAAAAAATAAATAATAAAGGGAGACAACAAGAGAGGAACAAAAGAACTACAAAACAGTCAGAAAAGAACAAAATGGCAATACTTTTGTTGCCTTTGCTTTTGGTGTCAAATCCAAAAAATCATTGCCAGGACCAGTATCAAGGAGCTTTTCCTTTATATTTTCTTCTAGGAGTTTTACGGTTTCAGGTCTTATGTTTAAGTCTTTAATCCGTTTTGAGTTGATATTTGTATATGGTGTAAGATAGGGGTGCAATTTCATTCTTTTGCACATGGATATCCAGTTTTCCCAACCCTATTTATTGAAGAGACTATCTTTTCCCCATTGTGTATTCTTAGTGCCTTTGTTGAAAATTAATTGGCTATTTATTCATTGGTGTATTTCTGGGCTCACTAATCTGTTCCACTGATCTATGTGTCTGTTTTTATGCCAATCCCATACTGTTTTGATTACTATAGCTTTGTAATGTAGTTTGAAATCAAGAAGTGAGATGCCTCCAGCTTTGCTCTTCCTGCTCAAGATTGCTTTGACTGTTTGGGGTCTTTTGTGGTTTCGTAAGAATTTTGGGATTGTTTTTTTCTATTTCTGTGAAAAATATCACTGGAATTTTGATAGAGATTGCACTGAATCTGTAGATTGCTTTGGGTAGCATGGACATTTTCACAATATTAATTCTTCCAATCCATAAACCTGGAATATCTTTGCATTTATTTGTGTCTTCTTCAATTTCTTTCATCAATGTTTTGTAGTTTTCAGTGTACAGACCTTTCAGCTCCTTGGTTAAATTTATTCTTAAATATTTTATTCTTTTAGATGCTATTATAAATGGGTCGTCTTAATTTCTTTTTCAGATAGTTTGTTTTTATTGCCTGTCCCTTCAGCTCCCCAGTGTAGGCTAATTAGATGGCTACATCGGAAGCTTACATTTTTCAGGCAGCAGCTGGGAATGTCAGGATGTTAGATATGCACTCTAGTCCCCATTGGGGAGAAACCAGGAGCTGATTTTTTTTGCCTACTCAATCTGTGCTGAGCCAGAGGGAATAGCCACTAGGAATGCTTGTGCACCTATATAAAACTGCCGCTTTGTTCTCTGTGGTCCCAGAGAACTTATAAATGCTGAGCCGCCTCAGCTCCCAGAGCTGGGTAGGCTGGTAGATGTTTGTCCAAATTCCTTTCAAGGAGAAGATATAGACTTGGTTTTATTGCTGGGCTGAACTGAGAGGAGAGGTGCAGGAAGTTCCCACACACCTGTTCAGGCTCCCAGATGACTCAGTATGTGCCCTGTCAGCTCCCAGGTGCAAGCTAATTTGAAGCCCAATCCTTGGGAAGGAGCTGGGAAAATATGCAGTCAAACTCCTTGCAGGAAGAAACTGGAAACCTGTGATTTTCCCTATTCCCTCTGTGCTGAGTCTAGGGATATAGCTGTGGGAAGTGCTTGCACTTCTGTATAAAACTGCCTATTAGTTTATTGTAGTCAGTTCCATGGAACTTGTGAATGCTGCACCCTGTTGGCTCTCAGACTAGGTGATTTGGGAGCTGTCCCTCAGGTGGCAGCTGTAAAAGTTAGGGTGCTATATGAGTGGACAAGCTCCTTCCAGGGAGAAGCTGGAGACTTGGTTTAACTCTTGGAGTGAGCTGGGAGGGAAGAGAGGGGATATGCCCAAAAGCTCTTTCAGGCTCCCAGGAGGATCCCGCTCAGCTCCCAGATGCAGTCTGATTAGAAACCAGACTCTTAGACAGCAGCTAGGAAAGCATGCAGTTTAACCCCTCCAGAGAGAAACTAGGTGCTGGGCTTTTTGCCTGCTCCCTCTGAGCTGAGCCTGGGGGGATAGCTGTGGCAAAGAGGATTATTCTTGGCCCTTAAGATCTAAATGAATTTGCCTTGCTAGGTTTTGGACTTTCTTGGGATCTGTGACCTCTTTCTTCTTTCCCGTTTCTCTCTTTTGGAATGTGAATTTCTATCCTCTGCCTGTCCCACCACTGTATTTTGGAAGCACATAACTTGTCTGGTTTCACAGGTTCATAGCTGGAGAGGAATTATGCCTCAGGATGTATCATACCTCAAGACTCATACTTACCTGATTTAGATATTATCTAGATGAGACTGTGGAGGTGGAGTTGATGCTGTAAGGGGTTAAGAATTTTGAGGCTGTTGAAATGGGGTGACTGTATTTTGCATGCAAGAAGAACATGAATTTTGGGGGGACAAAGGGTAGGATGTTATGGACTGAATAGTGTCCTCCCAAAATTCATAGGTTAATGCCCTAACTCCCAATATAACTGTATTTGGTTAAATTAGGTCACAAGGGTGAGGCCCTAATCCAATAGAACTGTTGTCCTTATAAAAAGAGGAAGAGATACCAGGAGTACACACTAATAGAAAAAAGGCCATGTGAGGACCCAGCACAAAGGCAGCCATCTGTACGCCAAGGATAGAGGTCTCGCCAGAAACCAACGCTGTCAGCACCTTGATCTTGGACTTCAAGCCTCCAGAATTGTGAGAAAATAAATTTCTGTTGTTTAAGCCACCCAATCTGTGGTATTTTGTTATGGCAGCCCTAGCTGACTAATACAGTTGGAAATGGGGAGTAACTACTATTAGGTATAGAGTTTCTTTTTGAAGTGATGAAAATATTCTAAAATTGAATGTGGTAATGATTGTATAATTCTGTGGATGCTATAAACCATTGAATTGTACACTTTAAATTGGTAAATTGTAAGGGATATAAATTATGTCTCAATAAAGCTATTTTAAAAAAATCAGTGTAATTCATCATATTAATAAAGTAAAAAATAAAAAACATGATCATCACTAGATGCAGAAAGAGCATTTGACAAAATCCAACAGGCATTCCTGATTAGGAAAATAACTCTAAGAGAAAATATTTGCAAATCATATATCTGATAAGGGATTAATATCCAGAATATATAAAGAACTCTTAAAACTCAACAACAAAACAACCCAATTAAAAAACTGGCAAAGCACTTGAATAGATATTTCTCCAAAGAGATATACAGATGGCCAATAAGCACATAAAAAGATGCTAACTAATCATTAGAGAAATGCAAATCAAAAACACAAGGAGAAACCAATTCACATCCATTAGGATAGTTATTACTTAAAACAAACAAACGAAAAACAGAAAATAACAAGTGTTGGTGAGGATGTGAAGAAATTGGAACCTTTGTGCATCACTGATGGGACTGTAAAAGGGTATAGCTGCTATGGAAAACAGTATGGCTGTTCCTCAAAAAATTAAAACTAGAATTACCATATTATCCAGCAATATCACTTCTGAGTATTTATCCAAAAGAATTGAAAGCAAAGACTTGCACAGATGTTTGTACACCAATGTTCCTAGCAGCACTATAGTCAAAACATGGAAGCAAGTCGAGTGTCCATTATGAATGGATAAACAAAATATGGTATATACATACAGTGGAATGTCATTCAGCGTTAATAAGGAAGGAAATTCTGATTCGTGCTACTACTTGGTGAACTGAGAAATAATTATGCTAAGTGAAATAAGCCAGATGCAAAAGGACAAATATTGTATGATTCCACTTATTAAGTTACCTAGAATAGGCAAATTCACAGAAAGTAGAATGATGGTTACCATGGGCTAGGAGAAGAGGGGAATGGAGATCTATTGTTTAATAGGTATAGAGATTCAGTTTGAGATGATAAAAATTTTCTGGAGGAGTGATGTCAGCATCATGGCAGAGTGAGCTCTCCCCTTAGACTCTCCCCACCAAGATACAACAAAAAGGACATTCATATACCAACAGAGGACATTCACACAACACAAAAGACGTCCAAGAGACCCACACAGCCGTATGTCTTAAAGTGGAGGTGCTGGAACCCCCGGATGAAGTGGAAGGAAGTAAGGAGAACTCCTCTCCATCCCCAACAGCAGCGACCCCAAGACCGGGACCGGGCGCAATTCTCAGAGTGGGAGGATGGGTGGCCCTCTGTGGGAAAACTGTCGCTCTCCAAGTTCCCTCACAACCTGTGGGAAACTCTCACATGAAGGTGACTGAACTGTTGCAAGGGTGTCTTCATCAAGCTAGCACCCCAGGAGAGCAGATAGCGAGGGAAGAGCAAAGAGCCCCCAGGATCGGGCAGGTGAAAGAAAGCACCCCTCCCACTGCCAGGCACTTCACCTCAGCCAGTGGGCCAGAGGGCCTGCGGATTGTGGCTGGCTCAGAATACACAGATCTTGACCCCCACCTAGTGGCAGAAGGTGGAAGTTGCGACCAGATATTATTATGAGGAAAAATAAATCCATGCTGTCAAACAGTATACAAAATATATTAAATCTCCAGATCATAAGGAAAATGACAAGCACCTAGAAATCAATCCTGAAGGCACAGAAATTTATAATCTAAACGATAGAGAATTCAAAATAGCTATCACAAAAAAGCTCAAAGAGTTACAATAAAATACAGATAGCCAGTTCAATGAAATCAGGAACTTCTTCACAAAAGAGATTGAAACTATAAAGAAAAACTAATCAGAAATGTTGGAGATGAAAAACACGATGGAGGAGATAAAAATCTGGAACCTTTAAAGAACAGAGCTGACAATATGAAGGAAAGAATTAGCAGTATAGAGGATAGGAATGCAGAAATGCTCCAGATGGAGAAGGAGAGAGAACTAAGACTAAAAAGAAATGAAGAAATTCTCAAAGAAATATCTGATTCAGTTAGGAAACGCAACATAAGGATTATAGGTACTCCAGAGGGAGCAGAGAGGGAAAGAGGAGCAGAGAGCTTGTTCAAAGAAATAATAGCTGAGAACTTCCCAAACCTGGGGAAGGAGCTGGAAATACAAGTGAATGAAGTCAATAGATCTACTAATTATATCAACATAAAAAGACCCTCTCCAAGGCATATAATAGTAAAGCTGGCAAAACTCAATGACAAAGAAAAACAAACAACCCGATCAAAAAATGGACAGATGATATGAACAGACATTTTTCCAAGGCAGATATACAGATGGCCAATAGGCACATGAAAAGATGTTCAAAATCACTAATCATCAGGGAAATGCAAATCAAAACCATACTAAGATATCACCTTACACCCGTTAGAATGGCTATAATCACCAAGACCAAAAATAACAAATTTTGGAGAGGTTGTGGAGAAACAAGAACCCTCATTCACTGCTGGTGGGAATGCAAACTGGTGCAGCCTCTATGGAAAACACTATGGAAATTCCTCAAAAAATTAAAAATAGAAATACCTTATGATCCAGTTATCCCACTACTGGGTATTTATCCAAAGAACCTGAAATCAACAATCCAAAGAGGCTTATGCACCCCTATGTTCATTGCAGCATTATTCACTATAGCCAAGAAGTGGAAGCAACCCAAGTGTGCCTCGACTGATGATTAGATCAAGAAGATGTGGTATATATATACAATGGAATACTGCTCAGCCATAAGAAATGACAACATCATCCCCTTTGCAACAACGTGGATGGACCTGGAGAGTATTATGTTAAGCGAAATAAACCAGACAGAGAAAGACAAACACCATATGATTTAGCTTATATGTGGAATATAAACTAACACACGGACTGAGAGAACAGTTTGCTGGTTACCAGGGGGAAAGGGGTTGGGGGTGGGCACAAAGGGTGAAGGGACACATTTATATGGTGACTGACAAACAATAATGTACAACTAAAATCTCACAATGTTATAAACTATTATGACATCAATTAAAAAAAGTTGAAAAAAAAGTCATTGACAAAGAAAAAATATTAAGGGCAGCAAGACAAAAAAAATAATAATGTACAAAGGAACTCCTATTAGGCTCTTCAGTGGATTTCTCAGCAGAAATCTTACAGGCTAGCAGAGAGTGGAATGATATATTCAAAATTCTGAAAGACAAAAACTTTCAGCCAAGAATAATCTATTCAGCAAAAATATCCTTCAGATACGGTGGAGAAATAAAAACTTTCCCAGATAAACAAAAGCTAAGGGAGTTCATTGCCACAAGACCCCCACTACAAGAAATGCTTGAGAAGGCCCTCATGCCTGAAAAGTTCTGGAGATGGATAGTGGTGATGGTTGCACAACAATATAAATGTACTTAATGCTATTGTACACTTAAAGTACACTTAAAAATGGCTAAAATGATAAAATTTTTGTTATGTATATCTTACAACAATAAAAAAACCTCTTAGCAATCTAGGAATAGATATTAATTTCCTTAATCTGATAAAGTGCATCTGTGAAAAGCCTATAACTGACACCATACTTACTGGTGAAAGACTAAATAATATCCTCCTAAGATTAGAAACAAGGTAAGGATATCCACTCTCACCACTTATTTTCAACTTTTAATGGAGATTTCGGCCAGTGCAATAAGGGAGAAAAATAAACTAAAAGGCTGCCGGACTAGAAAGAATGACGATCCCAATCAAAATCACAGCAAGATCTTTTTGTAGAAATTCACAAACTTTATGTTGAAAACAAAGAAAACTAAACAATATGTTGTTTAGATAAACATAAGCAATGACTATAAGGAAGAGCAAGAGAATGCTTAATGCAGAAACCAGGATAGCAGTTATCTCTGGGAGTAGAGGGGGAATTCAACTACGGAGGAGCATACAGAGGGTTTCTGGGATGTGGGATGATCTGGATGGTGGGCATACCAATCATTCATTTCAATATTCTTTAAACTGCATGTAAAAGTTTCCATACAGTTGTGCGTTACACTATGTATCCCAAACTATAAAAAATTCATGTCTCTCAAGAGTCTTCAGATTAAAGGAATATAAGGCGTGTAAACAGAATTTAATGAGGCTTAAGATAAGGACACATTAACATGATACAAACAGGGAATTCAGAGAAGGAAGAGAGATCAAGATTTCCTGGAGGAAATAGCATCACAAATTGAAATGAGAAATCCTAAAGGCATATCCTCTGTTCAAATAATATGGCATCCAATTTGAAAAGACAATGAGAAGAAGCCTCCTAGGTAGTATTGCAGAACTGGGTGAAGTGGAGAAATGCTCAGGTTTGCACCAAACTTGTAGATTTAAATTCTAGGTTCTGGGCCGGCCCCGTGGCTTAGCGGTTAAGTGCTTGGGCTCCGCTGCTGGCGGCCTGGGTTCGGATCCCGGGTGCGCACCGACGCACCGCTTCTCCGGCCATGCTGAGGCCCAGTCCCACATACAGCAACTAGAAGAATGTGCAGCTATGACATACAACTATCTACTGGGGCTTTGGGAGAAATAAATAAATAAAATTAAAAAAAAAAAAAATTCTAGGTTCTTTCCAAAAAGAATTGTTTGACTATAAAATAAGGGGACCATTGTGAATTTGATTGTATGTAGGACTCTATTTTAAGATCCTGCATAGTAAAAAATTTCATGTTTATTTGATTTTTGTATTAGTTTTCTATTGTCACAAATTATCACAAATTTAGAGGCTTAAAACAACACCCATTTGGGCCGGCCCAGTGGTGTAGTGGTTGAGTTCCCGCACTCGGCTTGGGTGGCCTGGGATTTGTGGTTTCGGATCCCGGGTGTGGAC
The DNA here is from genome assembly GCF_020826845.1 of Diceros bicornis minor. Lineage (NCBI taxonomy): Eukaryota > Metazoa > Chordata > Mammalia > Perissodactyla > Rhinocerotidae > Diceros > Diceros bicornis. The sequence goes on from NC_080743.1 coordinate 29,435,177, forward strand.
CTGCACACCACTCGTCAAGCCATGCTGTGGCAGCGTCCCATATGCAATATGGAGGAAGATTGGCACAGATGTTGGCTCAGGGACAGTCTTCCTCAGAGAAAGAGAGGAGGATGGGCAATAGATGTTAGCTCAGGGCCAATCCTCCTCACCAAAAAACCCAAAACGAAAACAAAACAAAAAACAACACCCATTTATTATCTCACATCTCCATATGTCAGAAATCTGACATGGAGTGGCCAGTGCTGGAGGAGGTCATCAAGAAGATGTGACCACCAGTTGACCTGTGAGCTGGACCCGGGCAATTGGAGGTGCCCCACTCCCTCCCCTGTCTTTGGAATGTGTGTTCCACTTGCCTTCCCCACTCCTAGAAGCTGCTCCCAGGATTCGGCCTTGAGATCATAATGTGGTTTTGAGACTATCTGAACTGGGTATGTGACTGAACACTTAAGGTCTCTATGTAAATTTTTAAGATTTTGGTGGGCAGGTGTGAAAATCTATTTGTCTTGCAGCCGCCCAAGACAAACCTCATCAGTAAGTTCCCTTGCTTATTAAACCTGCCATCTACCAGTCTGCCTCTTTCTTCGGTCTCTCCCTGCCCTCTGCATATGGGGGCCAGTTTCAGATTACAGCAGTGAAGCTCCTGAGGAGGTCGCAAAGCAAAAATTGGCAAGCCAGGCAGGAGACCGAAGAAATGGGAAAAGTGGCATCTGTGGGGGAAATCTTGTGTTGGCCATCGACCTCTATGTGGGGAGGGGTGGTTCGGATGTCAGGTGCTTGTGAAATACCATGTGAGCATGGGGACACCCTGAAAACACCGGCTGCTTTAATGAGCTTGTTTGAGAAACTGCACAGCATGCTGTGGTAAAGAGAAATGAATGGCTGCTGTAGTGGGCTGGCCTCTGCTATGAGCAGTTCACCTGGCCGTGGATACCCAACTAGAGGCTGAAACTCAAGTTAGAATGTTGGCAGAAGAGCTGAAGTTAAAGAAGGACATGCGGTTGTCTACTACTCTGCTAGCTTTGGGGCTGGCAGACACGGTGGCAGAGCAGCATAATAAGTTGGAGACCTAGTGTGCCATTTTGCAAAGCAAGGAGGGTACAAGATACCACAGATTAAGATCCAGGCACTTGAGACAAAGCCTGATTAGGACATTAAGAAGTGGAATCTCTGGGAAAGTGATGAAAATAAAGAGGAAGACGTTGTGATAATTGATGAGGAAACAGATGAAAAGTCCCATGCCATCCAACCCCTAATACAAAGGAAAATTTTAAACAACAATCACCCCAAAACACCTAGGAGAAAACTTACATTCTTTCTCTGTCCCTTGAAGTTGTAAATCTTATCATGTCTTTGAAATGTACACACTGCCCACAGAGACTAGAGGAAAAAAGGGCAGACAGGAGATTTTTAAAAATGCAGACTGCTGAAGACGTTCCCTTGCCAAAACTGATTGTAAAACTAAGGTTTTTAACAAAACTACTAGAAATAATAAGGATGAAAAAAATGACTGTACCTGAAAAGTAGGATGCATATTTTCAGTTAAAGGAGTCATAAAGAATGGAGATGCATTTTTGGTAAGGGAGAAAAAAAGAAAGTAATTTTCCTATTTGTCCCAATTGTCCTAAAGTAAACTGATTGTTCCTGAATAAGAAAGGGAAAAGAACAAAACTGAAGTGGATATAGAAAGTTGCAAAAGACTTGTGGAAAGTTGCAGAAGGTCTGTGGGAAAGGATTATTCAGAAAAGAATTTTATGTGTAGCCAAACCAAGATTGGAATGGATTTATTTAAGTTAAAAAGAAAAAAAGGAGAATTTTAATATCAGAAGTACTCTGGTGCAAAATTAGAATTTGATTTTCTCTGTGTTGACAGAACAAAATTTTCTTAATTATTGTTCTGCTCTTAATAAGAAATTACAAACAGCTTTTTTTTTTTTTACCTTTAATGTAGTCTGCCTAGAAAACAAAGATTCTATCTTTAGTTTTTGTCAAGTCTTTGATTATTTAAGGAAATTGTCTTCTCTATTAAAAGAGCTAAGTTTTTAACAACTATGTAACCTTTTGTATATGTTAAATTTCATGAGAAGCATTGTCAAATAAGAAGCAATGCTAAACTTTCCTTAACGTATGTTTGTATGAAATTCTAAAAACCTGGTATGTCCTGGTATAATATTACCAGTCATGATTTTAGGATGTATGTCACAGAAATAACCAAATTTCCTTCTCAATTGCATTATAATGAATTTTCATCAGATCTTTAACCATAGCTATTTTTAAGTCTTTTGTCATTTGCAGAGTTATTGTTTTACTCTGATGCTTTGGCAAAAGGTGTTCCTGCAAAAGTGCTTCCCTGAGGCTGCCTGCATAGCCCCAGAATATGTCATGGGATGATAACTCATGACCTGTCCCTGTTCTCCTTCTCCACATCAATAAAATGAGCCCATTACATTGATACTATGTTAACATGTGAAGATTGCATCTGCTGCAAGACACTCTGCAGACTTTGCTGAAACATCTGCGAGGGAGAGGATGGGCGGTGAACCCAATTCAAGAAACCCAAAATTGTGTTGAACCCAATTCTTGAACCCAAAATTCAAGAAAATTTATACCATTGTAAAGTTTCTGGGAGTCATCCAGTCGGGTAAGATGCATGTTGTCCCAGTAGCTGTGATTGATAAGGTGCAAGCTTATCCAACCCCTAAGAATATGATAAGATACAAGACTTTGTAGGTATTTGGGGGGTTTTAGAGGACTTTTATTCTCCGTCTGGCACAATCCTTCCATCTGTTATGCTGCCTGGGGACTGGAGATCAGAGCAACAAGCCACCTTTGAGAAGGCAAAAATAGTAGTGAAGCAGATTAAAGCTCTGGGCATCTCTCAAGCAGGGCCACCATTTGAGTTAGATGTGTCTGTGACTCTGGAAGGCATGGGTTGTGCAGTGAGGCAGAGACAACAGAAGGAGAGAGTACCCGTAAGACTTTGGTACCAGCTCTGGAAGGGGGCAGAAACCCAATATACCCCCACAGAGCAACGGCTCCTAACAGTGTACACAGCGCTCCTCCAGGTAGAGCCTCTCACGAAGGAACAGCAGATCATGGTAAGAACTTCTCTTCCTATCTGGGGCTGGGTTGAGAATATGTTTCATTGACCCACCTCAGCCATGGCTCAAACCCCCACGTTGACTAAGTGGCATGCCTATTTGCAGCAGAGGAGCACCCTGTCCACCAGCCCACTGTCTCTAGAAATTTGGGTGCTATTAGGCGCTGTAGAGTATATAGATCCTCTAGATGCCCTCACCTCTATTCCTGTGGTGGCTCCTGCGACCCGTAGAGAGGGAATGGGAAAAATTCTCGATGCCTCCTATACAGATGGATCTAGAAGAGGCAATCCATCCACATGGACTGCAGTTGCTATTCAGCCCAACACTGACACCATCTGGATGGAAACAGGAACAAACCGCAGTAGCCGGTGGCGTGAAGTCAGAGTGGTTTGGCTGCTGATCACTTATGAGCTCTGGCAATTAACCCTTTACACCAACCAGCAGTTGGGCTGTTTTAAAGGGATTAATCTTACAGCTTGGATAATGGCAAGCCTGGGGTGGATGATCATGAATAAGCCCTTGTGGGGTCAGGATATGTGGAAAGACATTTGGGTTCATCTGCAAGAGTCTGAGGCAGACCTCGCTGTTTTCCTTGTCTCAGTTCATAAGGCACTGACACCTCCTGGCAATCAGGAACCTGAAGCCCTAGCTCAAATAGGAGCCCTAGCAACTGACCCCTCAGTAGATACAGCAGTTGGAGTGCATAGAAAAAGTGGCCACCACAGCACCTGGGTGGTATGGCATATTGCCAAGAATGCCAAATTGCTCTTGAAATACAGTGGTTTGGTTAATGCAGTAACAGCACATCTCATGTGTTCTGAACAACATCCAAGGCAACTGCCAGAGGAGTCTGGGGCCATCCACTGGAGTTTCCAACCAGTGAGGGATTGGCAAATTGATTATATTGGCCCCCTCCCTGTGAGTAAGTGTTCTAAATATGCCTTGGTTTGTATGGACACTGCATCTAGTTTAACCCAAGGTCTCCCCTGTTGCTGTGCAAACCGGGCTTCCCCTATTAAGGGATTAGAGAAGCTGAGTACCATGAACGGGTATCCTTGTTGAATAGGCAGGGATCAGGGATCACACTTCAAAGGTCACGATGTGCAAGACTGGGCAAAAGCATATGACATTGAATGGAGGTTCCATCTCCCTATAACCCACAAGCAGCAGGGTTGGTAGAAGGAAAAATGGAATATTAAAGTAGCAGATTAAACTACTAACAGGTGAAACTACCTTGGCCGGTTGGACTAAAGTACTGTCCCAGGCCTTAATATATTTGAATGATCAACCAGTAGGGCCTGTTGCACCATATGCCAGATTGGGGACCCCTGCCAAGGCTCCCAATATCGTAAAGGTGTGGAAGTCTCAGGAAACAGCCATTGCCCAACCTTTCACCATGGATCAGCATGCAACGTTGCTGAGAACACCAAGCCCCATCATGCCTGGGGAAGGAGTTATCTACTGGACTTCGCATCTACAAAGTGCCTTCACGGCAGTCCTTAGTGTTGGACTGAATAACCGGGGGACAGGAATCTTGGGGGGGACATCTTTAGAATTCTGCCTATCACAGCTATCATCCATGTCAACAGAGGTTTCAGTAATTGAGCACTTACCATCCTCATGGCAGAGTGCCGGGCCTCGAAGATTTAAAGTGTATAGTCAACCACCTTCAAGGAATATAAACCACACAACCTTCAGTTGTGAGCCATCAACATAAAAAAAAGTGTTTGTATAGAATGTGATTTTATGGGCCGGCCCTGTGGCTTAGCAGTTAAGTCCATGCGCTCCGGTACTGGCGGCCCAGGGTTCGGATCCCGGGCGCGCACTGACGCCCTGCTTCTCCAGCCATGCTGAGGCCACGTCCCACATACAGCAACTAGAAGGATGTGCAACTATGACATACAACTATCTATTGGGGCTTTGGGGAAAAAAAAAAAGGAGGAGGATTGGCAATAGATGTTAGCTCAGAGCCGGTCTTCCTCAGCAAAAAGAGGAGGATTAGCATGGATGTTAGCTCAGGGCTGATCTTCCTCACAAAAAAAAAAAAAAAGAATGTGATTTTGTGTAGAATTTGTTTTAAAATACCATTTCAGTTCTATCATCTGAGTTTAGCCAATTCTTCAAAATTATTCTGTTCACTTTTTTTTTTAAAATAAATCCAGCATATTGTCTGGGTTTATTTACTTGCCAATATTGACAGTTAAACCATAATTTAATAGTTAAAAAATCTCTTTTGAGGGCCACCTGGTGGCATAGTGGTTAAGTTCATGTGCTCCGCTTCCGCAGCCCAGGGTTAGTGGGTTCAGATACCAGGCGCGGACCTATACACTGCTCATCAAGCCATGCTGTGGCAGCATCCCACATACAAAAAATAGAGGAAGACTGGCACAGATGTTACCTCAAGGACAATCTTCCTCATCAAAAAAAAATGTTTAGGGCCGCCCCTGTGGCTTAGTGGTTAAGTGCGCGTGCTCTGCCGCTGGCGGCCGGGTTTGGATCCCGGGTGCGCGCCGACGCACAGCTTCTCTGGTCACGCTGAGGCTGCGTCCCACATACGGCAGCTGGAAGGATGTGCAGCTATGACATACAACTATCTACTGGGGCTTTGGGGGGAAAAATAAATAAATAAAATTATAAAAAAAAAATGTTTAAAAAAAATCTCTTTGCAATAAGTAAAATAACTCTCCTCTGATTTACGGCTTCAGTAAATTTTGGGGTGAGGGAGATGAAAACCTATAAAACAAAACTTACCCAACTCAGATCTAAAACCTGAGCCAAATCTCTCTCGATGCCAACAGTATTGCTGCAGTGTAGGCATTTCAGTAGCCTCCTGTACACCACACTAATTCTCTCTTCTTTAAATGGACTAAATAGAAATGTGCTACAACAGTAGAATCATTTTAACCTAATAGCCAAATAAACTAAATGGTTAGTAAATTAAATATATTTCTCAATAATTTTGTAGTCTGGCCATAATTCCATTTACCTCATTAAGTTTGGATAGCCTCATATATTGTGATTCATCTGAGCAATTAATGGCCTCAGCATTTTACAACAGTCACTCTATCTAAAGTAGTTAGGAAGACAGAAAGCTTTCAGTTCAAGTCATTTTCCTTTGAAGAGAGATCTATAACCATTGCCTCATGTCAAAACAAAAGCTATTTAAGGAGAATACAGATCAAATTCTGTTACTAGAAAAGTGTGTGTGTGTGTGTGTGTGTGTGTGTGTGTGTTTAAGGAGCCCATGCAAACATTTGATATATCTAAATTCCAGGATGATAAAAGAATTTTGACAAGCTTTTAGGATGCATTTTGGCTACATTGTATTACCTTGATCAGAATGCTTACTTGTTTGCCTGTTTTTGAATGGTAGTTATTTTAACCTCTCGAATTAATTTCGCAATGGCTTGGTTTTGTTTTGTTTTTAATTTTTATTGATGTCATAATAGTTTATAACATTGTGAGATTCCAGTTGTACATTATTATTTGTCAGTCACCATATAAATGCGCCCCTTCACCCGTTGTGCCCATCCCCCAAATCCCTTCCCCCTGGTGACCACCAAACTATTCTCCCTGTCACAATGGCTGGTTTTTAATGCACAGTCTACTTGACATCTCTGCCCCATTTGACACTGTCCACTACCATCAAGCCATCCTCTCTGATCTTTACAATTACCACTGTCTAAGGTCCTCCTAACTTTAATAATTCTTATCTTGGGCTCTGTCACGGCGTTAGATGTTGTCATTTCCTTGTACCTCTTCTTTTCTCTCTGGTGTGCTTATCCGATGGCCTCATCCATTCTCATGGCTTCATTTATAGACATTGACTTCCAAATCTCTTTCTTTTTTTTTTTTTTTTGTGAGAAAGATCAGCCCTGAGCTAACTTCCGATGCCAATCCTTCTCTTTTTTTGCTGAGGAAGATTGGCCCTGGGCTACCATCTGTGCCCATCTTCCTCTACTTTATATGGGACACCACCACAGCATGGCTTGACAAGTGGTGCATCGGTGCACGCCCAGGATCCAAACCTGCGAACCCCGGGCCGCCGAAGCGGAGCGCATGCACTTAACCGCTACGCCAATGGCTCAGGCACCCAAATCTGTTTCTTAAATGCCAGTCTCAAACTTGAATACAAGACTTGTATTTTTAATTGTATTCTGGACACCTCTACCTGGATATACAAAACACATTTTATTGTTATTATTTATTATCTACCTGGATATACAAAACACCAAAACACTCTGCTCCTCTTCCTAGATTCCTGTTCTAAGTTAATGGTGTTACCATCCATCCATTTCCCCAAGCTGGAAATCTCAGAGTTACTCTCAATTCCACCCCCTCTCACCCATCTCATATTCAATCACTAATATTGAATGTTCTCTTTCAGAAATATCTTCAGTCTAGCCCATCTCTTCCTTCCTCTCTGCCTTTGCACTAGTTTAGGCTTGTATCATCTTTCACTTCACTCTCCAAGCAGCCTCCTAACTAGTCTCCTTTCTTACTCTGCCTGATCTAGTCCATCCTCTAAGGTACCAACAGTGTGATCTGTCTTGAAAGAATCTGCTCAATACCACAGCTTTCTTTTGCCTATCAAGTAATGCCCAAGTCCCTAGGCTGGCAAACAACTTATGACACAGTTACCTCATGGTCAGTTTGGATGGTTAAAGCTGTATCCAACATACCACTCTTTACTGATCACTAAAAACATGGTAAGGAATCTAAGTGAAGATTTTTTCTACCATGCTTAACGCTGGATTAAGCAGCAAATTCACAAAAAAATACTGTCAAGCTCTGCAAAGAGCTACCTTAGATGTATATAAAGAATAGTCTTTACATATAAACTGTATAATAAAAACAGGACTTCTAGGTGAATAATGTTTTCCCAAGTACATTCATTAATATGTAAATAGCAATTAATAGCATCATATTGACCTATTTGCAGAGTTAAATTCTCTTGTGCAAGTTCCCTAGAGCTGGATGAAGATGTTGGCAAATGGGTAGGAGAAATCTTCCCTCAAATAGACTAATTGCTATCGTCTTTTTCACTGCCATTTCATTTTGTCAAAGATTTAGCTTATTTTTTAATAATTATGTTACATATAAATATTGTATTTTCCCCAATTTTAAAATTTATCTTTGCTACCAGCGCACACTGAAAAAACCATCTACGTCAGGACATTAAAACAAGGTTTGTTTAGTTCCTTATTTTGAGGTCTTTGCCTCAAAAGTGCGTTTTAGGATCCACATGCGGAGATCCAAGCAGCCACGAGAGGGCGCCAGCCACTTACGCAACGACTGACGAATGGTTCCCCGCCTTCCCCCTTCGCCTGAACTGTTTATTTCAAATCAGAAAAGCCAAGTGTTCTTGGTAAAAGCCTTAGTAAATATGTTTTATATCCTCTCTCCTTTGTGATTTGTAGTGATATATAAACATGAAACCAGAGATAACCAGAGCCACACTTATATTTCTCCCCCACCCGTGCAAATAGCTTCTGTGGTCTTCATTACAGGGCAAAAGGACCAGTTGACAGTTACATTTCTTTCTCAGCTTTTCTTTGCCTGCCCCTCTGCGACGTTTTTTGTTTTTTTCTTTTTTCTTCTCAGGTGTGAAGTTTATCATATCCTTTTATTGCTCAACTGAATGGCTGTAATTATATTAACTGACTTTAAAGTGGTCAGATTTCTCTCCCCCTCCATTTCTCTGTTTTTCTAACTTCCCTCTCCTTCCCTCATATATTCTCAAGCAGTTTTTCCTCTTTATATTCTTTTTTTTTCAAATATTTTACTCCTGAAAGCAATGTTACAAGAAATGGGGAGGCCATGCTATTCAAAACTCCAGGAGTAAGAAAAGCCTACGGTAGGAGTCAGGTGGAACCAGAAGCGGCCTGCCTGGGATCACCCTCCTTTGACGGCGCAGGGGAAGGTGGTGCTTCTCCAGCCAAACGGAAAAGACATCTCTCCACGTCTTCCTGGAGCAGGAGAGGAAGCAAGATGGGTGGCTCTGAAGCATCTGGGAATGCAGTTCACAATAATGCACAGTGTTAGCTGAATGAGACAAAATCTATTACTACCTCTGAGAAGAGATCAAAAAGTCTGTAAACTCAAGCAAATATAAGAGTTGCCCCATTGGTGAGACCAAAAATCCATTTAGATCATTTTTTATTCTTGAAATAATGACAGAGCCCTAGAGAAGAGAGAGTATGCTTCCTCATTCTGAAAGGAGGGAGTACCTTTATTCAGTTAAGTAGGTTGGTAGATTTGATGGCAAGAAGATGAGGTCATTATTACCTGCTGACTTCTGTTCCTTCAATGAAGTGTAAAGTGAGACCACCAGTTGAGAGCGAGGGAAGATGAAGTGTTGGAGGTGTAAGGAGAGAGCAGATGTGAAATAAACAACTTGGAGAGTCGGAGGGCTCTGGATTCCATGCTGCCTAGTTGAGGATTTCATTCCCGATATTATCTGCCTTCTTTTCTGCATCATGCCTTAGTGTTGTCCTTAAGTAAACTCTCCCTGGAGTCCACTTCCTCACCAGCTTCTGCCCTGTATCTCAGAATCCTTTCACGCTGAAACTTATCAACAATTGCCTATACTTGCCCTCTCCACTTTCTCACTTCTCTTTGTTCTACCCACTCCAATCATATGTTCATCGCATTTGCTGAAATGACTTTCATCAAATATGTCACCGATAACTTTAACTTACTGAATACAATATCAATTCTCAGTCCTCTCTAATTTGACCTCTCTGCAGGATTTGGCAGAGATGACCATTTCCTCCTATTTAAAACACATTCGATTGTTGGCTTCCATCACCGTATCCTCTCAATTTTCCTCCTGTATCACTGCAGTTTCTTTTGGGTCACCTCTTCCTTTACTCCATCTCTAAATGTTAAAGTGCCCCAAGTCTCTGTTCTAGGACCTCTTTTCTTCCGCACTTAAACTCACTCCATGGGTAATTATATACAGTCTCATTGCTTTAAAACAATCTATATGCTGATGAATTACAAAATTATGTGTCCAACTCTGATCTCTCCCCAGATCTTCATATTTGAATATTTAATGCCTTTTTACATCTCCACTTGTATCTCTTAGTGCATCTCAAATATAACAAGACCAAAACAGAATTATTGGCCCTCCTCCGGGATTTTTTCCTATTCGTCTTCTCCATCTTGGGTAAAGCATCCCCGCTCCCCAGTGCTTCCTCTCGCCATGCCATCCAATCCATTAACAAGTCTTGTTAGCCCTAGCTGCAAAGTGGAACCTGAATCAAGCTGCTTCTCACCACCATGACTGCTACCACCTTGGTCCAAGCCACTTTCATCTATTGCCTGGGTAACTGCAATGACCGTCTGACCATTCTCCAAGTTCATCTTGTTGCTCACCACTAGAGAAGGCAGAGAGACTTTTTATTTTATTTATTATTTTTTTTTATTGAGGTAACACTGGTTTATAACATTATATAAATTTCAGGTGTACATCATATTTTGATTTCTGTCTAGACTATATCATGTTTACCACCCAAAGACTAATTACCACCAATCACCATACACATGTGCCCATTTACTTCTTTTGCCCTCCCCCCTCCCCCCTTCCCCTCTGGTAACCACCAATCTAATCTCTATATCTGTGTTTGTTTGTTGTTGGTGTTGTTTTTATCTTCCACATTTGAGTGAAATGATAAGGTATTTGACTTTGTCTGATGCATTTCACTTAGCATAAGACCCACAAGGTCCATCCATGTTGTCACAAACGGCAAGATATCGTCTTTTTTTATGGCTGAGTAGTATTCTAGTGTGTGTGTGTGTGTATATATATGTATGTATATACATATTATTTATATATATACCACATCTTCTTTATCCATTCATCCATTGATGGGCACTTAGGTTGTTTCCAAGTCTTGGCTATTGTAAATAATGCTGCAGTGAACATAGGGGTGCATATATCTTTTTGAATTAGTGTTTTCATGTTCTTTGGATAAGTACCCAGAAGTGGAATAGCTGCATTACATGGTAGTTCTATTTTTAATTTTTTGAGGAATCACTATACTGTTTTCCACAGTGGCTGCACCAGTTTACATTCCCACCAGCAGTGTTTGAGAGTTCCCTTTTCTCTACATCCTCTCCAACACTTATTTCCTGTCTTTTTAATAATAGCCATTCTGACAGCCATGAGGTGATATCTCATTGTGGTTTTAATTAGCATTTCCCTAATAATTAGTGATGTTGAACATTTTTTCACATGCCTGTTAGCCATCTGTGTATCTTCTCTGGAAAAACGTCTGTTCAGATCCTCTGCCCATTTTTTTAAATTGGGTTGTTTGTTTTTTTGTTGTTGAGTCACGTGACTTCTTTCTTTATTTTGGATTTTAATCCTGTATCAGATATATGATTTGCAAACATCTTCTCCCAACTGGTAGGTTGTCTTTTTGTTTTGATGATGGTTTCTTTTGCCATGCAAAAGCTTTTTAGTTTGATGTAGTCCCATTTGTTCATTTTTTCTTTTATTTCCCTTGCCTAATGAGACATTTTAAAAAATACCACTAAGACTGATGTCAAAGAGCATACTGCCTTTGTTTTCTTCTAGGAGTTTTATGGTTTCAGGTCAGAGAGACTTTTTAAAAGAAAATCACATCACTGCCCTGCTTAAAACACTCTGATAATTTCCCACTGCCATTAGAATAAAATCGAAGCTCCTTTCCAAGCCCCCTGAGACCTGCATAGCTTCCTCGCCTCATCTGCTACCATTCTCACCTTGTTCACTGCACTTGCGCCACAGGGGCCGGCCTTACAGCCCCATTTCTGTCTCAGGCCTTTGCACACGGATTGTTCCCTGTGCCTGGAATACTCTTCCCACAGATCTCTTCCCATAGCTGACTCCTTCTCGTCATTCACTTCCCAGAGTTATCAGTGCAAATGTTGTCTCCTCAGATCCCCTCACCACTCTATCCAAAGTATTCTGCCCACCCACTACACACAGCAAAGTCATTCTGTACCACATTACCCTGTTTTATTTTTCATAAGACTTACCATCACCTGAAAGTATTTATTTGTCCACATTTTTCTGTCTCTCTCCCCACTAAATATCAGGCAAAGAGTGGGGCTCTGATACGTTTTTCTCACCCCTCATCCTCAGTGTCCGGCATATAGAGATGTTCAATAAACAATTATTAAATGGATGAAAAATTGAATGAATGAAGGGGAAGACATGAAAAGCAGCATATAACAACTCTCAGTGTTATGAACTAGAACAGAGATAACCAACCAAGGAAATGGTCCATGAAGATAAGCAGCTATCTAATTGCTGGATACTTTTATATACCTTGAAAATGTAAGATTACATTTTTATCATTCAGACTCTGACTATTTAAGGATAAACTAAACACCTTTCACATAGGAAATCTCACTTTTCACCCCTTCACACTTTTCGCTCCGTGTGATTCTTCCAAATTAAGGCCCATATCTCATTTCTCGCTTCCTCTTCAGGCTTATACAACACGTTCTTCGCAAAAACAATAGCAAGTAAATAGTTAGGATCATCTGTATTTTTGAGATGCTATAGTTAAACGATGTTTTGGACTTTGTTAATAACAGGACAATTGCTTTCATGACTTCTGTGAAATACCTGATAGTTACCTTAAAACTAATAGGTGTATTTTAAGTAAATTATCAAAGAGTGCCAAATATTATGATCTTTAGGTCTTCCTTTATTTTTCAGTCACGTTTATTGAGGTGTAACTTATATACAGTAAAATTGACCCCTTTTACATATACAGTTCTATGAATTTTGACAGATGTATCCAGTCACCTAACCACCACTACAATGCAGATGTAGAACATTTCTATCACCCCAAAGTTTCCTCGTGCCTCTTTGTAATCAGTCACCCTACCCCACCCCTGTCTAACACTGATTTCTTCTCTGTCCTTATAGTTTTGTCTTTTCCAAAATGGAATCATAGAGTATATATCTTTTTGATTTTTTGATAATGTTTTTGAGATTCATTCATGTTGTTACATGCATCAATAGCTCATTCCTTTTTGTTGCTAAGTAGTCTTCTACTGTATGAATATACTACTTTTTATTTACCCCTTTATATCTTTCTTTGCTGACTGTATTTGGAGGTATTATATCCAGAAATATGGTCTTCTGGAAGACATTTTGGGTTTACTAAATAAACATTTATTGAGCCTCTTCTATGGGCCTGTGAAGTCCAAGGTGAATAAGATGCAGTTTTCTTTTGAAGGGAAAAGAACAGAGCAGGTAAAGAACAGGGCAAGAGCTTTTTGTTGTTGTTTTTAGAAAAGTCCTAGTAGAGGGCAAGTTCTGTTTGTTAGGCTGTGAAAATTCTTTGAAACATAAGCATGTACAGTATTTAATTATGTGATGTGTTCACAAATCTATTTTTCAGTTCTCGTCACACACTTTATTGTGTGTGTTCAACTTTATTGATTGTAATGTCCTAATTAAAGTCTTCCTAATTAAAATCTTATGATGAGATAATACAGTATTTAAGAACACAAGCTTTAGACCCAGAGTAACATGGATTCAATTATTGTGTTCACTGCTCAGGTGCTGTGGACATTTCTTGTTTTGTCTTTCCAGAACAGCAACCCATTTTCTTCTGGGAAATGCTCCCCCAGATCATGATTCTCATGGAAGCTGCCATTCCTTAGGCACTGACTCCTGGAGTCCTGCACCCTCTCAGTTTCCTTTCTTGGCTCTCCTTTCTCTTCCCACCACATGTACGCTTGGGCACCAGACCCCTCACTGTCTGTTTTGTGACTGATTCAGAAATAACAGAGCTAGTTTTTTGAATGTTTACTATATGCCAGGAACTTTGCTAAATCTTTTCATGCATTATCTCATTTAATTGTGACAACCACAATGAAGTCACAATGCTGTGACTATAATTATCCTCATTTTTCACATGAGGAAACAGATGTTTAGAGATGGTTGTGAAAGTCACATGGCTAGTATGTGGTAGGGCCAGCTCCCTTACAAGCCTTTGCTCATAGCCACAGGACTGTGGTTCTCAGAAGCCAAAACCCCACTCCTAACTCAGGACGTGTCCAGTAGAGCCTCTGGTGTCCTGCTCCATGGGTGGGTGGAGTGGTATTCAATGACTTGTTTTACCTCCTCTATGCTTTAGCTTTACTGGCATCATGGATTCTGTGAGTCTTGTTAAATACTGGATAATTTTAACTACTATTTTTAGTTCATTCAACGTTTACCAGAGTGCCACAACCTTGTTATCATAGCTTCTGAGGGCCTTCAATATGACATTTATCTCTTTCAAAATAGTCACAATCCACTCTTTGCCAGGGACTGCTCTGGTGTTCCCTTCCTCTCTCTGGTCTGCGGGACTCTGTCTCCCTCTGCTCTTCCCCATCCAGCCTGCAGCCCCTCACTCGACCCCCCTCCCCCAAGTCTGTGCCACCCGCTGCCCCCCCGTCACTTTGGCAATTGTGGGGTTGTTTTGTTTGTTTTTTGGCCTTTTTGCTGTGAGCTGTCAAGGAGGCACAACAGCAAAAAAGTATATCTCCCTCAAAAAAAAAAATAGACATGATCCATCTAATCTTATCTGTCTGTGGTCTGGGGGTTTCTTAGTTTCCTCAGTTGTAGGTGTTTTCTCCAGGCTCTTATTGCTTTGTTACTTCTCTTTGGAGTTGCAACATTTTTTTTCAATGAAACTGAGTTAATTTCTTTCATTTTGTTTAATCTTTTATTTTTGCTTAAGTTTGTTGGGGACAGATCTACTGAACTATTATCCTGCCTATTACACTGCAATCGACTGAATGTTTATGTCCCCCCAAAATTCATATGTTGAAATCCTAACCTCCAAGGTGACGGTATTAGGAGGTGGGGGCTTTGGGAGGTAATTAGGTCATGAGGGCAGAGCCCTCCTGAATGGGATTAGTGCTCTTATAAGAAAGACATCTTTCTCCTTCCGCCATGTATTATAGCAAAAAGATGGCTAACTACAGAATGTGTCCTCACCAGACATGCACTCTGCCAGTGCCTTGATCTTGGACTTCCCAGCCTCCAGAACTGTGAGAAACAAACTTCTATTGTTTATGAGCTACCCAGTCTATGGTAGTTTGTCATAGCAGCCTGAGCAGACTAAGACGTATACCTAGAGTAGTATTACTCTAACTCTAGGACACAACTCATTAGTGAGTTGTGAAATCAGTTTGGTGGGTTTTTAAAACAGGAAATAGAATAGAAAATATCAGGGTATATCACACATATTAAGGATTAACATAGTTTTGTGAAACTTTTGTTTCAATTGTGTGTATGTGTTGCAATGTAAAATATATACTGTGAGTGATGGTCAAAAAAGTTTGAGAATGGCTATCCTAAAGGATCCTCCTCTTTGGAATGTGCTGAAGTTTTATCCAAGGGAAGATCATTTTCTCACTCTTCCTTCTGCAGCTCAACTAGACCACAAATAATGGCATTTACTAGATTTCACAGTTGAGCCAATTATCTAAGGAATTGAAGAATAGCCTATAAGTTTCCTAGATCTATGTCAATTTATGATATTAAAAAGCATTTCATCTCAGATGGAAAATTATTGATCAGCTTCTGTAAAGTGCTTAGAACATTTCTTATCCCAAAAGATAGTGCATTCAATTTGTGCCCTGTCCTCAGAGATTTCCCCACCACCAATTCCATATTCCTGGGAAAGGGAATCTGACGGGCCCAGCTTAGGGCAGGTGTTAACCTGGGTCCAATCAGTAATGGCAGAGGTGAGGTGAGAGTTAAGGGGTCACATGATCTACTGCCAATAAGTAGGAGCTATGAGTGGAGTGGGCATTTAAAAATCTGCCTCCTGGGGCCAGCCCCATGGCTGAGCTGTTAAGTGCTCGCGCTCTGCTGCTGGCGGCCTGGGTTCGGATCCCGGGCACCGCTTCTCCGGCCATGCTGAGGCCGCATCCCACATACAGCAACTGGAAGGATGTGCGGCTATGACATGCAACTATCTACTGGGGCTTTGGGGGAAAATAAATATATAAATAAAATTAAAAAAAAAAAAAATCTGCCTCCTGAGGCCAGCTCTGTGACCTAGCAGTTAAGTTCGGCATGCTCTACTTTGGCGGCCTGGGTTCAGTACCTGGGCACACACCTACATCACTCATTGGCAACCCACATACAAAATAGAGGAAGATTGGTATAGATGTTAGCTCAGGGCTACTCTTCCTCAAGCAAAAAGAGGAAGATTGGCAACAGATGTTAGCTCAGGGCCAATCTTCCTCAGCAAAAAAAAAAAAAAATCTGCCTCCTAAATTTGGCATCTGAGTAACTTTTTCTCAATGTTTGTTGGGGATACCCTGATGAGGGGTCAAAATTTGGTCACTGGTCCAGTTATTAGGACCATTCCAGTAAAGAAACTTCTGAGGCTAAAAGGAATCATCCTACACTTGATTCAAGCCTCTGTCAAAAGCATGAGTGATAGGGGCTTACACAAACTGTACTAGTCCCACCTAGTCCCACAGGGGCAGATCTGAGCATCTCTAAATTAAAGGACTAGAGTCTGAGCAGCAAGACCCACTGGGAGCTAACTCTGGAGCTCTGAGGCCCAAATACAGATTATACCTCACCTGGGCCCTGGCCTCTACCCAAAAATCCCATAAACCCAACTTCCCAGTGATTATGTCTTAAATACATCTCAGCATTTCACACAGTTGCTCACCTTCTCCTTCTTGAAATGTTTTCTTCACTTGGCTTTGGAGACGTTATACCCTCTTGGTTTTCTTCCCTACATGACGCATGACTGGTCTCCTTCTGTCCCCTCAATTCCCCTAAGGCCACTATGCCAGGTCAAAAAGGTACATGCAAACCACTTGACTTAAGTGCTGGACAACTTTAAAAGGGAATTATGGAATGATTCCTTTTTATGCTTACACTACTTTATTAAGGTATAATTTATGACTGGAAAAATGCACACACCTGATTTTCAACAAGTGTATACACCAGTGTAACTAATACTCGGATCAAGATATACCACCTTGGAAAGTTCC
Source organism: Diceros bicornis minor (assembly GCF_020826845.1). Classification (NCBI taxonomy): domain Eukaryota; kingdom Metazoa; phylum Chordata; class Mammalia; order Perissodactyla; family Rhinocerotidae; genus Diceros; species Diceros bicornis. Next base: position 29,452,294 of record NC_080743.1, read on the forward strand.
CCTGTGCCCCTTTCCAGTCACCCCAACGGAAAAGCAACCCATTTTCTACTTTCTATCATCAAAGATTAGTTTTGCCTGTTCTTGAATTTCATATAAAGGGAATGATACAGTATGGACTGTTTTTGTCACATGCTTCTTTCACCCACATGGTTTTTGGATTCACCCATGTCGTTGCACTTATAAGAAGTTTGTTCTTTCTTATTGCCGAGTAGTGTGACTATACCATATGAATATGCCACAGTTGTTTACTCATTCTGTTGATGGACAGCAGATTGTTTCCTGACTTGGGTTACTGCAAATAAAGCCACTATAATAATACCACTATTTTTTAAATTTTTTTGCCTTTTTGCTGACATATGCATTTCTCTTGGGTATTTATCTGGAATTGGAATTGCTGGGTTATAAGGTAGGTATATGTTTAACTTTATTAAAAAAACTGCTAAACAGTTTTTCAAACCAGTTGAACCACTTTATACTTCTGCCAGCATTGTATGGTAGTCCTACTTGCCAATACATATGAATGGAGCAGGCCAGGTCCCCTTTCTGCTTCACCATCCTGGCCCCTCAGCTCCCCTAAGTCCTCCTGTGAACTACTGAACGGAAGGGCTAGGCAACTTTAAGAGGGAATTATAAGTCAGTCTTTTAAATATTAGTCATTCTGGTAGGTGTGTAGTGGTATTTCATTGCAGTTTTAATTTGAATTCTTCTGATGACAAATGATGTTGAGCAAGCACATTTTCAGAAATTTATTGGCCATTAGAATATTTTCTTTATGAAATAATGGTTTAAGTTTTTTGCCTATATTTATAGTCTTGCTTAACTTATTATTAACTTATAGGACTCCGAATATGAGTCCTTTGTCAGATATGTGTATGTACTGTGAATATTTTCTCCAAGTTTGTAGTTTGCCTTTTTACTTTCTTAATGATATATTTTGAGGAGCTGAAATTTTAAATTTTGATGAAGTAAAATTTATCAGATTTTTCATTTATAGTTAATTCCTTTTGTATCCTGTCTAAGAAAGCTTTGCCAAGCCAGCCTTGATGACCTAGTGGTTCAAGTTGTGCAAGCTCTGCTTTGGTGGCCCGGGTTTTGTCCCCAGGCATAGAACCACACCACTTGTCTGTCAGTAGCCATGCTGTGGTGGCAGCTCACATAGAAGAACCAGGAGAACTTACAACTACACACTGCTATGTACTGGGGCTTTGTAGGGGGGAAAAGAAGAGAAAAAGAGGAAGATTGGCAACAGATTGTTAGCTTAGGGTGAATCTTCCCCTGCAAAAAAAAAAAATGAAAGAAAGAGAGCGAGAGAGAGGGAGGGAGGGAGGGAGGGAGAGAGAGAAAGGAAAGAAAGAAAAGAAAGAAGGAAGGAAGGAAGGAAGGAAAGAAGGAAGGCAGGAAGGAAGGTAGGAAGGAAGAAAGAAAGCTTTGCCTATGCCAAGGCAGTGTAGTTTTCTCTTGGAACATTTATAGTTTTGGTCTTCACACTTAGTTTTACAGTGCTGATTCAAAGACCATCATCGGTCACTTGGGTCACTCCAGTTGCCTCTTAATTTGTCTCCTTGCTTACAACTCTGCTCTCCCTACTGTCCCTTCTCAACCCCGCAGCCACAGTGACTGAAAACATAATTCAGATCATGTCATTCCTCTCATCAGAAACTCTGGCAACTCCATTTCATTCCCACTAAAAGCCAAATCCCTTACAGTGGCCGCCAGGCCCTGGGTGGTCTCGCCCCTTTCTACTTTCCACGTTATCTGCACTGTTCCCCTGCTGGCGCACTCTGCTGCAGTCACTGTCACCTCCTTGCTGTTCATAGAACGTGAACACACCAGGTACACGCGTGCCTTTGCACGTGCTGTTTCTTCTGCCTCGAATGCTCTTTTCAGATACACATATGAAACGTTCCCTCATGTCCTTCAAGTCTTTGTTCAGCTGTCTCCTCACTGAAGCTGACCTTGACCACTACATTTAAAATTGTACTTGCTCCCATCTTTGCACTCGCAATCTTCCTAATCCTGCTCTGTTTTTCCATAGCACTTAGCACCTTGTACGTACAGAATGCTGTTCTTATTTATTTTGTTTATTATTTATTGTCTGTCTCCCTCTGCTACTGTGGCACTCCTTGAGGGCAGTGATTTTGGTCTATTCTATTCTATTTGCTGATGTTCACAAGCCCATAGATCAGAATCTAGAATGTGGATGGCAATTAATAAATTTGGGGTTTATTTGTTTGTTTTACTTTTTACTAATAAGCATTTCAAACATCAGAAAAGCAGAGAAGAAAGTTAATAAACCAACAATTATCCATCACTTGGATTTAACAATTATTAGTATTTTGCGATATTTATTTGTTCTACATTTTTTTGCTAAATTATAGCAAATAAATATATTTCAAGTAATTATACATATCATGAGGGCTAATTCTTAATACTTCAGTGTGCATGTCTAAAAACAGAAGGACAGCTTTCCACATACTTCCAATGCCATTCTATACCTAATAAAATTAATGATAAGTCTCTCTCTCTTACTTTCCACACCTAATTAGAAGCCAGATATGTCTCCCTTTTTTTTTTTTTCGGTATTTTATTCCCATTTGTATTATTCCCGTCTCCATTATCACTTAGACTCTTGCAATAATAATAATTATTATTGTCACATTTATTATATTAATAATGACACCTTATGGTTTATCAGGACTGCTTGGAATTCTTTATTAACTCATTTAATTCTAATTGGTCTTCTTGGCTACTGAGAAACTCAGAGCGTAATTTGTAGTTCACCTGTAAAAAGTGAGCATGACTTGTGGTATGCATATTATATCCTAACCTTACACATCCCTGCTCCCAACATCCCCAGCTTTATCTTATTTTTTCTTCCTTACTTTACCTGTTAATCTGTTACATTACGGCCCATAGTGAACAACATCTCCCTGTGTTCACACACTTGTACAGTTCCTTTCCCTTAAATCTAGACTAAGCCTGTGACTTGCTTCAACCAATAGCATGTAGCAAAAGTGACACTGCCAGTTCCAGGCCTCAACTATAAGGAGGCCTAGCAGCTTCCATTTTGTGCTATTGGGAGTCTTGAACCACCATGTAAGAAGACTCGCTACTCTGCTGCAGAGACCACATGGAAAGAGGCCATGTAGAGAGGAAGAAGCCCTGAAATTACGCGGAGAGAGACAGAGAAAACCAGCTCAGCTGTTCTAGTGTCCTGGCTGAGCCCAGCACAGATTATGCAATCATGAGCAAATTAATGACTTAATTAATTAGGTAAAGAAGAAATAACCAAATGGCCTTATCCTAGAACATCCCTGCCAAGACCTTCCTCTTGCTTTAGGTAGTATCTCTCAAAGTCTGGCCTGAAGACCACCTGTATCAGAATGGCCTGGGGTGTTTATTTGGAAGGGAAATTTTTGAACCTCAGACTCTCTTGGGCAAGGCAGGAGAATCAGTATCTTTAACGAGACTTCCTCAGTTGATTCATAGGCACAATAAGTTTAAGAATCTGCATAAGGGCTTTCTCCTGCCTGTTCTCCACACTGTTCTATCCTCCTTTTTAAAATCTACTGCTCTACTCTCAGGAGTTTGATCCTGCTGGTTGCTCAAATGCTGGACAAGAATTCTAGATCAAATAATTTCTCATGTTGGTATTTTTTTCTCACCTACCCAACTCTGTTCTACCTGGTTCATTCACTCTAGATCAACCTTGTCTTCAGGATGTCTCCTGGTTTTGAGGCACTTCTCATATTCCAACTGAAGAAACTCTTGCCTTTGAAGACCTGAAGTCACTGTCTGTGCAGACTAGTTCTGATTCTCACCTTACTTCTCAGGGCAGCCACATCAGCTCTCTTCATGCTTAAAAAATCATGATGATAGCTTTTAAAACTGGATATACTTCAATTTAAGCACAGAAATATATATGATTGCTTTGTCAATTAGGAGTTGACACTAGTGAACTCAGTGAGATCAATTTCAGGGGTGTGGTGAAGGCAAAAGCCAGATTTTTCAGTAGGTTGAAGATTGGGAGCTAAAGGTTAAAGAAGGTTTTTATCAAGATGGGAAAGACTGAGCATACTTATAGGTGGAGGAGAAAGAACCAATAAGGAAGGAAAAGTTGTTAACAAAATAACGTGTGTGTTGATAAAGTAAGATGATCCAGAAGGGATGGGAATCGATTATAAAATAAGGTCCCAGAGAAAGAGGGAAGATCTAACAGTGTTCTATTGCTGCATAACAAATTATCCCAAACCTAACAACTATTTTATTGTATCTCATGATTTTGGGATCAGGGATTTGGGCAGAGCTCAGCTGGGCAATTCTTCTGCCCCGTGTTACGTCATATGAGGTTACTTGCCAGATCTGCTGGTGGATGGGTTAGTCTGGAGGGTCCAAGATTGCTTCATTCATATGTCTGATGCCTTGGAAGGAGTGACTGGAAGGTTGGGCTCAGCTAAGAATGTCAATGAGAGCCCCCTACAGGTGGCTTTTCCCAGGGCAGTCTCAGGGTGATTGGTCTTCTTACATGATGGCTCAGGCTTCCAAAGAGAATATTCCAAACGTCCTGGACAGAAGCTGCAAGGCTTCTTATGACCTAGTCTCTTAGGTCCCAAAATGTCACTTCTGATGAATTCTATTGGTCAAACAAGTCACTGGCCTCAAGGGGAGGGGAATTAGACCCCACCTCTTTGTGAGAGGAGTGTCAAAGAATTTATAGCCATTTATAATCTGCTACAGAAGGGATGGATTGGATAAAATCAGAGAACATAAAAAAACTTGCCTTGGACGTGAAGAAAGACCACCTCTACTGGACTTCTAAATGTTAGAGTATCTAGAGCTCTGTCCTCAACTCTCTCTATATACTGTCTCCCTAGGTGATCTCATCTAGTCCTGTTGCTTCAAAGACCTTCATATACTGATGACTTTCAAGTTTATACTTCTAGACCCAAAACTCTCACCGGAGCTCCAGACTTGTATACCCAACCCTCTACTTAACATATCCACTAGGATATCTAATAAGCAACTGGAATTTAACATGGCCAAAACAAAGCCATTGATTTCTATCCTACCGCATATCTGCTTCCTCCAGCCTTCCCCATCCTAGTAAATACCTAGGAGCCCTACTTGGCTCTTGTCTTTTCCTCACACAGCACATTTAGTACATCAATAAATATCTACTTCAAATTCATCAATAGGTCCTATTGGCTCAAACTTCCAAAATATATCCTGAACCCAGCCACTTCTCTCCATCTCCACTCTTCTCATCTAAGTCAATGCCATCACCACCTCTCACTGATCCCCCTGCTGCACTCTTAATCCCTCATTGCCCTTCATCCACATAGCAGCCAGAACAATCTCTATAAAGTGCAAATCAAATAATATAAATTCCCTGCTTAAAACCCTCGAAAGACTTTCCATTGCGATCAGAACAACCTACAAACTTCTTGTCAGGGTCTATGAGGCCCTCCACATCTTGCTCCATCTGCCTCTCTGCTCTCATCTCCACTCTTCCTCCTCTTCACTGAGCTCCAACCACTTTGATCTTCTTTCTGTCCCATGAACACAGACAGCTTGTTTCTGTCTTAGGCCATCCCACCTATTGCTCACTCTGCTTGGAGAGCTCCCCTGGATCTTCATGTGGTTCCTCTTTTTTATCATTTAGGTAGTAAAAAATGACTCTAATGTCACTTTCTCAGAGAAGCCTTCTCTGACCACTATAGCTAAAGCAGTACCACATCTCCCCCAGTCACTTTCATCTCAGTATCCTTTCATGCGCCCATATCTACGCTTCTATCTCTGTTTCCCATCAATAAAGTCTAAGTGTTTTGCAAGAATTAAATTCAGGCTTTGCTATCCATGCTTCTATCTCTGTTTCCCATCAGCAGTCTACATCTTTTTCAAGAATTAAATAGGCATATTTTTCTTATATGTGTTTGTCATTTTCTACATTTGAACAAAAAGTTCTATTCAAGGTATATCTGGGCTGCAAAATTTATTTTATTACTCAACTTTTCAATGACATTTTCTTAAAATTACTTTTATAACACTTTTTCATTAGTTTATTTATATTGACTCACATATATCACTCCTCTAGAAGGTTGCTGTGAACTAGATGTGAATTTACGAAGGTGATGAAGAGAGTAATTAAACAAAGAACTACTTCTGACAGATGAAAGCACTGTTAATTATTTTTCTTTAGAGAAGTGCACACATATACACAGCAACACAGTTTTTGGAACCCAGATCAACCTGCTGGACATGCTGAACCAGTTCTATTCTATTCCAAAAGTGGAAAGCAACATGTGTGATTCATTTCTGAGACATTTCAGAAAGCCAAATGTGTTTCCATGTGATATCGCATGTCAATAACTTCATGCAGGCTTTTGACTTGTCTTTTTGCAAAAACCTATATGATGTTTACAAGTGTGGCTAAAGAACCAGAACGGACATGGACATGCAACAATAACTGGTCAGCGGCCAGGTAAACTCCTGTAGGGCCCTCACGCCAGCCCAAACAAGGGCTTTTAAGAACAAGCCTCTACTCATATGTGTGTCTACAGACCAAGAGCTCTAAGCAATTAAACATTGCTGAAACCTCTTTTATCCTGTCCCTGATCTGGAATCTTGATCAGGGAGCTTATTTTTAGAGTTGTCTGCATTTGGTCAACCACATGTGCGAAGGAAAGAACACAATATCACTCTGAATGTGCGTCTAGGATTGTTCTCCCTTGTTGAACAGCAGTTGGGGCCTGGCAGTTTCCCTGATCTATTTCCTGGCCTCCAAGCAGATCTGGATGTAAACTATTCCCAGACTAAATACTGGTTTAATTAATTCTTGTGAGTTTCCAAAGAAGATTCCACAGCTTGCTTTAGGATGCGGCGATCCTTACCCCAACCTACCAAATGTAGCTTTCATTTTCCCAGGCCATACTTGGGGGCTTTTGAGTATAGGGATGGCAAGATTAGTGGTATTTGGCTCTAAGCTCCCACTCTGGTTTCCTTATAAGGGCACCCAGCTTCCTAAGTTTCTCTCATTTTCACGGGCCCCAAGTGGTCTCATGGGCCCTGGGGGATTTTGTCTTGCTGCTCCATGATCAGCCTCCTGCCAGGGCTCCAGCCAAGACTCTGCAGCAGTCTTGCCCTACTCCTGCTGGGGCTCTGCTCAAAATTGATGGGTGACGAGGTAGGGGTTCCTACTCCTTCCTTCTGGTGATTGATACAGCTCTTTTAGCTGTAAACTAGCCTTTGGGCTAACACAAGTTAAGCCTCCAAAAGGCAGCCTTTTTTTCAGCTTCACTGTTCTTTTTGTTAAGGATTTAAAATAAATTTCCTCAGATTAGCCCACAGACGCATTAATCTGTGTCATAATAAGTAATTCCTCACAGGCAGACAGCCACATCTCTTGCTTTTCTGCTACCTTAAGAGGATTTTCCTGCCCTCCCAGGCAGCCCCAAAAATTGTTAGAAAAAGTCTCTTTCTTCTTATTTGGTTTAGGAAATACAATCATAGTATTCTAGGGGATTGACCATCTCTCCCAAATTATTATCATTTCCTCCAGGAGGCTTTGAGACTTTGAGATCTTCATGCAAATATTCTCTTACTCTAATATCTTAGACTTTCCCAAGTGAACTTACAGATTGCACATCTTTCTTTTCCCCTATCTGACCAAAGTGGGCCTTGTCTATTCACCACCTTTAACACTTTCACAAGCTTATTGGAAATCCCAGGGAGTTACAGTACGCAACTCTACCTTATAGAGCACAGCAACTATAACGCCTCAGCCTCTTCTTTCCACTAGTCTCAACCTATTCCATTCTTTCCACCCTCCAACCAACACCTACACATCTGTTACAAAGCTCTGGGTTATTAAAAATAGACACCACCACCACCCTGTGCGCGTGCATGCACACACACACACAAAAGTTTAGGGCCCTTGGATTTAAATTATTTAGCAAAGATGGAAAAATGTCTGCTTTGGAGGCAAAATAGGCAACACTTTCAAGCCAATATTCAGAACTACTTTATTGTCTGTTAATTGCAAACAAAACAGGATTTTAGAGTTTGCCACCACCACAATCCAAGTCTCCATCACCTCTTGCCTGGACTCTGAAAACAATTCCCTACTTCTACTCTTCCCCACCTCCATGACATTCTTCACACAATATCCAGTGTGCTTTTAAAGTCACATCATGTCACTTACTTGTTTAAATCCTTTTGATGGCTGCCCATCTGACATAGAATAGAATCCAAAAACTCCATACCCTGGCCTCCAAGGCCCCGATCTGCTTACCTCTCCAAACTCATCTCATGTGCTCTCCCCCAGCTGACTCTGCTCCAGTCATACCAGTCCTCTGTTAGTTGCTAGGACCTGACAAGCTATTGCCTGAATTAGGACCTTAGTACTTACTGTTCCACTGCCTGGAAAGGCTGTTCCCCTGGCTCAGTCCATAGCTGGCTCCTTCTCATTCTTCAGGTTTCAGATTAAATGTCACCTTACCAGACGGGCCTTCCCTGACCATCCTATTATAATAATGACAATTATATTGCTACTACTTCTTCGGTAATAATAGTAGTAGTATAATTAATAATAATAATAGTAGATTAGAATAGAAGTAGATTAGAATAGAATAGAATAGAATAGAATAGAATAGAATAGAATAGAATAGAAGTAGATTAGAATAGAAGAATAGTAGATCACCCCTATTATTCGCTATCATTGAACTTTGTTATTTTCTTCAAAACTTAGTTGTAGTCTATCTGTTTGTTATTTGTCTCCTCAGCTTGAATGTCAGCTTCTCAACAGCATCAGCATTGTTTGTCTTGTTCACTGTTGGGTCTCTATCTCCCGGTATACTGTCTGGCATATATACTAGGTGATTAGTAAATATTTGTTGAAGGAATAAAGTCTTAGGATGGGAAAGTAATTTAAAAGTGTAATTCAGAAGAACCTAATCCATCTAGTCCTTATCCCAATCCAGGGCTTTATTTTTAGCCCTCTGTAGTGCAGAGGTTTCTTGAATAGTGGTGTTTATGCTGGTGAGGAACAAAAAAGGAACAATAGGGAGGAGCTGTTTCCCTTTCCCTAATTGATTTTACCTTACTTGTTCTGACGTCAGCTTTGCTTTTTACCATGTAGACAAATAGTCATGAGTCATTTATTCTTAGCTAAGCAGCTAATCATGTGACCATTCCCTTGGTAGTGGGGAGGGGTGGCTATAGTTGAGTGGGTTCTAGATTAATGTTCACCTATTTGTTCATAGAATCTTAAAGATTTTCTTTATTAACATCTCTAATTACCCCTTAATGAATTATTTTCCAAACCATGGGCTTTGACTCATTAGTGTGTAATGAAATCTATTTATTATATCACAACCAGCATTTGAAAAATAGATTAGAAAATATAACAGTGCATTGCATATTGTAAAGATGAGTACTGCCTAGTGAAACTTTCAGTCGTATATGTGTCTATGTATGTGGGTATACTATGTCTTAATGTAAAATATATTTCTTACTGTGGGAAATAAACAACAACAACAACAAAAAGTCTGAAAGCCACTGCCTAAATGAACATTCAGTGTCTTATAGAAGAAAGGAGGCTATCTGCTAGTCCTACGATGGCATATGGGTGGACTTCCTAGGCCCTCTTCAGCCAGAGCTGTGAGGCTGTTCAGCATTGAGGCAGATGAGAGTGATAATTCTGCCATACTTCTAAATGAAAGCACTATCCACCTTTTAGCCTGCAAACACTGTTAGAAAAATCTCTTAGCAGCACGGGGACCACACCAGCTATTTGAAATAAACTACGAATACATCATTATTTTCATTATTAGTTCTCCATAACTTTTATTCTCTATTCCTATGTCAGAACAACTTTGGTCCAACAGATTAGGGCCAAAATGGCCTGGAGTCTAGTAAGATTGGGGTGGAGGGGAAATGAGTGAAGAGGTTCAGGAATTAGGCCCAAAAAGAACATTGTAGGTTCTCCTTTTTTGTGCCAATTTTCTTCCAATGATTTCTCCTTTTACAGTGAAATAGCAAGCAAGCTCATCTGCTGAGAATGAGGATGGGGAGACGCTGGAGGTTTGAGGGGAGAAGAAGGCATGAAGTAGAGGGAGAATGAATGGATTAAGGCAATGTACTGTGACTACGGGCAGCACTAAGGATGTGTATTTAAATGGGTCCAGTGAGCATAGTAATGTTCAGCTGCGGAATGCAGGCATGCAGTAGTCAGAGTTGAATTTAACCACAGATGAAAGGAAAGTTCTGTTTAGGGAAAGGGAACAGTATAAACAAAGTTTGAGTGCCTGGAATTACATCATGTGTAAATATACCAAAAAATCTTTTAGGAATCAGAAGCAATTCATTTGGCTCCAACATCCACCCAGAAAGCTGCGAAATAGTCTGGCAGTCTCCTCTCGCAAGTGCAATGTGTAGCACACCACCCTGAAGCAAAGAGGCTTACGGTCAGCTGCTCCCCAGGTCTTCCAACTCTGGGCTGCGCAATCCCGACCACAAGAGTCATTTAGGTGTATCTGATTCAGCCACCTCTGTTCATGCATCACAATCCCAGGGGGCCCTTTTTATAAGAACAAGGCCGGAAACCGGCTGAGTCCCCACTGTGGAGTAAGAACTATAAACAGTTCACTAGGTAGCTAATTTCAGCACAGTTTCAGAATATATCAATAAACCATAATTAATATTCAGTGAGGGGTTTATATTTCTCCTCAGTGAGAAGCCAGTAAAGCTAGTGACTTGTCTCTGGTCTAGTCTAATATGATGTCTTTTCTTGCATGGTTCAAATCCAGATTCCATTAATCTTCTGCTGTGTAATCCACTCTATTCTTATCTCAAGATGTTTTACCTTAAGATGTGTATCTTGCTGAATTTGAGTCTTTATAACCATCTAAAAAACTGCTCACTCTCTGCTATGTATTCATTTGTGATAACTTTTTCTTTCATTCAACATACCTTCATCAAGTGTCTGTTATATAACCAGCATCATGGCTGGCCTTAGAGATGCAAAGTGAACCACATAAACATAGTCCCTGCCCTTACAGAGCTTACCTTCTCAAATAAGCAGTCACAATGGAATGTGGTAGGTGCTCAAAAAAGAAAAGACGAAATATAGCTAGGGTTGTCAGATAAATTTGCTCAGTTACATTTGAATTTCAGATAAATTATAATGTATAAGTATGTCTCATGCATTCTATAACCCTGTGGAAGTTCAGAGTACGAGCTTTTGACCTAGTCTAAGAGGATGAGAAAAGGCTTCCTGAAAGACGGTATATTTAAACCAAAACCTATATTTTACTCTATGTACCAAGTCCTTAGCAATGGTTTTGCTAAGTAGGATTCAATTCTCTCTGCAAAATGCCTTCTGCCAATTCTTCAGGTGTGGTCTTTGTTTCTCTCTTCAAAGTGGTCTTCTCATAGCATGAAGAGGGGAAGGTCTTTTAAACTCTTCTCATTTTATGTTAAAGAATAACTTCCAAATTGGAGTCTAAGTTGAAAATTCTTTCTCCCCGTTTGACAGCAAATGGCTGTCACGTAACTTGCTGTGTAATACTATTAAGTATCCTTCTGGGTTACAGCAGCTCAAAGTTTTAAGGTTTTACCATTTATGCCCGTACCCATTTAGGCCACACAACCTATTTATTGGTGGTATAATTTTCAGAGTGAATTATTTATGTATACTCTCCAAATAGAGTACTTTTAGGATTTTTAAAGAAAAGACTGTTCTTTTGGGGTTTTTTGGTAAGGAAGATTGGCCCTGAGCTAACATCTATTGCCAATCTTCCTCTTTTTACTTGAGGGAGTTTGTCGCTGAGCTAACATCTGTGCCCATCTTCCTCTATTTTTTGTGTATAGAACGTGGCCACAGCATGGCTTGATGAGTGGTGCATAGGTCCACGTCTGGGATCCAAACCCGCAGACCCTGGGCCACTGAAGCAGAGTGCGCTAACTTAACTACTACACCACTGGGCAGACCCTCTTTCATTTTGTTTTGTTTTTATACATACCAGAAATGCTATCCCAGTTTTTTCCCTATCTGAGTCGCTTCTGTCCTTTGTCTTTCTTCTAGTGCTATTTCTGACTAATGTGCATTGTAAGAATGCCAGCTGTTTCTGGAGAAAACAACAAACAAACTTTTACTACTTCTCAATAAGTGGTACTAAAAATATCAGAATATATTTCTACATTTTTCAGTAAACAGATCATTCCAACCAACCCATTTATAAGCATTTAAACTTGTTACCACCAAATCAGTTGGGCAAGTTGTTTAGGTGGTGAAATCAATTCTTTTTAACAAACTCGGTCATTGTCACTTACAGAGAAAGATAACAGTTTATTTTTCCAGGGAATGTTGTCACAGAAGAAAAATACTGATACTTCTCTCAACTCTCTTTTAACCTGATCTTCAAGGTCAAGAGACACATTAAGAGGGTGTGTCTGTGTAACTGCAGACAATCGCATCCCTGGCTGCTCCTCAGTTCATTTGCTTTCCCCAAGGGAGGATGATCATTGCTGCCAGGATCCACAATATCTGCAGCACTGCCCTTGCGTAGCGGACACATTTTGGAACATCCTTAACTGGTCCTTCACCTATGGCAGAATTGTGTACATTATCCAGCCCTGGCCACAGTGACTGGCCTGGGGATAGGCTGCCGGCTCAAGCTGAGCAGAGTCCCTTCCCAGGGAATTTGAAAGTAGGGATGGGAGGAGAGAGAGAATGAGACTTGCCATGTGGCTGGAACTGTAAAAGTAAATTTGGGAGCTGCGGCTGCCATCTGCCAGCTGCCATACGGCTCGAATAACTAAGAAAGCCAGATGCTTAGGAAAACAATGAAGTGAGAAACACTGAATTCTCTGAGTCCTGCTGACTTTCCCGCTCCAGTTCCAGCCCTTCTGACGCCTGGCTGCTTACATCCTGCCTTTGGCTCAGTGAGACACCCCTACTTTCTTATAATTTCCTCTTTTTTTACTTAGAATAGTTCAAGTTGGTTTCAACTATTTATAAACATAAACATCCTGATGAATCCTGAGGGCCGGGTACTCTGACCTACAAACCCGTCTGCTGAGACGGCTGTTCCTCTAGTCATCCTGTGGTGTGCACACCGCGCTTTCCTTAGCTCCACTCATCGATCCTGCTGGGCAAGTCAGATGAGAAAATATGCATGAAGCAGAGTGGGAAGAACTGGACAGAACTGAATTAAAATCTAACCACATCATTTATTTGCTCTTTGACCTTAAACAAGTTCCTTAAGCTCTCTGAACTTCCATTTATTTATATATTAATATCTGTCTTGCAAGGTTGATTAAATGAAATAATGTATGTAAAAATTCTAGAACAAGATGAGGCACACAGTAGGCACTCAGTGTCTGATGGCTACAGATAAAGCATAGAATGGTGACCTATAAACATCATGGTTCTTGGCCCAGTAGCTGTGGTGATATTGTCACTTGGTCTCCAGGGACATGTATAAGGTGCTCCGCCACAGTAAGCAATGAGATATTTAGATGGTTTTCAGTTTTTCTGCTATTAACTTTACTCTGCAGGGGCTGGCCTCATGGTGTAGTGGTTAAGTGCGCGTGCTCCGCTGGGACGCCCGGGTTGGGATCCTGGAGGCGCACGACGCACCGCTTGTCAGGCCATGCTGTGGCGGCGTCCCATATAAAGTGGAGGAAGATGGGCACAGATGTTAGCCCAGGGCCAGTCTTCCTCAGCAAAAAGAGGAGGATTGGCATGGATGTTATCTCAGGGCTGATCTTCCTCTCACACACACACACAAAAAACTCAACTGGTGGTGCCAGCCCAGTGGTGCTGCGGCAGCCTGGGGTTCACCAGGTCAGATCCGCGGCGCACACCGAGGCACTGCTTTGCAAGCCATGCTGTGGCAGCGTCCCATATAAAAAGTGGAGGAAGATGGGCACGGAGGTTAGCCCAGGGCCAGTCTTCCTCAGCAAAAAAATGAGGAGGATTGGCAGATGTTAGCGCAGGGCCAATCTTCCTCACACACACACACAAAAAATAAAACAAACAAACATTACTCTGCGATGAGCATCCTTACAAGTAAATCTTCATGTGCATATTTTATTTTATTAGGATAAATTCCTCTTAAGTCAAAGTACAGGTATGTTGTCCTGGCTCTTGATGCTTATTGCCAAAATTCCCTCCAAAAAACTGAACCTACTTACACCTCCACGAGCAGTGTATACCTACATGTCAGTGTAGCAGACAACTAGTTATCTCCTAAATCCATTCTCCCTTTCTTCCATAAGGAGTTTAGCTGAGTACATGGCTGCCCACGCTGACTACATTTCCCAGCTTCCTTTGCCACCAAATACAGCCATGAAACTAAATTCTTACCATTGGATCACGAGATTCGAACTTTCACATCAATTACTTAAGAGGAAACTGCTTGCCCTCCAGTGCCTCTCTTTCTCCCTTCCCTTAGGCTGAAACTCAAACCCAACTTGGACATGGAAATGAGGACAACATCCTAGGGGACGGCAGAGCAAAAAGACTGAGGGACCTTGGGGCCCTGAATGACTACATGGAGCAGAAATCCACCCCCTCATTAGCCTGGAGCACTTACCTCCAACCTGTTATATGAAGGTCTCTTTGCTACAGAATCTCAGCCTGTATCTTTATAGCACAGTGGGGTTAATACATGTTTTATTAGTAATAATAAGACTCTTTGGAGTACTAATTAGTTTTATACGATTAGCAGGTTATGTGTGACTGTTTGTATCATCCATAACAGCCAAAACAATGTCTCTTTCACTTACATGTTCCAGTATTTCATTTTTAATAAGTATTATTTATATCCGCATTAAGAAAAATTTCCTTTACTATAAAAGTGCAACAGGTTTTAGTGCCACTCACTCTACTCTTCCTCTTCACAATGGTTCCTTTAGTGTTAATGCACAGGGTGTCTTTCCTCACAGCAAGCTACTGAATTTCGGGAATATAACTGATGTAAGCAGATTTGAGCATATACTGATCTTTATTTCCAAGTATGAACTTGCAGTTGATCATCTGTAAATATTCTGTAGGATTATAGGTCAGATTTCTAGAGAGTTAAATTAGTTGTACAATCCATTATGGAGACCATAGTCTAATTTTTATAAAAGTAACTCCCTTACTATTGCAGCGGGTCCGATGTTAACTACTTATCTCATATGGTAGCTTGTGGAAGCTTGTAATATATTACACTGATGCTCTATCATCATATAGTAATGTTGGATTACATTTGAGAGCTTCTAGATTATATGTGGATGATACTAGAAATAAAGTCACTATTAAGAGGATTCATGCAAACTATTCCTGAATAGATGTTTAATATTTTCTTTGCTTGTTGAGTAAATGTTAAATTGCTCTGTGATTAACACTTTCTTCATTCCTCTCCTCTCAAGGATCACAGCTCCATGCTGTCTACTGCCCAATGTCTGAAAACAGTTGCTTCATTTATTTTATCCAGTTTTATGGTTATTGTGGGAAGGTAAATCCATTATTCTGTCATGGCAGAACCAGAAGTCTCTATGAAATTTTGAATCCTATTTTTTCTATCTTAATGCCATATGATAAGGATTGTCTTAAAATAAATAAACATTCAGGAATCAAGACAGCCGTAAGAACTATCATCGGCCCTTCTTCAGTTGCGCTTCATTGATCCTTCACCATGAAGGTAATGATTCTCTCCATTTCTCCTCTCTCTGCGGCACTACCACTAACTCCCTCCGCATCTGTATATGTACTGCAAAGCTTCTGCTTTCCCGTAATTTTGGTCCTCTGAAGGCTTATAACGTTCTCTCTTTACAAATCCTTTCAGCTTCAACTTCAGCTCTTACTATTAACTACTGACTCGCTCTCTGTATCTCAAGAAGGAACTGGTAAAGAGACAATCCGATTGCTATCCCATCCCTCTCTGGGCAGAACTTCTTGGGCCAAGGCTTTTTCCCTAGCTATGGTGGGGAAAGCAGGTGAAAAAGGGAAGTGGGTTGGTCACTCTGTAAAACATGGCCACCCAGGCTGCTCATTCATCGGGGGGCCGTGGCCAGAGTTCAGCTAGAAGCAGCCGTGGGTATGGCAGTCGCTGAGCTGCCCTATTGCAGTGATTTATTTATTTTTACAAATCTCTCTCTCCTTCAAAATGTGAGCTTTTGAGGGTAGGAGTCATGTTTTAGGTATTCTTTAATGCTTAATGCCCCACACATTGCTTAGCACATAGTAGGCTCTCAATGCATTTTACTGAACGAATGAATGGATGAATGGCTGTCTTGTCTCCCCCAGTAGACTGTTGGCTCCCTTGATTGGCCCCAGACTTTAACTTAGATCCTTAAATTAACAAATTACAAGACTACCTTGGGGATTAAGAAATTCTGTTTTTAAAAAATAATTGAAGTACTAATAGAAATGTTTTGTGATTTTGCTTTGATTTTAATTACTATCCATACCAATTCTTAATCTGTATATGACAGTTCCGGAGTGACCCGGAATAAGAATATGTCTTCTCATGCAACTTAAATACTCCCTGATCAGAATTTTAAAAATACTAATTTAGATTGATTTTCCTTATTTTTTATGAATAATATTTTACAGCAGTTCTCCGGGTGACGAAAATCACTTTGTGCAGGTAGTAGGTATGCACTTAAGTATCTGTTGACTTCTCTGTGAGCTAGTGAGTCACTGACCCTGAAGCTAGAGTGGGGTTGGTTTGCACCATGGAGAACTTAAATCATCCCCATGGTAACACAGAGCCTTCTTGCCTACTACTTCTTCCCACATCTTTGTTATATTTAAAGGAGGAAATTATTATTTACTTCAGATTTGGTATTCTGATATGTTTTTCAGGGCACAAGTTCCTAACCTCAGTCATTCTTGTATATAAAACATTGCCATAGCAACAATAAAAAATAGTGATTATAAGTAATACCTTATGAAATGAAAAATGATCTGCCAATTCTACAGCATTTTAAAATCCAAAAATTTTTTTTCTCAATTTTGCACCACAATTATCAAGATGTTGGAATTAAAACATACTTAACCAACTGGCTAACTGATGATTCTTATATGTTTTGAAAAGGCAACCACTAAGTAACATTATATGTTTAATTTTAAAATATTTTTCCCTATCAAAAAAATAATTCATATTCATTGTAGTAAAATTAGAAAATGATGGGAGGCAAAAAAAAAGAACATTTAACAATCCAGTAATCTCCCGTCCCCATAGTTTATGTCTTTCCAATACCCTTCCAGTGAATATATATGTGGTTGTCATGGTAGTGGGCAGAGAGAGAGAGAGTGAGAGAGACCCTCCCTCAATACATTTTGCTCTTTATCCTGATTTTTTTTTTTACTTAATATATTGTTAACATTTTTCAAATATATTTACTAGAGTGTCATTTTTATTGGTTGACTAGCATGTATGTTGTGTTGAATGAATTTACTATATTTTATTTAACTAGTCCCTTTTGGTTGGACATTTTAATTTTTTCAATTTTTCAACAATATCAAACATAAACCAAAAAAAAAAAAGGAGACAGAAAGAGAGAGAGAAGGGGTGGGGGAGGGAGGGAGCAAGGAAGGAAACTCCAATAAACATCTCGGGGCATGCGTCATTAATTATTTCCTTAGCACATAGTTCCTTAGCATTATTTTGAAGTGGAATTGCTGGTTAAAAGGTATGCACTTTTCAGACATTTTGTCAAAAGGCAATGGAGAACAGACGTAGTACCCTCTCTAACACTGGATATTATCTTTTAAAATAATCCTTATCAATCTGATAGTCAAAGATGGTGTTTTAATATCCATTTTTTATTACCGATGAAAACGAAAATAATTCATCTTTACTAACTCTTTTTATTCCTTCTTTTCTTACTTACCCACAGAAGTCCTTTGCCCATTTTTCTATTTCACTATTTATCTTCTTCTTATTGATTTGTAAGACTCCTTAACCTTTTGTCCCTTTTTTTCCCTTCCAGTTTGGCATTGGCCCTTTAATTTTTTGGTGATTTCTGAAACACTTTTTAGGTTTTTATGTATTTTAAAAATCAATCTTTTGCTTTACATTTCATGCAACATAATTCCCACTCCCAAGATTATATAAGTATTTTCTTTTAGTAATTTTATGGTGTCATTTTTATATTAAAATCTTTAATCCACCAGAAATTTATTTTGGCACATGGTGTATTTTTTTTTCCTCCAAACAATCGGCTAGTGGCTCTTTCACTTGCTGTATAATTTATACTTTCCTCGCTGGTTAGGAATGCCACTTTTATTATCTATCTACTTGGGTCTGAATAACATTGAATTTTAGAGTGAAAATATAAAGCTGCCAGACAGATCTAACCATTTTCCCTTCAATAAGCAACTGTGTGGAAGATAGAGACATGTCAGTTCAAATGCCAGAAAGATACTGAATGAATCTCTGACTTTTTTTTTAAATCAGAGAATTTACAAATATTTTATAACAATGTTATTACTAATATAGACTTGTGTTGTTACATATTCTAATCTAAATTTTTTATTGCTATGTATCTGGGTTGTAATGACATATATTTTATGATCATATTTTGCTCAATAAGCCAGTAAGATATTCTTAATGTATTATGTGATATATGCATTAATGCATATATTTATCATTGTTCATAAGCTAAATATTATTTATGAATTTGAAATGCTCAGCAAATTTCATATACATGGGTAACTTTCTGTAACCAGTTTGCAGATCTTAAATGTATCGGTTCATGTTTTTCCAATACAATCAACATAATTACACCACAGAAATTGAAACCAACTTTGCTACCCTTTAAATTGAAGCTGCAAACACATAGAAAAGCATCCGTGTAAAAGATGGATTTATCTTTGTGCTTTAGATGTCCCTTTCACCTAAACAAAAAAAATCACAAAAATATGTATTTCCCATCTAAACAATAACTCTACTTTTAGTTTTAGTAAAGATGATAGGTTTAATGGTGAACACTATAAACTGGGATTTAGTTGGGAACAATGACTTTCTCAACCACTTGGCCTGTACTTTAGCCACAATTAAGCCACTTACCATTAGGTGCTCCTGAAAATACTATAATTGGTCAGTTAATTCATGTACTTTCTCATTGTGGTGAATGTTGGCCTTAAGCATGACAATGATTTAGGTCAAATTACATAACCATGCTCATAAGGGTAAATCTGCAGAATTTATATTAGGTCACTCCAAGGATTGCTATATATAACTCACTTTTCTTTCCCTACATACATTCTAAGACATTTTTAGAGATATTTTGGTACATTGGATAAATGTTAAAAATAATACTTGCTATCAAAAACCAAGATTAAATCTTGCGAGCCTGACTGAAAAAAGAGCTATACAGTGATTACCGAGAAAACGGTCTGAGAATTGCTTGGACAGAATCTGGAAAGCCTGTTCTTTTCCCAGTGCTCGTTTACAGTGAAGAAAACAAGCCAGGTGGCAGGGGAATTTAGCCTGAAAAAAGGCTTATCCCTCCCCCCGCCCCGAGAGATAAATTTGATTTTATCTCTTGGCTTATTTGACAAAGTGTGGCTATTCTCCAAATCAGCACTTGAGAATAATTTTTTTTAACGTTTCTCACTTCCTTCCCTTTAATCATGCTTTCTACAGTGTATTGAGAGCATCTACTACTCCCTCTCCACAGGTCTCTCAGATCATTTCTCATTTCACTGGCTCTTCCTGTTCTATGCAAGAATCTCTTGATTGGTTCCCTCTACTTTTCTTATAAAATCCAGACTTACGTGCTAGGCTTAAGAAAACAGGATGATACTTTCTCTTGGAGTTTTCCTGAATTCACTCCTGTTTCTTGCTTTGCTCTTTTTTTTTTTTTGTGAGGAAGATCGGCCCTGAGCTAACATCCATGCCAATCCTCCTCTTTTTGCTGAGGAAGACTGGCCCTGAGTTAACATCCATGCCTATCTTCCCCCACTTTATGTGGGACGCGACACAGCATGGCCTGACAAGCGGTGCATTGGCGCGCGCCAGGGATCTGAACCCGGGGCGCCAGCAGCGGAGCGTTTGCACTTAACCGCTATGCCACAGGGCCAGCCCGCTCCCTTTACTTTTGATTGTTCCAGGCTTGTTTTCTTTCCTGATCCATCCTGTTCAGTTCACGATCACAATTGTGTTCCCATATGTCAGTCTTGGTGTTCATATTCCAAGGTGAGGGAGGTAGATGTGTGGACCACACATTGCTATTTTCATTTTCATTTCATGGCTAGCTCAGATCCTTTTTTTTTTTTTTTGGTGAGGAAGATTCACCCTGACCTAACATCTGTTGCCAATCTTCCTCTATCCTGTATGTGGGTCACCACCTCAGAATGACTGAGAAGTGGTGTAGGTCCATGCCCTGGATCCGAATCTGTGAACCTGGGCTGCCGAAGTGAGCACGCTGAAGGTAACCACTACACCATGGGCCTGCCCCAGCTCAGATCCTTTATATTGGAAGATCCATGAGCACAGGAATTATGGCGATCTTGTGCACCACTGTACATACAGTACCTATCATAGTATGCTCAATAAATTTTTATTGAATTAATAATAGCCCCCACTTTATAAATCTACTTATCAAATGATAGGCATTGTGCCATGCACAAAGCATATCTTCATTTTATAGATGAAAAGACTGAATCTCAGAAAAATTAAGTAACTAGTTCTTAGTCACAAGCCTAGTTTAAGTTGAAGCCAAGACATGACTTAATTCCAGGTATGGAAGGCTCAGCGCCCACACTCAATCTCCACCCTAAGAGTGCAGAGGCAGTACAACGTAACTATGTAGAAGGGTTTTTCTAGGGCCAGACAGCACAGGTTTAAATCCTGACTTTGTCACTTAAGAGTTAATCTAAACTCTCTGTGCTTTTCATCTGTAAAGGAGAGACCATTTATTGAACAAATATTCATTGGTTCCCAGTCATTCTACCTCAGAGTTGTTCTCCAATCTGTTGCATTGCCTTTGCTTAGTCTGACACAACTGACGCTGATGATCAACAAGGTCTTAGACCTCTAGAAATGAAGGCTCAAATCACCCTAGTGGGCAAAGTCCCTGGTCAGCTGAGATAACTAGCTGCAAGCACGGAAACTTGGAATGGGTAGTCATATTTACCAGTTACAGCCTCATTAACAGTAGCAGGAATGAGTAGTCTGCACATATATTGCTGGAATGTCTAAAGACTGAAAAATTACCCTATTTTTTTCCCATTTTAAAATAGAACTATCATTGTTTTCTTCCTTCCTTTTAATGTTAATTTTTGCATGTTTCTATTCAGGCTTTATTCAATTGCATGTGTATTTTCATATAGTTCTAATGAGAATGTTGTATTTTGTTTCATTAGAGGAAAAGTACTAAATTCATACATAATTATTTTAAGGCCTACATAATAGTTCTTCAAACAGTTATACTATAATCATTTCTCTGTTATTTTAGTTAGATTACTTTTTATTTTTTTCCTATTATTACCAACACGGCAAAATACAGCTTTTTCTTTTCTTTGGTAATATTTCTTTAGGTGTGAAGGTCAGGATGGTGTCTTTCTTGCTATTGCCATATCCCCAGTACCTAACAAAGTATATTGTACCCATCCAATAAAGATTTGTTGAATAAAAGCAATGTATGAATGAATAAATGTGATTTACAGAAGTGGGCTACTTAATTCCATCTGCTTCAAATGCTTCTTAAACTGAATTAGCATGATTGAATTAGATTCAAAATCACATAATTTAAAAGAAATTTATTTGCATCACATTTTTATTTTTTATTTTTTTGTGAGGAAGATCAGCCCTGAGCTAACATCCATGCTAATCCTCCTCTTTTTGCTGAGGAAGCCCAGCTCTGAGCTAACATCTATTGCCAATCCTCCTCCTTTTTTTTTCCCCCCCAAAGCCCCAGTAGATAGTTGTATGTCATAGCTGCACATCCTTCTAGTTGCTGTATGTGGGACGCGGCCTCAGCATGGCCGGAGAAGCGGTACGTCAGTGCGCGCCCGGCATCCGAACCCGGGTCGCCACTAGCGGAGCGCACGCACTTAACCACTAAGCCAAGCCCTGCATCACATTTTAAATTTATCACCTATAGACAAAGGGTTTTGTTAGTCACTTTAAAAATTCTTAGTTGCAAAGTTGACCCATGGAAATTTGTCAGCTTTAACTGAATAGACAAAAGAAGGAATTCCAAGCTTTTTGTTCATGAACTGCTTGTACAAATATCACTGGATGAACATCTATCGCCAGTTCTCATTCCCTACTCTGCAACCCTTGATACTTTTGGCTACTTACTTTTCTCAAACTCTGCCAGTTGTGTATCGGTTTATGTGACAGTGAATTTATACAATCTCATCGCTTTATGTGACAGTGAATTTATACAAGCTCGCGCTATTTCTCTGACCACTCCTTTGCCCTTGCCTGTGGTCATTCTCTCAAGACTTCCTTATTCTTCTGCTCCTCTCCTTTTGCAACACTGTCTATAATCACTTGTCTTCAAACTCCTCGTTGTGAACCACGCTCAGATCTGTGTATATAATCCTGATCACTCCATCTGTGCTTTTTCAATCTCATCCACCTCCATTTCCTTAAGACCTTATTTTGCTCATATTTTCAATCTACCCCCCTCCACTGGCTCTTTTCTCTTGAACTACATGCGTCTTCTAGCCTTTGCAATTCTTTCCTTGACTCTGCTTCTTCCTCAAGCTGTTGTCCCATTGCTCCCTTTCCCTTCACCACCAAACTTTTTGAAAGTGTACTCTATGCTCCTTGGCTGCGGTTCTTCTCATTCCTCTCTTTAACGGTTTTCATGTTGACTTCTGCTCTTTCCTATTGACCTTCTGCTTCAGTGACACTATGTTTGATCCCCTTCCAACAGTGCCTCTCTGTGGCATCTCACACTCTTGCAACTCTCCCTCACAGTTTCCTTTGCACTATACTTTCTTGGTTTCTATCAAGTATTCCCTGACATATTTTCTTCTTCTTCTTTTTTTTTTTTTGGTGAGGAAGACTGTCCCTGAACTAACATCTGTTGCCAATCTTCCTCTTTTTGCTTGGGGAAGATTGTCCCTGAGCTAACATCTGTGCCAATCTCCCTCTATTTTGTACGTGGGACGCCACCATAGGATGGCTTGACAAGCAGTGCGTAGGTCTGTACTAGGGATCCGAAACTGTGAACCCCAGGCCGCCTAAGCGGAGCACATGAACTTAACCACTACACGACCGGGCTGGCCCCCCCATATTTTCTTCTTTTTTGCTCTCTGTCTTTGGACTTCTTTTTTACTCTACCATCCTTGAAGATCCTCATCTACTTCCAGAGTTAACAAATATTTATTAAGTGCCTAACGCGCTGGGAGCTGTGCCGGCCCTGGGGGTGCAGGGATGAACAAACCACTCACTGGCTCTGTAGTACTTACTTCTCCTACCTCACTGCAGACGCAATTAGGAGCTAAATCCTATAAACTGTTTCCAAATGCCTATGATTTGTTCTTTCTATCTTATTGTCACTGAACTCTCTTTGTTCAGGTCTACATCATTAACTTGTTTTTGCAATAGCCTAATAACTAGTGTCCTTGTCCCTCTCCATTCCAGTCCATCCCACACACTATCCCAGATTAATCTTTTTAAATATTTGTCATCCCCCTTCTCGAAAATGTTCACTGGCTCTTTCCACTGCCTACAGAAGAAATCCAGACTCCTTAAAAAAAATGTTGGAAAGACCAGAAAGCCTGGGTTGCACTCCCAATCTGCCATTTACTCACTCTGTGACCTTGAATAACCTCACTGCATTTTGATTCTCCCATCCACAAGATGGCATTAATGACTAGTAATAAAGACCAAATATATATGAAAGTGCTTTATATTTTTAAAGTGCTAAAATGAAAATAACTTTTTTTTTTTAAAAGATAGTTACCATATTGAAAATAGCCTAAGCTTTGGAGTTAAACAACAACCTGATTTCAAATTCCAGCTCCATTACTTATTTATTTTCTGTGATACTTTAAACAAATTAGCAAACCTCTGTAATAAAACTGTTTTCCTACCTGTCAGAACACCCATTTGTATAACTATCTGAAAATTAAGTGAAATAGTGAATATGAAAACTTCTAGTACAGCGTGTAATTCATAACAGGCACAGATTTGTTATCCTTTGGGCCTAACTTACTTTTCCTGCAGCACATCTTTCTACACCTCTTTATATACCCTATGATGAACAGAGCCACTCTAGGCTACTTAATTTCCCAATTCACGATATACTTTTGTGTTTCTTCTTCAGCTGCATACTCTTTCCTTCTTTATCAAATTTCTGCTCCATCTTCAAGCCTCAGTTAAAATGCTGAGTCCTCCCTAAAGCCCTCTGTACCTCACAATTGGTGTGTTAATCACTCCTTCCTCTGCACACTCTTCCTCCCTAAAGCCCTCTGTACCTCACAATTGGTGTGTTAATCACTCCTTCCTCTGCACACTCTTAGTTCCTATGTTATCCTGTATTTCATTTCAATCTGGTTTATATCCTGATTCTTCCAACAGATTGTAGGGTCCTTGAAAACAAGAAAGGTGTTGTATTCATCTTTATTTCTTCCGCATCATACTTAGGACAGCAGACACTCAGTTGCTGAATGAATGTGGGAATCAGATGCTGTCTGTCTTCTCTTTCTACTGCGTATAGGACATCACTTCCTTAAATGCCTACTGGGGCCTCAAACACAAACAGGTGCAAAAGGAAGCACATCTTCTCCTCTAAATAGCTCCCTTTCAATTTTGCTGTTTTGGACACTACCCTAATCCCTAATCCCAGTTTCTGAGGCTAAAAATCTTCTAACTGTATTTGACTAATCTGTTTCCTTGACTATCTAGGAGCCACACTATCATTTTTTTCCCCAACACTGTGTAATAGTTCTTGGAATCACCTTTCTTTTCACTTCCATTATTCCATTCCCAGGAGTAATAACCATCAGTGTAATGATTATTTTTTTTAACAGTGACCACCATTTATTTAGCATTTAAGTTCTGGGCTTTTTTTGTATACACTTTGTCATTTGATCTTTAAAACACCCCTATGAAGCAGGTATTTTTATCCTTATTCTATAGATGAGAAAAATCAAGACACAGCTTAAATACCCTGGTCGTTACAATTAGTTAAGCAGCAGAATGGGGATCAAACCCAGATCTGAAGCCAAAGCCCTTGAATTAACTGGGCTCTTTCAAGTTGAGAAGAACAAAACCAGGATTTTTGAAAAGTATTATGAAGATACACAGGAAGCAAAGCAGCACAGGAAACTGCTTCATGGAGGCCTACTGTCTCTTTCAAAAGCAGAATACACCAACACTCTAGCGATCCAGTTATTTTGTTGGGCTCTCTGACACCAGTACCTGAGGCCCTGAAGCTTCTCTCCTTGTTTCTGTTGCTCTTGTTATAACTAACTGACTGACTGACTTCTCTCTCCTCTCCCTCGCTCTGTCTTTTGGCTTCTATTACTTCATGACTTCTGCTGCCTCAAGTGTTTGGCTCTGTCACTTCTCTCTCACTACTGTACAACACAAATGCTTTACTTCAATTAAGGTGATCTCCTCACTGTTTACAGAACAATTTCTGTTTCCACAACCTTATGTTGTTACTTTGAACACAAATACTTTCTTCTCTTCTCTCCACCTATCAAAAGCCTATATTTCAAGGTTCCTTCATTACCTCTTCTCAATAGCTTCAAAGGATTCTTGAGTGATTACTGTGTGTTATGTCTTCCTGCTGACCCATGATGAACCCATAACATGAGCAAGAAATAAACCTTTTGAGATTTGGGGGTTATTTGTTCTTGCAACATAATCTAGCCTATCCTGACTGCTATACTAACTTCCAGGGGATTATTTAGCTTCTCCAAGCTTCAATTCCTTATCTGTAAAATGGAGATTAAAATAGAATCTATCAAATAAAGTTGCTCTGAGGATTAAATGAGATAATACAGGTAAAAGTACTTAGCATAGTGCTAATCACAAAAGAAGTATATAATAGATGCTAGTTTTTTTAAATTTGTATTATCACCAACTAGCAATTGGTGTGTTAGCAATGACAAATTAGCATAATGGAGAGTAGTATTTGCTTTTGTTAACTGTTAAGCTTCAAATTACAAATATTATAGATCAGTAATTTTAGCTGAAAACCTGGGCATCTTTGAATTAACACATTTTAAGATAATTACTGTAGAGTTAGCCTAACTCATAAGAAACAGCCCTATTACGTGTCTTTTCATATCATGAATTTTAGGATACCATGAAAAAAATGTTTCGCATATATGCACTCTCTCTAAAACGCTTAAAGCTTATTAAGGAGATGTTATCCTTGTTTTTAAAAGCCTATTTATAACAAGGATATATTGTACTATAAACAACTATTTAAATATGGGATCCAGGGGCCGGCCTGGTAGCACAGCCATTAGGTGCACACTCTGCTGCGGTGGCCCAGGGTTCGAGGGTTCAGATCCCGGGCACGCGCCAACATACCGCTTATAGAGCCATGCCGTGGCAGCATCCCATATAAAGTAGAGGAAGATGGGCATGGATGTTGGCCCAGGGCCAATCTTCCTCAGCAAAAAAAGAGGATTCGCATCAGCCATTAGCTCAGGGCTTCCTCACAAAAATAAATAAATAAAGGGATCCAGATTAGCATATTTCCTGATATATCACACTACTATTTATATTTCATTACATTTTCTCTCAGCCGTATTATGCATGGTTTATTATTGTTTGAAGACTGCCCAGACCTGATAAAGATGATAATAAATAAACACTAACACCTATATAATACTTCATAATGTTAAACGTACTTTTATATAGTCTCATTAGACTTTGAATCCTGTGAGTTATATAATACTTCCATTTCTAGTTGAAGAAAATGAGGCTCAGAGAGTGACCTGTCTAAAGTAACAAGAAACTGGGACTGAAACCTAGGTCTCCTGACCACACATTCCATGCTTACGCTACCAGAGAACCCTGTAGTGATAAACTATCACTGGAATAACAACTTAACACGTGTGGTCTACAGAACCACATATCATAAACCTATAAGTCTATATAGCACAAATGTCAGATAAAAAAGCAAAATTATCATTATAACACTTTTTCAGGAACGACAAGATTTGGGTCAGTGACAATGTGATAACTGGAGACATTTTTTGCTAGCTTTTTCAGACTGATAAACTTGGTAAGGCCAAGATAAATTTAGACAAATTTAAACCAACAGTAAACTGACTTACAAAAACATTTCATAAAAAGCCAACAACTGAGCCAACAGTTTCACATTCCTGTTTTGAAGAAAATTTTAAAAAACTGTTTCATCAAAGAAGTTTTGTTTTGATTAAACTTAGTAGCACTGAAATACAAGCGTCTACACTTCAGAAATTAAAGAACCCATCACTGTACTGGAGAAAATGCAAAATGGAAAAAAACGGTGTAATTAACTGAGGTCTCCTCGAGGTGCCACATCTAGGTTCTCAGACTGAAACAAAACGTTTTAAGAAAACATTTCAACAAGCCAGTTGCTGTTCCATGTATCAAGAACAATGTATCTGATTAACTAAAAAGTGCAAAAACGGACTTAAAGTGTATCTCGTTTACTTTTTAGTAACTGCAACACCCCACTATTTATAACACGACCCCTTCTTCCAAATGACACTTAGTTTTCAAAAATAATGCAATTTTTGTGAAGAACTTGACACGTTGATATTATTAGTCACCCTGGAGAGAAGCAAAAATCAGAGTTGCTTAAGACACAAACGTATTATTTTTCCCCCTCTCCAGAAGCCAACGTGCAATACAACATGAAAAATGACTAAGTCGCAACCTCATAACGTGGTTCATCGGACGCTACGTTATTTCCACTAAGTTGGATCTTATTTCTGGTTTCCGGTTTAGCCATTAGTAGTGACTGGAAGGGCAAGTCACTTCTCTGAATGTTTTTTTTCCCCATAAAACCAAAAAATAGGGGGAGGACCATAGAGAGCTTTGATCCCAATAACGCCTATTAGATACCCTCAAAAGCTTTTCCTCCAAATGATGCAGACACAAGCACAAGGGGTTCTGCTTTCCCCCGTCCCATTCCCGAGCCCAGGCCTCCTTCCTCTTCCTTCCAAGCCCAATTCGGGCTCCTTAAGAAACAGGAAAGAGTTCTTTTAACGAAATCCTGCGCTCTTTTGTCCTCAAACGTGGATGGGAGAAAGTTTCGAGGCCTCAGCCGGTTGAGACTCTACAGGCGATCTACCCTCGCCCGTCCACCCACCCACCGCACCCCGAGTCCGGCGCCGCAGCCCCAGAGCAAGCGCGTGCTCGGGGTTCTCCGGTACCGCGAGGCGCGCGCTCGCCCGGCTACGGTCCCTGTGAAGGGGTGGGATCCCGGGGCGCGTGCCGGGACGGCCGCAGGCGGAAGCTGCTGGCGGCGAAGACGGGCGGTTCCCGCCGGCGCGGGTGGGGGAAGGGCGGCAGTCAGACCCGGAAGTCGGTCTGGAACGGAGCGGGGGGAACACGGGGGGGGGGTGAGGCTTCCGGTAGCGCAAAGGGTGTCGGGAGGGGCTTCCAGCAAACCTTCTTCCCTGGCCTCTGGAGGGACCACCGTTGCCGCGGCCTCGGCTTCCACGATCTGCGTTCGGGCTAAACGGCCACAGCGGCCGCCGCTGCCGGGCGTCTTGTGCCTGGCTCTGTCCGTATTCGTTCCCGGGCGGCCGCCCCTGTTCCAGCAGCGGCCGCGGCCGACATGTTGTGAGGCGGCGGCGCTGGTGTCTGAAGGATGGTTTGGCCGAGGCGGCGGCAACGGCTGCTGGCGGCGGCGGCAGCGGGGGCTCCGGCTCTGTAGAGCCAGCCCGCTGGGTGTCCGCCTGGTACCGCGGCGAGGCCAGTGCCCCGGGACCGTGCCTGTGCTCGGGCGCCGTTGGGGACCGGTTAGGCGACAGCGCCCGCCCGTCTGAGGAGACACGAAGGTGGTTCCCCAGTGTTCAAATTTCCGGACCACCTTGCTTCCCCTCCCCGACCTGAGCAGTGCTGTCCCCGGAGTCCTCAGCCCCCGACTTTCCTCCCAGCCTCGCCCTAAATCTCTCACACACACGGGTGTTCCCCGCCCTCTCGAGCTCCTCCCCCGACCCCTTCATTTTCTGCACCCTCTTCTCGGCGCCCCCGGATCTCTCTCCAAGGGCGGCCTTTTGAAACATCTTCGTGGAGTAGTGGACCAGAGCTGGGGAGTTTTTAAAAGTCAGGGCGCGAGAGAGAAGATACGATGGCTTCCTCATCTGGCAACGATGATGACCTCACTATACCCAGAGCTGCTATCAATAAGATGATCAAAGAGACTCTCCCCAATGTCCGGGTGGCCAACGATGCCCGGGAGCTGGTGGTGAACTGCTGCACTGAATTCATTCACCTTATATCTTCTGAAGCCAATGAGATTTGCAACAAGTCGGAAAAGAAGACCATCTCCCCAGAGCATGTCATACAAGGTAAGTGGCGTAGTATGTGTGGGATTTTGTTTAAATGGGAGTCCGGGGACAGCCTGCTAGTCGCGTGACCCGTTCATGTCAAAGCCTTCATTCCTGTCCCCTGAGAAGTACTGGTAAATAGACAAGCCACGCGGGCGTGGAGGCAGCCGGTGCCTTAAGAAGATCCCTATGTAGTATTCTCGTGGTACTTTTCATCCAGCGAGGACAAGTAAGGATTGCAAGCATTTAGCAATCAGCTAACATCCCCCAAAGGTCAAGTATTAGTAGTGATCTCAATTTACAGGCAGGTAAGCCGAAGCAAGAAGAGTTTTGCCTGCTTGAAGGTGAACCTAGACATGACAACTGAGAAATTGCCTGCCTAAAGTGGAACCTAGATCATGACAACTGAGAAATGAACCCAGAAGTCTCCCTTGGAAAATTGAAATTCAGACAGGAACTTCAAGCACGAGTGGAGACAGCACCTCTTCCTCACCCGACCTTTTCGCCGATGTAGAGGAAATGAATTTTCTGAACACATGAGTAAAAAAATTCTTAATATGAATGTGTTCAACGTTGTAAAGTTTATTGATGTTGAATAAAGAGAGTATATTTTCTGTTTTAAAAATGGTTTAATAGTCCTACCGTTCATCAACAAGTTACCAAAGCACTCCAGTTCTGTTCTGTAGGAAAAGGGTAGAATGTTCTTTAATCTTTCTTTTTCTTTTATATAGCTTGCTTTGTTCTATGGAGATAAGTTTTTAAAGCTTGGATTGAAAGATTGTAAGAGATTTTTTTCATGGAACATTTTCCTGTCCCTTCCTGCTGCCATTCCCATTTAGATGTATCTGCTTAAGCTTTTATTGATGCTTTTATTGAACAGCACTTCTGAAAGTTTTAACAGTGCCCTCTGTCTTATCTTGGAAAGAATTTAGTCCAGTAATAGTCATTGGGGGGACTGTATTCTGATGGTTTGTTTCTGAGGTGGGGAGACATGTTTACTTGTCATAATGTTTTGGGAAGCGCTTAAATATACTCTTATGAAAAAGTTGCATTCAATTTGAGGTGATAAATTGCCTTTTATGATAATCCAATTAAAATTCTAACAATTTCTTGATTGCTTTTGAAGTCAGAAAAAAATCATGGTTAATTTTAATCATTTTGGTAAGCAGATGGTTGTCTACCATTTTATTTTTATAATTTAACTTTTTAAAAGGTGGCTTTGTGTTATTCTGAAATAGAGAACACATCTGTTCATGTTCACCGCATCCAATATTTTACTGTCAATATTGACAAAAGGATTAAATGATTCATTTTTGATCCTTGATGATGTGTGGAAGGTAGATTTAAAATATACTCTGCCATTTCCATTTCAGTACAGAGGGAGAAAAAAAATCCCTAGGAAAAAGCATATTTGATTTTAAAGTTAGTATTTTTTTCCTACTTGTTTGGTGTGCTGAATCTTGGTAAGTAAAATGAAAGCCAAGTTGTCTCTTTTTCTTCTTGTGTTTTTATTTTTACATTGCATGTGTGATTGTTGTCATGTCTTTCGCAAGATTATCCAACACGGATAGCTATAATTTTCTTTTACAGCTCATAAAAAAGAAAAAAGGTCTTTTATCAACATTGCCTTTCTAATGAAAATTGCAAAAGATTTCTAAAGGATCTGCTTGAACATTTGTTTATACCACAGAAGTGGGGATCGTTCCAAAAATCGAATAACATATTACAATCTGTCTTCTTGGGTAGAGTTTATTCTTTTCTAGGATATATTTAGATTTCTGATTGACATGATGGAATAAAAGTGCAGCTGTAGCAAGCAGTATGCTAAATAGCTCAACTTTGGAATATGCTAAATTCAGTTTAATGTATGAGTCAGAAAGTTACAGTGAAAGCATTTTCCTTTGTGTCCTGAAGATCATTTACATATTAATTTTAAAAAATCATGTATTGACCTGTTATAGTCTTATAAATTTACCTTTTTTTCTTGTAACATTGCTATTGTTAAGTGGATAAGGACAATTTTGTCCAAAATTCTCTCCAGTTAGGGGAATAGATTTTATATATTGAAAATCTCATTTGCTTAATCATTTTAAAGAATTTTTGTCTTGAGTGGTTAAAATTTTTTTAAAGAAACCTTAAGATTTGTATTTTTTAGGTGTTTAAAGTATATTTGTAAAGACTAACTGGAAATCTAGGTAAATCATGATAGATGGGACTTTTTTTACAATTTTCTATCAGCATTGATTATTGAGGAATGTAGAATATATCCAAGTGGAATAATAATGTCCATTTTAAAGTGGTATGATTCTCACATGTTGAAGTTTGGATTTTTTAGTAATAAGTTATTGAACTAGACTTTGCTTCAGGACATCTCACTTGTTCACTTGCCACTTTGCTTTGTCAGAGCAAATTAAGCATTTGAGGCAGTTCTGTGAAATGCAAGTTAAAGTTGAAATAATTTTATTGCCAGTAAATTTGTGAAATACTATAGCTTATTTTTAAAAATTTTTTTCTAAATGTTTTGCTTATTTTGAGTTTAAGAAAGTGGACTTTGTACTGAAGATTACATATACACAAATAGAGCGAGTTCTAAGTTATAAACGTATTCCTTTTATTCCATTGCTGGTTTCTGTGAACATATATTCTTAAATGAGTTCTAACATGTTCTGTTGCATTATGGAAACAATTGACCTTGAGAGTCCAGAGCTGCAAGTTCTGTACTGGAAAGTCTTTGGCCTTAGGCATATCTGTTAAAGGTCTCCCCATTTATGTATAAGTAATACTTAATGGTTTCAGGTATAACTTGCAATTATTGAGAATCAATCAAGGTTGAGAACTTTACATGAAATATGCTACAATAAATAATAATTTAAAAAATTTATAGTGGTACTGATTAAAATATAAAGCTGAAAGTCTTATGTTTAACCTTACATCATGATGCCATTTGTAAAGCCAAAGTATAAATAAGAATATTTTAAGTGATATTCCTTTCTTTCTGCATTTTTAATCTCTTGCTACGTTTTTTTTTTTTCACTTTTATAAGAATAGTAACTGAAAGTAGTGAAAGTTTGAAAAAGTCTCTGAGGATTTGCTTCTTCAGCAGTTGAGTTGCTCCAAGCTATTTATGTTGAAGAACTTTTTAAAAATTCCGGTCCCTCTCACACTGATACTTTTGTAAAATACAATAAAAATGGATCACTAGAAAAACAAAATGGAAAAAAAAAGACATAAATAAAGCTTTATTTTTTTGTCATTAGGTTCAGTAGACATAAAGTTACTCTGTCAAATTGTTATGACGTTTCTTTTTTTCCCAGCTTTATTGAGATATTGACATATAACATTGGTGTAAATTTAAGGTGTATAATGTAATGATTTGATATATGTGTATATTGTGAAATGATTACCACAATAAGGTTAGCTAACATAGTCATCACCTTACATAGCTGCAGTTTTGCTCTTAAGATTCTTAAATGCTTGCTTTGAATTTCCCTTCTTAACTCAGAGCAGACCATTACAAACAGGTCTGGCACAAGTCCAAGGACCATACTTTGAGTAGCTTTGCTCTGAAGCCTAAACCACAGTCTATTTGGGAAAGTGCATGTGAAGTGGTTTTGAAATCAGAAGATCTGAGTGGTTGCAGAGAAGTTGTAATAAGAATGAGAATGATATTATATTGCCTAAAAAATCATACTAATATTTTTTCCAAAGGGACACATGTAATTTGCGTTGCACAATTGATCATATAATCGGATGTTTTCCAAGTTAGGATTTTATTATTTTCCTTAAAATTGATAGATCTTTTGTTTTCCTTCTGCCACACAACAGTTACTTTTGAATACTACTATGTACTTGGCATTGTGCTAGATACTGCTAAGGATATAAAGTTGAATGATACGTGATTCCTCCTTTGCCATCAGTCTCTCATTGTTGTCCCAGATTCCCAGGAGTAGTGATACCATAGAGGACATGGTTCTTAAGGGTCTTCAGAAACGTTTGCCAGACTAATTAGCCAAGAAGTCACTTTGGCCTGCATCCTCTTCATGTATTTTAAGTGAACTACATCACTCCCCTCCCCGCAACATACAAACAAAAGAAAATAGAGAAATTTGAGAATGCTATTTTATATATTTTAATTTTTTTTAATGAAAATATGCATTATGCATTGAAGTATAAAGTAATTCACACAAATTCTTGTTATAACAAAACTTTTCAGGATTATATCGCTTTTGTACAATAAGATAAGCCTGTATTAAAATTATTGTTACTGGGTGGAAATTTTTCCTTTTCTCTTTTTTTTAAGTGGCTGTCTTGTTAACGTCTGTCTTTTAAATTGAAAAATGTGCTAAGTATTTTTTTTTCCCTAATATACCATGCACTTTTCTGGGTGTAGTTTTAAGATAGATGGGAAGGAGTAGCGGGCAGACCTCTGAGGAATAAGTAATGTGTGTGTTTTACCCACAAATTTTTTAAAAATTATTTTTCTTTTTTGGCTTTTACTCTGAGATCCTTAGAGCCAGGACCATCAACAGTCCATAAAGTCCCTTTGTACACATTAGGAAGAGGCACTCCTTCCTTAAAAACCTTTACTACCATCTGCCAGGAAAAGCACCATAATAAACATTCAAATCTATTATGTTTATAGTATGAATGGCCCTCCTTATATATATGGTACTGTTGTACACTGAACAACATGCACAGCTGTAAATGGTGGCCCCGCTTAGGAGCCGTTTCCCTTATCGTTTAAGATTCTCCTTTGTGTGAAATGGAAATGATTAGTACTACATGGTAACAAATGATGTAAAATATCTTTCTATTTAGAAGATACTATGTCGAGTTAATGATATCTGTTAGCCAAAATGTTTAAAATTTAGATTAAAGTCAATGCAGGTTTTGAAATTAATTAATTTAATTAAATTTATGGCTGCTCCTGTTGAACCATTTTATTTTATTTTATTTGCATATACATGCTCTTT
Source organism: Diceros bicornis minor (assembly GCF_020826845.1). Lineage (NCBI taxonomy): Eukaryota > Metazoa > Chordata > Mammalia > Perissodactyla > Rhinocerotidae > Diceros > Diceros bicornis. Next base: position 29,486,734 of record NC_080743.1, read on the forward strand.
GCATAATATTAAATATTAATCTTGGATTTACTTGCAAATTTTTTGAAAGCAATGTTCTCAACTTTAGATGTTTTTAAAGGTGAAGTTTTTTTTGTTTGTTTTTGTTTTTGTTTGAATTTTTAACCCAAGCTCTCCACGGTTAAAGGTAGTTCAGATTGGATTTTTTTAATGTCTATCTAGTAATGTTGTGAATTACTAGACTAGAGTAGTAATTTGAAGAGTTTCTCCATTTTGTTGATTTGTTAATTTTGTAAATTTAATATTTTATATTATAAATATATACTTGTTCATTTTGAATTTAGGTGTGATAATGCATAGCTGTACATTTATTTAGGTCCTGTACACTTGGTAGAGTACTCTTAAATGTAAGAGGAAAAATAAAGATGAATAATACATAGTCCAGTTGGTTAAGTGACTCTTATGTGCTAGGCACTGTGTTAAATGCTTTAGATTAATTACTTGTTCATTCCTACAACCCTAAAACTAATAAAAATATGATAGTGAATACTTTATTTTCCTCCTTCTATGGGCCAGCCTCTGTTCTAACCTCTTTATTTATGTTAATTCATGTATTCTTCACAGCAACCTGATCTGATGAGATGTAGGTACTGTTATTCTTGTTTTAGAGGCATGGAGGTGAAGGAACTTATCTAGGGTCACACAGCTAATATGAGGCAGAGCTAGGGGTCAGTCCCTGGCAGCCTTAGGACCTGCATGTTTAACCGCTATACTGCTTCTTGTTGTGGAAAGATATTATGAAATAGATGCTATTCTCATTTTAGAGATGGAAAACTGAAGCTTAGAGATATTAAGCAGTGTATCCAAGGTTATACAAATACAATGACAACCAAGTTTCAAATTCTATGTCTATCTGATGTCAAAAGAGGGGAGATTACTTCTGTCTAGGAGAATCAGGCAAGCTTAATTCTTGAAGATGGAGTTTGATCTGGGCCTTGAATGCATTACCATCAGCATGAATGTAGGAAACTGGTGCCTGTTGGGAAACATTGAACAGTCAGATTTAGCAGAAGTATACGGAGATTTATTGGCAGAAATAAAGCTGGAAATGTAGATGGGGCTAGATCCTCGAGAACCTTGGTGTAGGGCTAAGGAAATAAGACCTTCTTTAGAATGTGGCAGGAAACCTTAAGCCATTCACTTGGTTTCCTTTGGTATTGTCTCCAGCCAGTATTATTGAAAATACTTTACTATACTTATGCCTTTAAAAAGAGAAAAGATAAAACCTTTGACTTCTAGCATTGATGCTTAAAAAGTAATCAGTCTGATAATTCAAGTGAAAAATGCAAGGCTGTCTGATGTTCACTTAATTTTCCACTTATACCCCAAGCTTCTTGAGGCCAAGGACTATGTGGTGGCTAACTTAATATACAGAACTCAGAGTAATGCCTTAGTGAAGTTTTTTTGGGGGGTAAAGTGGATCAGTAAGTTAATGAAAATTCAAATAATAGTACTTTGCTTTTTGGCATCAGATTATTTCTAAAGAATGTTGATGAAAACAGCTTAACGTTTGAAGTAATTAAAATTGTAAATCATTGAAAATGTCTTAAAAACTGCCTCTTACATGGGAATGTGGATTTGTAAAGGTATATTTGGTGTTCTCCCTGAAGAGCAAGTCCCTGAAATTAGAATTCAGAGCGTCTTTGCTGAGGGCAGTCTGGTTCATCATAATTGTTGAAAGACTGCAAGAACTGATGAACTACATTAAGTTCATTTATTGTGTTTTTTACTACCTGTGTTTCATCACTGGCTCAGAAAACAAAATATGCCTTTGGGGCATTAGTCAACATATAGAAAACACTAAAATATAGTTTTAAACACTATGAGCCAAAAGGATATTTTATGCCTTATCTTTCTGGATTACAGAAGGCATTTAGAGAGTGCATTATTTTCTTGTAAAATTTTCTTTCTAAATGTAAAAAAATAAAGGGAGAGAATTTTTTGTTAATGCTTCTTCTATACTTATAGTCTTCCTTTACCCAATTTTTCTGCCACATGACTTAAAAAGCTTTTATAATGCTTCCTGTTAAGTTTTATTTTCAAGGGAAATTTGTTCGCTGAATATAAATGCTGAATTTCATAAGTTATTTCCACCGCTATTTCTTAACTTGGCAGTTTGAATGTCTTTGCTAAAAATAGTTTCCTGTTGATATTGGACAAAAGAACTTATCTATTCTTTCATCCTATCCTACTGAAACTCAGAGCATGTGTTACCAGCCTACTTTTTCTAAGCCAAATGGTGCAAAATATGTTATTAACACATATATTCCAAATACTTGCTTTTTTTGTTTTCTTTCAGAAAGTGACTGACTTGAGTTTGATTTACTGAGTGGTATAGGAAAAATGTTTTCTTACTAAAACCACATGTTCTTACATTGGACCTTTTTTTCCTCACCGGAAATGCTTTTTTTTTTTTTTAAATTAGTCAGAAAGAAAAGGAAAAGTGAAGGCCTGTGCCTTGAAATGTTCCTTAAGTTTTAACTATTTTGCAATCTAGTATTAAAAAAGTTGACAAGATATTTTGTCTTAGCCATCCAGATGATTGCTGTGCAACTATAAAATAGGTAAAAATTATTAGAAAACAGCAACTTCCCCCTCCAAAAAACACCCTACAAAAACTTAACATTCCATAGGTAGAGGAAAAGCTATGTTTTATCACTCTTTTATGTTTTCATTTCCCTAGCACTAGAAAGTTTGGGCTTTGGCTCTTATATCAGTGAAGTAAAAGAAGTCTTACAAGAATGCAAGACTGTAGCATTAAAAAGAAGAAAGGCCAGTTCTCGTTTGGAAAACCTGGGCATTCCTGAAGAAGAGTTATTAAGACAGCAACAGGAATTATTTGCAAAAGTAAGTAATCATTTTAAATTATTTTTATCTGAATCCTACCCTATTTGCTAACAGAAATCATACTAGTTTCTGAAATCATTTCCTAAATCAACATACCTACCCAAAAGATTTTCTTTCTGTGGCTGATTGTTTGATCATAGAGTCGGATGTTTAGATCTGGCCAGCTTGACTCTGTTTGGCCAGTTATTTACTTTATAGAAAAAGTAAATATTTGCAGTAACCTGTTTTCTAAGGAGAACAACTCCAAATAACTACTGAGATTTTACTTTGATGCTTTTTTGACAGAATGACAATTTGAAAGCATGGAAAGTATACCTAAACATTCTTAAGATTAAAACGATGGGCTAGTCAGAAAATACTATATCAGATTTTATGATGAGTGGCATATAAGGAAAATATGATTAACACTGACCTGTGGATGAGGATCCCCTAGTATTTCTTTGCTCTTGTGAGGAAAATCAGCAGAGAGGTAAAATTATAGCAGCTGCCTAGTATTTCTTCCCCAGAGCAGAAAGTACTTAAGTCCTAAATATGAACAGAACGGATAAGTAAATATAACATCTTTTTCATCACTTTCATTTTATCTTTTAGATTTTAAATACTGACACAATAGCAGCAAATATTTGGAAAGGGGGACCCATTAATATATCGAGATTAAAGTTAACTGTAAATTATAAATGAGTCATTTTAGTATGTGGGAGTGAGAATCTTAAAACATAATGAAAATCTCCAAAAGAAGAAATGAATTAACAAGTATATGCCCACTTCTCTTTCACACTCCCATTTTACAAGGAAAATACTTGGGATGGGTTGGGTAAGAGGCAAGAGGGAAAAAGGAAATAAGAATAAATACTATTGAAGAATTTAATTTGTGGAAATAAATACACATAAAATTTATCAATCAGCAATGATTTTAAAGGCATAAAAAAGGTTTTATGTTCAGAAAGAAATGTATGGGAGCTGATATGGGGTCATGGTACCTAAAAGTCAGTTAAATTTTAAATGTAACCAGTACATGTCTTTGCAAATCATTGAATAAACTACCAGATCAAGCACCTTTGCAATAAAACCTGTGTAGAGACTTGAAATTATTTGAAATTTTTCTTGTGCCATGAAATTTTACCTGGTTTTAGTTGATTAGGCCACAGAGTAGGTATTCCTTTTTGTGTGTGTGTGAGGAAGATTAGCCCTGAGCTAGCATTTGTTGCCAATCCTTTTTGTTGTTGTTGTTGTTGTTGTTGTTGTTGAGGAAGATTGGCCCTGGGCTAATATCTGTACCCATCTTCCTCTACTTTATATGGGACACCGCCACAGCATGGCTTGACAAGCTTAACCACTATGCCTCCAGAGCGGCCCCCAAGAGTAGGTATTCTTAAATTGATTAAATTCACATATTTGGTTTGCCCTATAATTTTCTTATGAACTCTTAAATTGTTTTTTGTGAAGCTCTCTTAGTCTATTTTGGACTCTGAGTATAAAAGTAAATATGGGGGCCCCATGACATAGTGGTTAAGTTGGCACGCTCTACTTTGGCGGCCTGGGGTTCGCAGGTTCGGATCCTGGGCGCGGACAGATGCACCACTTGTCAAGCCATGCTGTGGTGGTGTCCCATATAAAGTAGAGGAAGATTGGCAACGGATGTTAGCTCAGAGCTAATCTTCCTCACACACACACCCAAAAAGTAAATATGCCTGTAGAATAACTATTTTCCATATTTCCTTATAAAAATGGATGAAAGTTGTTATTAGAGAGGATACCTGGTTTCTCATTTCCTAAACAAAAAAAATTTTCGTCTTGTAGGGGAGATATAATATAGGTACACTAACAACTGTAATATGAGGCTAACTACTTTCACGAGGAAGATGTAAAGAGATCACAAGTACAGAGACCTCACGTTAGATTTTGGTCATGTAGGAGTGTGCCAGTTCCTAAGCAATTGTCTGAGCCTGAAAACCACCTTTCTATTCTCCACTTTGTGACTGGGCCTAGTACTCTGCAAACCACATTTCTGCTTTTCTAGCTAACTTCTGGTAGAGTCTACTGCCAGTATGGGGCTCTAGAAGGGAGATTGCAAGGCTGGAGGAGGAAGGCAGCACTTGGGCTCCTTTCTTTTACTTCCTGTTGGCTTTGAGTTCCTTTGAGCAACTAGCAATGCTTCTTCCCCTGGCTGCATCAGTTTTTTCCTGTAGCAGGAACTGAATCTAGTTTGCAGTTTCTCTAATACTTACAGAATCAGCCTAAGCATTCATCCCTTTCCTCAGGATTGTCGGTCTCAAACCTTAGAGCCTTCCTCCAAGCTCAAAGATGCTAGTACCAGCCAATCTATACCCCTTCTTCCGAGGTCTGAGTTTCAGTTCTATGGGTTGCTTCTCTAAGCTTCTAAGTTTTAAGAATTCTATCCTCTTCCCAGTTTTAGGGTTGGTGGCTGCTTCCTGTAGTTGCCACCTGTGTGATCTTAGTGTTTTTTTCTTGCTTTTCCAATTACCTAGTTACCAACTTTATACTTGGTTAACAATCCTTTATATTACATTCTTTCTGTTCCCCTAACTAGTGTGACTTCTATCTTCTGATTAGACTCTGAGTGATACTGGGAGGAACTGGGAAAAAACTTAATGGAGAAAATAGTATTTCAGTTTGACTTGAAGAAAGAGTGGAATTTCAGTAGGTGAAAATCAGGAAATTTCACATAGAATGAATATCAGCATGAGGTAGTGGAAATGGGAGGGTATGGTGTATATTTGGGAAACATTTTATGTTCTAGGTTTTTTTGGGAGCAGAAAGTACATGTTTCAAAAAATTAGAGGGATAGGTTGGGGCAGGCAGTAATTTAGAGGACCTTGAACTCTAGGCTGAGAAATTTGGACTTAATTGGTACAATTAAATGATTTTTTTAAAGTATAATAATGACTGGGTTAGAATTCTCTAGAAATGGGCCGGCCCCGTGGCTTAGCGGTTGGGCGTGCGCGCTCCGCTACTGGCGGCCCAGGTTTGGATCCCGGGCGTGCACCGACGCACCACTTCTCTGGCCATGCTGAGGCCGCGTCCCACATACAGCAACTAGAAGGATGTGCAGCTATGACATACAACTATCTACTGGGGCTTTGGGGGGTAAAAAAAAGGAGGAGGATTGGCAATAGATGTTAGCTCAGACCCAGTCTTCCTCAGCAAAAAGAGGAGGATTAGCACGGATGTTAACTCAGGGCTGATCTTCCTCACAAAAAAAAAAAAAGAATTCTCTAGAGATGTTTGGATAATAAATTCATGACAGATTATTAAGAAAAGTTAGGAATGTACATGGTAAATCTTAGTGTTAGAGGATGTGCTGTGCATCACTGTTTTCCCACAAAACATTCATTTAGAAAGTACTGGGGGCCTATGTGCTGGGATTGCAACAGTGAATATGAAAACAGTTTCTATTCTCAAGTGGAAAAAACAGATATATACTCAGATAAATTAGAAAACAAAGTAGATAGTTATGGGAATTCATAGAGAATTATGGCATATAATAATAGAGCACATAATATGATCTAGAAGGGTCAAGAAAGACTAACTGATTTATGTTTTAAATGATGACTAGGAATTGGCCGTGCATAAGGAGGGTATGAGCCAGGCTTAAAGAACAATTCTGAGAAAAGGCAGAGAGGGAGAAACAACATTGTTGTGGTAGAGTCTAACAGGAAATTATATGATCTTTTCAAGAACGGATTTATTTTCCCCTTCTTGGTGCGGTTTTTCTGCTAATAGATGAATAAACTGGGAAGGAGCCTTAGCTATTGCAACACTGCATATAAATTGAGAAGGGGCCTTAGCTGTTGTAACAGTGCATGTAATACATATGTATACATCTTGGTTTCTAAAATCCTTTTTTTTTTTTTTTTTTTTGTGAGGAGACCAGCCCTGTGCTAACATCTGCCAATCCTCCTTTTTTCTGCTGAGGAAGACTGGCCCTGGGCTAACATACATGCCTGTCTTCCTCCACTTTATATGGGACACTGCCACAGCATGGCTTGCCAAGCAGTGCGTTGGTGCGCGCCTGGGATCCGAACCGGCAAACCCCAGGCCGCCGCAGCAGAGCGCACGCACTTAACTGCTTGCGCCACTGGGCCGGCCCTAAAATCCTTTTTTTTTAATATAGAGGATATATCAAATAAATGGATTTTAACTATCCCACTTAAAATCAGTCCTGGATAAGTGTCTTTTCACTGGTGTGTTTATGGGAAGGATGTGTGTGTGTGTGTATTTAGGTGAGGGGAGAGGAAGGGAGAGATATATATATATAGGGTAGGGAATTGTGATAGGAACTGAAAAGAAATATCAAGGTAGCTATTGTATTCATGTATAGTACTTTTGCATAAGAGTTAGAGCTACTGTACTAAAGGACTACAGAAATAATTTTTAGATTGAAAAATATTTACATCAAAACTGTAAGTTGCGAAGACAGAAGAATCAAGTGAAATGAAGAGAGAAAACATGAGGAAAGGAACCAGAGAGAGAATGTTGTGATTTTCCTGTCTAATTTTTCAGCTTATTGTCAAAGGTCATAAATTATGTGGCATAAAATGGAGCTATCTATAAGAGAACTAAGTTTTGGAAACTCTCCTTAGAGAGTTGACAGAGAAGCAATCTCCATGTTTTCTTATAGAGTTCACATTCTCCAGATATACAATTATATAGTGGTTGGAAAATATCCAAACTTGATAATGACTAAATCTGTAATTGGCTTAATATACATTTAACCAAAGTATATATGTTGTGAGTTTTAAAAACATTGTTTTTATGTTTTTATTGTTTAGGCTAGACAGCAACAAGCAGAATTGGCCCAGCAGGAATGGCTTCAAATGCAGCAGGCTGCCCAACAAGCACAGCTTGCTGCTGCCTCAGCCAGTGCATCCAACCAGGCAGGGTCTTCTCAGGATGAAGAAGATGATGATGATATCTGAAATTCACCAGCTGAGTTTCTCTTTCCTCTATAAATGTTTTTCCTTGCACAAGAAAGCAGTGAAAGAAATGCTTATCTGTAATTTTGTATGCATCTTGGTGGACTTGCCATTGGTATTCTAGGGATGTCTGCTGTTAACTGTCATCTATTGTGTGCTATTCATGTAAAAACTGTCTCTTTGAACTATTGAAAATTTAAGATTCAGTATAATATCAATTTTGAATTTTTAATGGTGTTTATGAAATTTTAGATAGCAGTGAGTCCTTTATTTGATCAATAAACAGTGTTACAGAAAACTTCAAGTTTATAAAAATACAGTGAAATTTATACAGAAACTCTAAATCTGCATTTGCATTTCCTCTGCCCTTTTAACTAAACCTAAAATTGGGAATTTTACGTTATTGAGGGAGTGGTGCTCTGTAATGCAGTGGGCATTAGATCAGGTTGGTGAAAAAACAAAGACTTCATTTATGTAGTATCTGAATTTTTCTTTTAAAATGAGTGTATACAGGCAATAAGTATATATGCTCAGATAAATACACTTGTTTGAAAAAAATCTCAAAATGAGACATTCAAAAACTAGGAAGGAATATGTTCAACAGTAGCTATATAAATTTGGTGGGTTATGTTTTTGATTTTGTTTTATGTAGAGCTAAAAACTACAGTTTTATTATGGTGTAGTTCATCTTGAGCTATACTATTACATTTCAGAGGCTGCCCAATTTTGAGGATTGTCATGATTCTTCCTATTTCACTCCAATAATTGTTAATAGTATTACTTGCTTAGTCCATCCATGTTTATTGGAACTTGTGAAACAATTGCTTAGGTTCCGTTGGTTTAACTGAGGTATAAACCTCATAAATATTCAAACCTTTGCTGGGGGAAAGAAATGAAAGTTAATGAGCATGCTTGCTATAAAAGAGGAATTTTTTATAATTTAACTTGTAGTTATAGTTTACTTATTGTTTGTTTTTAGTGTTACTTTTACATTTTCTTGACTAGATGGCCTAGAATGTCCAATGCTTCCTTTTGAAATGACATCATTGTCTCCTTCATCGTAATTGAGTGATAGCTTTAAAAAGTGATTGGTTTTGTTTAAGAAAGTGTGTCGTAACTGATCAGCCTTATATGAAACATAAATAGTTTCAACCTGCTCATTAAAACAGAGAAGCTTTAATTTGGTTCCGATAAATAAAGTATGGTAGTGATTTTTGTATGAATCCAGTATGTTGAAGAAATGGCATATTGTTTGTATTTTGGACACAGAATGGAAAAGCCACTTAAGATAGTATGAAGTAATCTAAATTCTTGTGTCAGTTGCCAAATCATTTAAATTTCTGTATTCACCAAGCCCAAGGATAGATTGTGGCTCCCAGGATTCCAATTTTAATTGGAGAGCTAAATAAGTAAAGTTTACAAGTATTGGACTTCTTAATGATCATATTTTGCAGTTTTAGTAAAAGTGAAATATTGTCATACATTTATTAAATATACTTCCTCCATGCCATGAAAAGGTTAATCTTGCTGAATGTTTTAAGTTCAAGTTGATATTGCATCCATGAAGTGCTTTGGACAACATAGAAGGGATTGTTTTTTTTAAAGTTTAAGTACCAAAGGTAGTCTAGTCTAAGAAATAATAAGTTAATAAGTGTTGGCTTTTCTAATTTGTACTGTAACATCCTTATACTTTCTGTTTTAAGTATATCTGTTTCTTAAGTAAACAACTTAGATATTTTTCCACACCTTTTTTTTTTCCTGATGCAGAGTTCAGGTTAATTAGTATTTTACTGCATCTGATAATGTATTATATGTTCGAAGCCTAGTGACTTTTCATTTTGACATTCTTGTGATTTCATATGCTGTATTCTTCAAGCAATAAAATCCCGATGTGTTTTATAAATTGTTTTTATATTCAATTATCTATACAGATTAACAGCAGGAGATTTAAAAATTAAAAAAAAAAAAATTAACATTTTTACTAGTTTCAAGAATCTTAGGCCCAAAAGACACTTTGATTATTTGTATATAGTACCTGACTTTCTCCTTTGTTTACTGTTATTTCAGAAAATTTGGTTTTACTTGTGTTTTTGTAATTTACAGTCCTAGGATCCAGGCATAACAAAGCTAATTAAGCAATGTTTTACTTTTTGCTTATTTTCCAGCATTTAAAAGTCACTATAATATTCTGTCTGTTGAGATTTTTTAAATCTTGTGGAGAGAGAACCAAATCTTTAGGGTGCTTGAGAAATAAAGTTATTGTCTAGTAAGTATTTTCCCCACCTCCTTGAACATATATCTTTTTTTTTCACCGGACTATCAGATTGATAAGTTTTGAGAGGTACCAATCTTTAAAACTGCGTATACCATACATATAGAAGAGTACACAAATAAGAGTTTTCGCAAATTAAATATACTCATGTCAGTAGCCCTCAGATCAAGACACAGAGCATTGTGAGTCCCCCAGAAGCCCTCATCTTGCCCCTCGCTTAACATTGTCTTCTTCCTCCCCAGAAGTAACTACTATTCTGACTTCTAAACCCATAGGTGAGTTTTGTCTGTCTTTTATTTTATGTAAATGCACTTACACATAATATACTCTTTTTTCACTCATCATTATATTTGTGAGTGTACTGATTTCCTGATGCCACTGTTAACAAATTAGCGCAAACTTAGTGATTTAAAACGATACAAATTTATTTTCTTGCATTCCTGGAAATTATAAATCCAAAATCAGTAGTTTCATTAGGCCCAAGTCAAGGTATCAGCAGGGTTCGTTCCTGAATCTGCTGGTTTTGAGTGGAGAATTTGTTTCCCTGCCTTTGGCTGCCTGTATTCCTTGGCCTGTGGACCCTTCCTCTATGTTCAAAGCATCTGCTTTCGTCATCACATCATCTCTTCTTCTATAGTCAAATCTTCCTCTGCTTCTACATTTAGGGCCCACTTGGATAATCCAGGATAATGTTCCCTGTTCAAGACCCTTTATTTAATCACGTCTGCAAAGTCTCTTTTGCCATATAAGGTAACATTCACAGGTTCCAGGGATTAGATCATGGATATCTTTGGAGACCATTTTTCAGTCTAGCAGAGTGAGATTCATTCATTTGCTGTGAATATTTGTAGTTCATTCATTCTCATTGCTGAATAATAGTCCATTAATTTATCTATTTATATTATATCCAAAATTTATTTATCCATTCTGCCATTGATGGGCAGTTGAGGAGTTCCTGGTTCTGGGTTATTATGAATAATACTGTGGAGAACATTCGTATACATGTCTTTTGGTGAGTGTATATATGCATTTCTGTTGAATATATACCTGGGAGTGGAATTGCTGAGTCATGAGTATGCATACATTCGATTTTGGTATGTACTCTCAGTTTTCTGAAGCGTTTGTAAGAAGGTACTATCTTATTGTGTTCTATAGTAATGAATTACCCTAATGGTCTAGTGGCCTGAGAATGTTAAGGAATTTCTCAAAATACCTAGATTATACCAATGAGTTATACTTGCTACAGCAGGTCTGTTGTTATTTACTATATTCATACAAGAGGAAAATGAAAGCAAAAGTATTTGTTCTTGTTACTGATACAGTAGTATTATGCACTCATTAGATTATTGCTCCTGAGAAGAAATGCAAGTTTTAAGTAATCATAAATAGTATGTTGAGTTTAAAAATAGTATGTTTAGTTGTGGAAAATCCATGATTTAAATTTTTAATTGAATTTCAATTTTTTTTGGTATAACCTTATTTGAATACATAGATATTTCCTCATATCCAAATGGCCACCAGAAAGAATTATGTAATCCGGATAGCGTAGGCACTGCCTTCCACTGGCTTCACTTGGATTTTTCATTTCCTTCTCTTCTGTCCCCAACAGCTTGGTCCCCGCTATTTTTCACCTTGCCCCATAGCATAGAGTATCCTTGGTAGGACTGGCCAGAGTGAAGAGAATGGCAGCATAAATATAGCCTCCTTTCACGTACCCCCACTTGTCATCAAAGCATTGCCATTGATCCTTATACTGTTTCCTCAAAAGACCTTCCTTTAGCGTGTGTGCTTAGATTTGCCTTTTCCTATAAAAGATGTAAATGAAAAGAGAAAGTAGGGAAGCAAAGGAGGTAACTTTTAACTTTTGTTCAATTTCTACCAGAAATCAAGCAACTTAGTAAAATCTTAGAACAGGATTTCTCAACCTAAGCATTATTGGCATTTGGGGCCAGTTAATTCTTTGTTGTGAGAGGCTGTCCTGTACACTGTGGGAAATTAAACAGCATCCCTGGCTTATACCTACGAGATGCCAGTAGTAACCCCCCACCCCCTACCCTGTTGTGACAACCCCAGAATGTCTCCAGGCATTACCAAATGTCCCCAGGGGGGCAAAATCATGCCCTGTTGAGAACCACTGCCTTAGAACATCTAGGTTTTTACTTTTAGGATAAGGTACTAGGGGAAAGACTAAAACTGAACCTCTGTTGGAAGCAACACAAAGTGTTGGTGGAAAAAGACAAAAAGAAACAGGATGTTTTGGAGAGAATAGGCCCAGGATTAAAATGTATTTCCAAGCAAGTCAAAACTTAAAGGTGGCTCTCACTTCACATCTGCTGATTCCTTCACCCCCTAGGACCCCAGTCCACTTCTTAAGAATCTACCTGCTCGCTGTTTCTCACTCAGAGATCTTAGCCACACCCAGTTTAAGATAGATCAGGTATACTGTCTCATTACTATGTACATCTTTTAACAAGCATGCTATTTTAAAAAAATTGTTCTTATTGTGGTTAAATATACATATAAAATTTACCACTTTAGCCATTTTTAAAAGTGTTCAGTTCAGTGGCATTAAGTACATTGATATTGTTGTGCAACCATCACCACTATCTCCAGACCTTTTTCCTTATCCCATACTGAAACACTGTACCCATTAAACAATAACTCTCCATTCTTCCTCTTTTTGCGTGAGGAAGATTAGCCCTGAGCTAACATCTGTTGCCAATCTTCCTCTATTTTTTTTGTATGTGGGTCACTGCCACAACATGGCCACTGACGAGTGGTGTAGGTCTGTCTGGGAACCGAACCCGGGCTGCTGAAGTGGAGCATGCCGAACTTAACCACTAGGCTATGGGGCTGGTCCCACAAGCATGTTATTTTGAGTACATAGATCTATATATTGAAAACTGAAACAAGAAAAGCAGTATAATATGAATCAACTTATAAAGACAATTTATATTATATGATAAATGTGACATCAAGAAAGGGGACCAACACCTTTGTACTAGATCTTTGCATATGTTATTTCATTTTCTCATCACCTCTGTGAAGTAGGTATTGATAGTTCAGAGTGACAGACTGGTAACACAGGTATACCATTAAAAATAATAGACATACAAGATGCAAAATTTATTTATGAAACTTCATATTATGCATAATGTAGTGTGTGGAAAATAATATAGTCCACGTCTATTTCCTTTCAATTTCACATTATCTAGTATGTTTCTTTATATGAATAGTACTTGTTTGTCACTGACGTGGAATTAGTGGAGCTAGAAGAAGGAGATTTGCCAGGGAAAATTTTTAATGTGATTGAGAGGTTTTTATGGGGATAGAGGGAGAGAGAGTATCAGAAAGGAAGATAGTATCTAGCAAAGGAAGAAGATACTATGCTTGCTGTTAAGGCAGCTAAAGATTCTCTGACTACTAGGGGAAAATATGGCAGGCTCAAAATGTCTGGGTATGCAAGTATCTCCTAATAAGTTTGTTTCCTTTATTATGCCTGTAAAAGATACCATTAACTTCATATTTATGTCATTAATAAATTTCTAGGATTTGTGTAGTAGGGTGCAGTAGTATAGCTGAGATAAGAAGAGACAACAATGGTATTTATTTTAGAAGCATTTATTTGGTGTATTACACAGGCTAGGGTATGTTTTTAAGCCTAATAGTGTTAGGTTTATATATGTAATTGCGTCATACATAGAAGAGTAGGCCCTACAAAATTTGGTCTGTCTTTATCATAAACATTTTATAAATAAGGAAACTAAGGTTAAAAGAAATTAAGTAATACAATAGTATCTAGCAAGTGCAGGCATCAGAATTTGAACCTCAATCTAAGTAGTTCTGAGGACTGTGTTTCTTCCACTAGATCATTTTGCTTTCCCCCAAAAACATCTGAGAATGTTGGGATGAATCTTTATACCTTTATTTGAAGATCATTTAAAAAATTATAAGCCTGCCTGAAGATAGCAAAATTGTGTGCTATTGCAAGATAATTGTAGAACTCACTCTAAGGAAGCAGAGGTAATGTCTGGTAATATTTGTAGCTCATTTTTTTGGCCCACTGTTGTCCAAATGATTCACTCAGTGTTATACAGAATATGAAATATTGTTACAGAAGCTATTTCATAAAGTTGATTTATTGTATAGGCTTTATATAGGACTTTTCTTTTGGTCAAAATGCTTGAAAGCTTATATAAAAATATGACCAAGCATCAGGTTTCTAGAATTTCGTCTTATCCAAATGTTGCAGAATTTTGGAATTTTTTGGAGTAAGCTCTCAAAAACCAAGACTAAATTAAAAATTTTAATTTTAAGTCCCCTATTTCTTCATATCCCAATAACAAACTTATTATTATACAAGTAGGAAATAAGACCTGGAAGCTGTTGCCCATTATTCAGAGTTTTGAAATTAAGGATCGAGTTCTTAGTGGTACTGATAAGTCAGCAGCTATTAATAAAAGAGGATAACCCTTAGAGAAAGTGCTGCCTCCATCTTTAATGTTGGAATTATTTTACAGTATTCTGGTCATTCTGCCTTGGAGGTTGAGCAACTACAAATCCTCGCTTCACAGCCTGTTGAGGTTCTCGCCTAAATCTTGCCATAGCCTCTTAACTGGACTGATGCCAGTCCCTCCTTGCTCTGATCCATCCTTCACATTACTACCAGCGTTGTTTTTCTTAAAAAAAAGTGAATATGAGACTCCTCTGCTCCTTGGTGATGATAGTATAAAGTCCAAACTCCTAAGTATTACATAAAATATCTTTCACAACACAATTCAACTTTTTCTACACTTGCTCAGTTGCGCTGATATTTGGGCTGAATAATGCCATCTCTTTTACACTTGACTACCTTTGCATGTGCTTCTTCCTCACTCTGGAATGACCTTTTTCCTCCTTCACCTGGCAAACTTCTAACCGAACAGCAAGATCCAGCTTAGTTTTTAGCTCCTGTGTAAAATTTTCCTTGATGCCTCCATGCATAGTCACCCTTTATCTGACTATCTGTGCCTGTGGTACATATTTCTATTTTTGAATCCATAATACCATATTATACTTTATTTGGTGGTTTTTGTAATTGAACTTATAAGTATTTGCTTGTGGTCGGTACTAATTTAGCCTGGTGTTCCACACCTGTTCCTAGAGCTTCGCTGTGGGGCCTAAAACAAAGGAGATACTCAGTGGATAGTCAATGGTGATAATAATGGGAAAGGAGAAAAAATTGCATTTCAAGTACTCTGTTTAGGAAGGAAAGACCACATATGAATCATTTCATAAAAATTTTCAGGAAAATTAGTATTTTAGTCCTGAAAGTTTTAAACTTATCTGGAAAAATAATTTTCCCAGCATAGCACATTCTCTGGTTCTAGGCATGCAACATAAAATGTTATACCATATAATTAATCAGAAAATTGGAGCTACTTGAGGTATTTAAGTAAGGAGGTATTTAATACAGGACATTAGATAACAAAACTGTTGGAAAGCCTGGAGGAGCAAAAGGAGGTGATGTTGCCCAGAGATGAGAAACTACAGGAAGCTGCTTCTTCACCTGGAGCCTACAGTCGTTTGTAGAATTTGACTCATGCAAGAACCCATACTGCCCATAACTTAGAGGAGTTGTGCACCTCTGCCCCCCTGCTACTGATGGAGCCACTAAAGGAGCCCATGTTTAGCTGCTACCCAGATGCCACAGGAGCCTACAGTTATGACAACAACAATCTGCTGGTGCCACCATTGCCTGAGCTAGAAGATTCTATTTTCCTTTAGCTTTCCAGTCTCTTGCACATGCCCACGGTTGACAGAACCCTAAACAGGAACCCTGCTGGTAAGGGAGTCTCAGGAAATTTCTAGGTTTCTCAGCTCCTGCAATACAACAAAAAGGTGGGGATGATGCTGAACACATCACAATATCTGGAACACAGCATTATAAACATAGCTTACAAAAAATATATAGGAATTATACCTGTCACCATAGTTCTGCACAGACTGGAATTTTAGGATGGAAGAGTTTCTGTCTCATGCTTTTCAATATTTGATACAATAAATAAGAGCTTTTTTGAACCAATGTCTAGAATTAGTTCTGCTTTTGGAGTGCTAGGTGATCTTAGATAAGTTTCAGCCTTGGTTTTCTTACTAGTAAATTAGAAAAGCTACCTGACTTGGCAGTCTCTCAAAGGTACAGAGATAAAAGGATCTTTAGCCTATTAGGGGAAAAAATTATATGTGTGTACATATAAATATGTGTGTGTATAAATTACTGATACACATATGCACACATAGTATATTGTGTGGCAAAAAGAGTACTGTAGTTTGTGAAAAAGGAATTTTTTTTTTTTTTGCCGCCCAGTGACTATATGATTTTGGTACAATACTGACCAAATGAAGCACAGCCCCACTAACGTTTATTAGGTGTTGGCACTGTACTGGAAACTAGGAACACAAAGATGCATATTATGCACCCGAATTCAATAAATATTTATTAAATATCTATCCACTAGGTACTGGGTCTACCAAAATGAATAAGGTCAGATTTTTTTCCTATGAAGTCCTTATAATCCATAGGAGAAGACTGATAAGCAGATGATTGCAAGGTTGTGTTAAGTGTGTTGATAAGAAATTGGAATTATGACGAAAAAAATTGAATGGGAAATTTTAAAATTTGACAATAAGAAACTTAGAGTTTACTTAAAATTACTCAAGAAGATGCCATGTCTAAGGAAAACAATACTGACTCTGGAATGAAAACATCTCAGGCAGTTAGAATTGAAGGTTTTTTGGTCTTTAAATATGTATAAAAGGCTCACTTTGGGAAATACTGATAAGTATTTTTAAAAAGTCGTGTATAATCTCACCTCAAAGACAGTCACTGGTAACATTTTGATGTATTCCTTTTTAATTGAAGGGCA